>NC_090931.1:86000793-86302540 GCF_040938575.1 Ambystoma mexicanum | reverse complement strand
TATGTGTGTATGCGTGTGTGCATGCTTAATTATGTGTATATATCTATATTCAAGGAAGAAAATGTAGTTGCGTGGATGTTAAGATGAGAACTTAACGCAACAAAACCCCTCAATTCAGTTAAAGCCACCTTAACTTTGCACCTCCTGTTGCGCAGCCTATGACCACAATGATGTCATCACAGCCTGTGCAACAGAGGGCGCGAAGTTAAGGTGGCTTTAGCTGAATTTCAGGGGTTTTGTTGTGTAAAGTTCTCACCTTACCGTCCATGCAACTAAAGTGTTTTCATTGAATCTCAATGGTTTCGTTACAATGTATTGCTCACCTTAACATCTCTGTAACTAAAAATGTTCCTTGAATTTCAAGTGCTTTGCTATTCCAAATAATTTAAGAATGCTTCCAGCCCACAAGCACGGCCACTCTCTATTTGAAAACACTTGCAACCCATTGCTCAAAGACGTTCATCAATCACAAACTGATTTTGTCCTGTTTTGACGGTGGCATTGCTATGTATAAAAGAATGCAGGCTTTGAGAACTCACAATGTGTTTAGGCAATGTGGAGTGAGATTAAATTATTTGCCATGGACCACACACTTTGGTTAAGCAGCATGCTCCAAGCCCCTTGTTTTATGGCTTGTCTCTTGGTGACTGTTGTGATGCACTGTACGACCCCAATTGACCACATTTAAGCAGCACGGAAACGGGAATAAAATGACCAGCTGCAAGAATAACATATGCCCAGGTACTTTCTGCACCCATAACGAAAATCGAAAGCTGGCACCCATGAATATATGCTAGATGCACAGTACATGAACATATATCTTAAAGTGAAATATACAAATGTAGTTCATTTCACCTTACCCTTAGAAGAAAGTGGGAAAGACAAAATAGCATTGGACCTTTCAAAAAATAATGAACAACAAAAAAATAACCTTGGAGAGGAAAAAAACAAACGGACAGCATATTGACAACGGAAAATTAGCCAAACTACTTCTCCTAGACCTCTCTGCAGCATTTGACTTCATAAATCACAAAATACTATGTTACCACCTTGACAGCGCTGCTCACATCTAACCTAATGCTATCGCCTGGATAAAATCATTCCTCTCTGAGCGCACTATGAGAGTTTTTTCAAACCTAGCCAATGCCACCCCTGCCCCTGTTCCTTGGGGCCTACCTCAAGGATAATGCATGTCCCCCGCGCTCTGCAACATATTCACCTAGCTGCTATTTGACCGCCTTGATGAACGTGGAGTGTCCTATACAAACTATGCAGACGACATGCAAATTCTCATACACTTAAGCTGAGACTACGATACAGACTCTTCCATCCCCAACGACATTTACCAGCTGATCCAATCCTGGATGGCCCAAAATGAGCTTTGTCTAAACGACGACAAAACAGAGCTACTCCTGGTCGGAACCCAAACGCACCTCAAGAAACTTGACCCCAAATACAAACACTTCATAATTGTTGGAAACACCATTACCGTCTGTAAAGAAGTTAAAATTCTGGATGTTTATCTAGAATCCTCCTTAACCTTCTCCAGGCAAGTTAATTCCATAATCTAGTCAGCAGCCTACACTGCCAAACTCATTAACGCCTGCAGACCCTATTTATCAGCAGACAGTTGCCTAACCTTAGCTAGAGCCCTCATTCTGTCAAAACTTGACTATTGCAATATCCTCCTGGCGGGCAAAGCAACCAACAGTATCAAAAAACTACAGGTCACTCAAAGTAACGCCTTATGGGCAGCACTGAACATACCAAGAAGAGAACATATGTCTGAAATCAGACACAAAGTGCGTTGGCTACCAGTTCAGGACCGGATCAAATTCAAAACCTTGGCAATTTCCCACAAATGCCTCACCAACATTGCTCCTAAATACTAATCTGCTTACTCCAACCCAAACCATCAAGCCCACACACTCCGCTTCAGCATTCCTTCTCACAGTTCCAAAATTCAAAAGAACCAAGGCGGGGGGACGCAGCTTCCCATTTGTGACAAAGGCTGGAACGCCCTGCACCTAGACATCAGAACCAACCCTTCCCACATCTCATTTCGTAGAAAACTCAAGGCCTGGTTCTTCACTTCCAATGTGTAACCCTTGTTGCTTGAATGCCTACAGTATATTCACTATACAATATGCCTCTGTAAACACTTCTACACTACTTCATCAGTACACTACTTATGTGAATAAGATTGGACTAAATATCACTGATTATTATACCTACAGATTCTATGCAGCTGTAAATTATCCTATGTCTGTAAATATGTTCAATATAATATATGACAAACGTATGCTTTCTATTGTTGACTGTACCGCATTATCTGTTTTCCAGCGCCCAGATACCCATGAGTTTTGCGCGCTCTGTAAATGTTAAATAAATAAAGAAATGTTCCAATAAATATGCTGCCAAAGTATAAAAGGTGCTCACCTTTTAAACCCAGCAATCTGTCGTGAAATATTCCCTGGTAAACAAAATCCCAATAAGAAGCAAGTGCTTGTGGTCTTGTGGGTAAGTGTCTGCACTGAGAACATGACACCATGAGTATAATCCTAGCCAAATACATGAGCAAGCTTCCAACCCTAAACAAAAAAAAAACATGTGTTGCGTTCAGCCTCAGAAAAAAAGTTATACTCTTCACCCACATTTGTCCTTTACTTGTGCCCTGTCAAACAGCCACAATCAGGGGAGAATAACTGCACCATTGTCCAGGATTACAAACTCTCTTGCCACATTGTGAGCAAATACTCATGACTTACTTGCCTTCTCATCATTTCCCCTCCTCATCCTCATGTATGGCTTTCAACAATATTCTGCTCATAAAGATAACTTGAAAAGTAAACATACCATAGTGTCACTCAAATATGTAAATCATTATTGAACTATGTTAGGCAAAATGTGTACAATTGTGCCATTAGCACCCCCCATTCCCCCAGTCTGCTAGACTACAAATACCAGAATGCAATTCAGCAAAAGGCAAATAAATGGCCTCTGAGTGTAACACTTTCAAGGACTGACAGTAGCACAGTTTTGTTTAAAAATCAGATGCCATGTGTTTTTCTTAGTGCATTATGAGATATTTAAAGCAAAGAACACACACCCCACTAGACTGTGGACTGTCTCCCATCCATGCAGTAATGGGACCAACCCTTATTAGCTTCAAAGTGAGGAAGGGGCTGGTCCCCTCTAGCCATGTTGCTCTAACCGGTCTAGTAATTTTGCCTCACTTATTAGGCACCATGGCCTGACGGGGCTGGCCTTTTCCTCGCTTTAAAGCTAAGCAGGGTTGGTCAGTTGTGGTTACTGCATGGATGAAGACCAGGGTCACCAGAGATTGTTCACCCACAATGCCACTGTAGCTGTAAAAATATCTATTCTGTGTTACTATGTATAAAATATTGCAGGCTTTGAGAACTCCAAATGTGTTTAGTTAATGCCCTGTGTGATTAAATAACTTGCTGAAGATCGCACACTTTGGTTAAGCAGCGTGCTAAAAGCCCCTTATTTTATGGCCAGTCTCTTGGTGACTGTTGTGATACATCAGAGCAACCCAGCTAACTTCAATTAAGAAGCACATAAAAATGAAAAAATGACCAGCTGCAAAAATAACATATGCCCAGGTACTTTTGCCCTCCTAGCGAAAATCAAAACACCTACTCCTTAGACAAAAGTGTGCAAGACAAAATAGCATTGGAATTTTTAAAAAAGTAATGACCAACAGAAAAGTAAGGTGAGAGAGGAAATGTTCCAATAAATATGCTGGCAAAATATAAAACTAAATCCCAATATGAAATAAGTGTCTTTTGTCTTGTGAGTAAGCATCTGCACTGGGAATTTGGCAACCTGAATACAATCCTGGTAGCCAAATACTTGAGCAAGCTTTCCAAACTAAAAAAAAAAAAACAAGGGGTTGTGTTCGCCCTCTGAAGAAAGGTTACGCTGTGCACCCACATGTGTCCTGAACTTGTGCCCTGAAAAGCAGCCACATACATGGGAAAATAACTGCACCAGTTTCCAGGATTGCAAACTCTCTTGCCACATTGTGGGCAAATGCTCATAATTTACTTGCCCTCTCATCAAGACATAGGATTTTATAAAAAAAACTGCTGAGAGGCAGTAGGAGAGTTAGCAAAGTGCATGCAGAGGACATGCAATAACATCATAGTGTATGTAAATGTTATTTTATGAGAGCTGTCAATTTGATCATGTAGACGTGCAGGTAATTTGTATTATGTTATATTTTTTGGTATTGCAGTGTAGTACGGCTCTACGAAATAGAATCGTGTGTCTCTTTGCATAGAAATCATTTGGAATGATTGCAGCCATGGTACATGAAAAAGAGAGAGCGGGCAAACCCGAAAGGCACTAAATGGCGAAGTTGGAATAAATATGGTCCATCTTTGGTGATTTGATGTATTACATACATGCAGATAGGTGCACCACTGATTGCATACCTGTTGCCTTCGCGGTCACAAACAAACTGAAATATATGCATCATGTCTACGGTATTGGCATCGTTCGTCCGCCATTTCTCTAGCTCCCGTAAACCGCTGTCATTCGCAGTTCCAACAATGATTTCTGTGAAATATTCACAGGCTGGAATAATGTAATGGATGTAGGGGGCCAAAGCCATTTGAATCAAGGTGTTTCCTTTCACGTGACCTGGTTAAAAAGAAAAGAAATCAGACCGGAATATGTTAAAAGCCTAAAGCATGAAGCATATTGCCTGGTTCTCTCATATTCAATTCCACTTCCTATATCCACCAACATATCACACATTGCTTCACATCATGCAAGTGGACTATTACGTAGTGGAATACACAATTAAAGGGACATAGTTCAAATATGGAAAATAAAATGATATAACATAATATAAATAAATATGTATAAATACAAATTGTAAAAGTCTCTTTTCGTAGAGTATCTTTTTTATTAGCTATGTAATAAATATATAAATTGGGATTAATTACATAACAGACAGAGTTTAATAAATAATTGATTACATTGAAGATTGCCTCACATGTGTTACCATACCATATTAAAAAATCAGACTTTTGCCTGTAATTAATCTACTTGTAAATCCAAAATGTAAACCAAAGAACATTAAATAAATACAACTTTTGATACATGCAGCAGAACACAACATTCAGGCCAATCTTAAGTTATAGTGTGGAGAGTTGTTAATGTCCTGGGGGCGCACCTTTTAAGGCCTAATATTTCCAATGTTGGACGCAAGACCCTCAGTTGCTCCCCCATCTCCAAAATCATGAGCATCTTAAAGGGGTGTCCTCCTCATAAAGACATTCCTCGGTGTCAGCTTTCTTTGACCCCAACAGGCATCCTTACCCCCTTCTCATAGAACAGCTGCAGAAGGTCTTTAAGAGGAAGCTTAACAGCGATAGAGGATCTTTCATATACAGTAGAAAGATCACTCAAGCAATATCAGTCCTTGCCGGGCCATTTCAAGCAATGTTGGGCCCTTGGGCACGGGCAACTTGGGGACTCCCTCCACTCAACAAAATACATTTTGGGATCCGAATATCCAGTTGCACCCACCTCATCACAATCACTCCTTTAGCTTCCTGGCATCGATCAAAATAAGCATGGGTCCCATTACTTGTGTGCCATGACCCTCTTTATTCTTGCTGTAAACACAATTATAAGCAGTGTAGCATTTTAAGGGCAACATGAGCAGTCCACTACAAGGGTACTTGAGTTCCAACATAGGTACAAGACACGTTTTATCATTAGCAGCCAAGCAGGATACAGGAGATCAGTTGCATACAAGGATAATGCTACATATACCATAGCATAGATAGTGGATGAAGATTAGAAACTGCCATGTAAGTGTCCATATTCAGTGAGATTAGAAGTAGTGTTGCCATTAGAAAGCAAAGACAAGTGGTTATAGTGTGCAATATAGAAATTATGACCATTATTAAAGAAGTAACTCTATAGCCAGTGACACCATGAGTGATGCTTTTTTGAAGATCATAACCTGAGAACGAAATCACTCTGAAGGGTGACAATTTTTAAATGTTTAGGGAATGGTCATTTTGGCAGTTTAGGCAGTACAAGATTAAATGAGATGAGGATCAATCATTTGTTATGAGGTCACACTAGGCGTTGTGCCCACTAAGCAATTTCTACACTAAACCACTTTCTTTTCCAGTTCTTGCCATGGACCAAAAAAGCCAATTTAACATAACTGATATGGAAAGCACACCCATATAATTGATGGGATCTTAGAAAATTGTATCTGGGCTTCTCCTTTGTATTTTAAAGCTTTAAAGATGCCCAAAAAATGGCAATGTGAAATTGTTTTCCATAAATGTGCAGATAAACCTTTGAATTGTACAAAAAAGCAAACCATATTTTTTTCAAATATGCAGGCATTAAATTGTGCTTGCCAGAGGCCTGCAATATCTGGTCTGCTTTCTTCTGTCTGGAACGCCTTCCACTCAAAAGGCCTATGTAATAAGAAAGATCAGGTAATGGGCTACACAATGCCACCAGCGTGTGAGAAGGCAAATCTTTTTTACAGAAGACAGCACAGTACTGTCAGTGAGGAGATGATTTGTCCAGGATCACAGTATCGTCTGTTAGCAAAGCCAGGACACGTCAATGAATGCTTTTGTTCCACAGTCTTGAATTTAGTTACCTAATCACCTCTTCAGAGGAGCACTTTATTCTCATCATCAGGGGTGGCTTCCCAGGTTTTACAAGCACCCTGCTGTAGAAACCGATTACTCGACCTCCGCGGTACTGATGATATGTTGGTTATTATAGCAGCTGCTATCTGGTGCAGGTGCATTACTGCTAATTAGCACCTCATGTGCTACAACACAAAGTGCATATTCATGCCGGTCCATCAACTTCAGACATAGGAAGTGCTGCGTCAACCTTGCTGGAATTTGATTTTGCAATCTTGCATATGATCACAGATCTCTGCAATAAGTTCTTAAAAGCTGAGCTATCTTCTGAACCATTGCAGCAGCACTCACATTTATCAGTATGCATTTGAACGTTGGCTATTGCACATGATCAATAGGATCCCAACAGAAAGGGGAGAATGCTAAAGGATTTATGCCGTAGTGAACACACAAACTGTGTATACCACAATGAACACAGAAACCATTACAGGATAAATTAATCGGAGCAGAATGTACTTGTCAACAACAGAGAAGACATAGTGTTTGCCTCAGCACCATGCCATGAAATATCCTGATGTGTGCCAATTTTGTTTGGTGAACAAATAGCAAAGGATTTCTTTAGATCAGGCAGCTTTGTGGATAACCAAGCCAAAGTGGGCATCTGGGGTAAGTGCGCCTTTGCCCTTTCATAAAGATGTCTCTGATGTGCATGCTCAGGTGAGAGAGTTCTAAAATATAGCAGCCACTTTTGACATGGTAATTTCAACAGCGTTAGAGGCCCTCTGCATGACAATAGGGCTATGCTGGTTCTCGGGTGACCTACACGCATATCTTAGGCTCTAACACATTTGATTCTGTAAATGTATGGGGCCAATTGCAGGCATTGAATTTAGGTCAATAGATTCACTTTGAGCTCAATTTATAAAACTCCTAAAAGGCCTGTTTAGATCAAATAGCATGAGCAGTATTCCCTTAAAAAATCATCTGGCATTATGTAATGGTGTGGACCAATGGTTTGTGATTTAGGATAGATAATATTGTCACTTGCGTCTTTTAATCAAGATCTAAATGGTCGGAGGAAGCTGCATTCCCTGTTCTCTGTACCCCATGCCTTGTCAATTGTCCTTACTTCTCAAAGCTGATTGACTAGCTGTTGACTAGTTTATTTTACAGATGGTCAATTCTCTATAATTGAGTGTACCCCCAGTATGCAATATTTGGAAAAGCTCAACTTTACTGACTTTGCAAACATTCCCATAGACTGAATTTGTGCCAGAATCCCATTTGACAATGTCCAAATCACTAAGAGGTTCAAAGCCAGGAAAACTGCTCAACTCTGCGCAGAGGGTCACTGGACAGTAGTGCCCGTGGAAGCATTACTATGCATTACCATCACTATCCATGAGTGCCCCTGAAGGCGTTCTTATACTCTAGGCAGTAGGCAGTTGTGTCGGAAGCGGCCTCCATACGCTCATACGTTCATACGCGAGCACGTACGTGAGGTGCGGCTTGACACACCCCTGTAGCTCCTTTTCTCTAAACCTCAGTGGAGCGAGGTGGTAGCCGAGTGAGCGTGGAGCAAGCGTGGAGCTGAATGTGGCCAGGTGGCCGATACGGCTTGGATTCGGGGCTCGTGTGGATCCTCTAAGGTGCTGTTCTGGTTGCTTGGCGAACACTGCAGTGGAGCGGGGCTGCAGAACCGCGAGGACGCAGTTGAGCCGCAGTTGAGCGGTGGGTGAGTTCCCTAAATATACTGGGGAACAGTGTTGTGGCCGGCCCTACCAGGCAGTAGACCAGACGGGGCGTAGGGAGTTTATGAGCCCGGGTTGACCTCGGGGGTGGAATCCCGTGGCCGGACTGTGGCTGGTTGGGTTACAGGCCACTCCGGTCGTGGCTACAAATTACTGCTCCCTAAGACTCTTTTTCAAACGCCAGTTGTCTGGCACATAAATATACTCTTTGGGGTGCCGGAGGTGGTCTCGCGCAGCGAAATATTGCACACGCCGGGTGGAGGTACGGTCTGACACGGCTGTTTGTTCTCCTTGCCCCTATTTAGTAGCGGCGTGCACCTCTGTAGTGTCTTGTTTACACATGAGATATAGGTGAAGCTAATCAGTGCCATGAAGAACGGACACTAGACACGGGAGAGGAAGTACTCAAGTGCCGGGACTAATATTTGGCGTAGCCTTAAGTACAGGACTATAACTACAAAACGCGATCTGAGTCCTGGCCGTTTGCCCGGTTGGCTGAGTGATTGTTGGTGGTCCCGAGTAACTTCCCACTGGTGAAACTTTGGTGCACAGGGTCTGTCTGTCCACAGCCTTGGAGATGAATAGGGGGTAGATAGTAACATCGATCCTAACCGATTGAGGCTATCTAGCCCAATATAGCAAATAAATAGTGCAATACACTAACAGTGCGGAGCTAGGTGTATCTACCGGAACAGTTAGCGCACTATTATTAACCCTAACGGATAATATCTGGAGATTGTGGGCTGTAGCCTTTGATCCAGAGATAGAACAACATTAGTATACTTGCTGGAAAATAAAGTGGATTGAACCCTGCTAATTGTGAGTTGTCGAAGCGAGTGGTTTGGGTACTCGTAGAGAGTCCTCTTGAGACATCTCTAATGCAATCAGATAGGAACCTGAACCATCCTGTGTACAACTTAAGGAAGACCAAGTCAAGAACAGTTGCTTGGGGTCCCGCTAACAAGAAGGCTGAGATGGATAATCCGATGCCCAAAGTAAAAGCAAATAAAAGCTCTTCGAACAATCAAGGTGTGATTACTTCCTTCTTTCCCCCACGAGAAATAAACTCTACTACAATTGAAGAAGTTACACCTGACCAACGAGAAAATCCTTTACTGAGTATATCCAATTTTGAAGATATTGACAATAACTCACTATTAGACTTATGTCTAAATATTCAGAGAAACATGACACCACAACCTGAAGTAAGATTCAATAATAACAGCAGTCTACCGATAGATAATCCTATGAACATACTTTCAGGGACTCCTACGGTCAGAGATCGATTAGAGAGACTCTACGCATCTCCTAACCTGGCGTTAGCCTCAATGGAAGATGATCCTGATGAAATAATTGACCGTATAGATAAATCTAGTACAGGGCTAGCCGAAATTGTGGAGAATCAGGCATCGGTAGCCTCGCTGCAGTTTGCACTTAAGATCTTGCTGAAAATGTCGGGGCGGATTCTAGCCAATATGGACATCCTCCTCAGGGGAAATAAGGAGAGAACGATTTTGGTCGAAGATGTGGAGGCAAATCTATCTGAGGCAATTCATGTAACAAGTGAGATTGATAAGCAACAAGATTTGGAGATCAATGTGGAATCAGATAGAGTCGATCCATTCTTCTCCAAAAAACAGAAGCGTTTAGCAAGAAAAACAAACAAGGGCAAAAGAGCCAAAGCCACAAAACTAACACCGACAGAGAAGAATGAGAGGGGAATAACTACCAAGAAGAGTAGGAAAAGAGTTGCAAGAGCCAAGAAAAGAAAGGCAGCTCGAGATGGATATTTGACCAGCTGGCTACTCCCCGAACAGGGACGGTCAGTGGAACATGAAGAAAGCATAGAGATTGTGGAAGAGATGGAGGCGAGCCATAGCAGTGTAATAGATACAGCCACGGTAACTAGTCAACCGATAATACAGGAAGATCTACCTCTTGAAGTAAGGGTCACTTCGGACAATAAGAATGAGAAGAAAGGCAGTCGAATATGCCTGATTAAAAATCTATATCAGAGTAAGGCTAATAAATGGCTATCGCGATAAGAGTTTTTGACACAATTATATTCTGTCCCTCAACTGCGGGTACTAATTTCAGATGACTTTCAATTTGTCGAACCTTTGAAAGGACCGAACCCTAATGTCTCAGCCATTCACTGTAAATTTGTAGCCACGGCGGATCTGTTAAGAAAGTACAAATTGGAATTAAAATCAGTTGACGTGGAAGTGGATGTTGACTTAAATGAAATAGATCCCAGCTGCCGGGAGGAAGAGGTTGCCGTTATTCTGGATACAGTACCCTGCCCCAACGTACAGAATGATAAAAAAATAGAAGCGTCTGATGTCCAACAGGTTTTGAAATGGTTGGCTGACGCCCTTCCTGAGATCTTAAGGAAACCATGAGATCTATCTGTTGTATCCTGGAATTGTCAGGGTTTTATGCATTTACTCACACCAGAGGGCTCTACGAAATTGTTTGATAAATCTAGCTGTTTCTGCCTACAAGAGACTTGGACATTGGACCCTTTGGTATTAGATGGGTGTAGGCTGTTTCACGCTGCTGCCAAAAGAGGTGACAAAGGCAGGCCATTTGGTGGATTGGTGACAGGAGTGGCTAATACCTTGGGCTCCAGGAAGATTGGCTCGAACTGTGAAAGCAACTTACTCGCAGTCGAAGTGATACTTGATGATATAGATTCTTTGTTTTCTTTCTTGTTGGTAAATCTTTACAACCCACCTGGAGCAATATTAAGCGAACATTTGCAAGACTCATTGCAGGATGTGTTGGCAAATTGGACACCTGTAGCTACTAATTTGGGAGTAATGGTTGTGGGTGATTTCAATTGCCATATGAGAGGACGGGTGTGTAAAATGCAGAATTCTAAATTGAAAGAGAAGGGTATCATGGTTCACAACAAAAAAGATATTGAGGGCAGTACCTGGGAATCCCTGTTTGAATCTTGGGACATGATAATGCTTAATGGCAGAACAGTTAGTGATTATCCTGGACAATACACTTGGTCCAACGGTGCTGCTTGCAGCACGTTGGACTACATATATACATGTCCAGAGTTTCAAGAGCTGATTGTTGACTTGATAGTTATGCCCAATGTGTGGAGCGATCATGCTGCATTAAAATGTACGATGAATATTCCTCGAAAACAGCCCTCAGTTAGCAATATGGGTATTGTAAAAGTCAATAAGACAGGAACCAGGATTTCCTGGTCAGATAAGAATATCGCTCTTGCGGCAGAAACTCTGGGAAGAGTAGTGCTTAAAGAGCTACACAAATTTAATGATATGTCTATCAACTCCATAGAAGACTGGATCTATGATTTCTCAGGCAAACATGCTGTGGCCCCTATGGGGTGTATGACA
Source organism: Ambystoma mexicanum (assembly GCF_040938575.1). Lineage (NCBI taxonomy): Eukaryota > Metazoa > Chordata > Amphibia > Caudata > Ambystomatidae > Ambystoma > Ambystoma mexicanum. The sequence continues at coordinate 86,290,750 of NC_090931.1, read as the reverse complement.
AGCAGTGTGGGGAATAAACTACCATTCGATAAAATAATTAGAGACATGAAGCGTAATTGTAGAGCTGAGCTTCGCAGAGCTAAGAAATCAATGGCCCCCGGGGAAGCCTACTATCGGACAATTAGAGCGATTAAAAATAGATATAAATCGACCATTAAGGAGAAAAAAAGGGCGGACAAGGTTCTTAATTGGCAAAAATTAGTGAAGACCATATGTGAAAAGAAGACCCGAAACATCTGGTCTCTCTTGAGTGAGGCTCAGGGTACACAGAGAGGAACATTGGTTAACCCCATTGAAGCAAGAGTGTGGGTCACATTTCTAGAAAACAGAAATATGGTGGGTGAGGAAGTAACAATACTAGGCAGGCCGCCTTGTGAGGCCCCTTTCTCCGTAACGTACGAGCTCATCTTGAATAAAATCAAAGAGTTAAAATCATCAAGAGCACCGGGACCCAATGGTTTGGCTAATGCTGCCATGAAAGTATACCCAGAGTTTTGGGCAAGTTTGCTAAATATCCTGTTTCAGAAAATATTAAAGACAGGTAAAATACCCTGTTCATGGCAGACGGCAATATTAATTCCAGTCTTTAAAAAGGGTGATAGACTCGACCCAGGCAACTATAGGTTGCTTTCTATGCTTGATGTTACTGGAAAGATATTTGCCTCACTTTTGCTCAATGAGTTACAATCTTGGGCAGAAGGCAAAGGATTATTGTCTAGATTCCAAAGTGGGTTTAGACAAGGTTACTCCACTGCCCATAACATCATGATCATGGATATTCTGCAAACCAGAGCCTTATGTACTGGATCGGCCCCGCTCTATGCATTATATATAGACTTTACAGCGGCGTTTGATTCCATACCCCGTAGTCGGTTATGGAACAAACTGTATACAATGGGCTGCCCTGATGGCCTAATATACTATCTAAAACTTTTACATTCAAATAATTCAGTTAAATTGAAATTAGACCAAGAAGGCCACACAACCCAAAAGGTTATACAAAACAGGGGTGTCAAGCAAGGATGCGTAACGGCTCCTTTAATATATAATCTATATACTTATGACATCCCTGATGTTTTAAATAAGGTGAGAAACTGCCCGCCGAAAATTGGGGAAGCTAGCTGCCCAGTACTAGCATACGCCGACGATTTGGTGATATTTGACCATACCATCGGCGGGATGCGAAGATCTGCGGTTGCATTATGGAAATACGCCGAAGAGAATGGCCTAAGCATTAACTTAGGGAAAACAAAAATTATGAGATATACAAAAAAAAAGGTCTCCCGCGTGCAACTCACAGTAGGGATAGTGAACATCTCATATGTCCCTCGATATTGCTATTTAGGCATTGACTTTGAAAATACTGGGGATTACTTGGCATGTAAACAAACACGCTGTATTAAAGCTGCACAGTTGACTGCCTTATTTTATAGATTTACGATCAGCCACAGCGGTTTCACTTTATGGGGTATAAGGCAACTCTATATACAGGTGTTCGCCCCGGCGATAATATATGGCCTGGAAGCTCTATTAGAGACTGACCTTAGATGGCTACAGATCTTAGAGGGTAAATTTTGGCGACGTGTGCTTGGTCTATCTCCCTCTATTCCGGTGGCCATTATTAGATTAGAATTGGGTTTAACCTCCCTAAAGGCATTGGTGTTAAAGAAGAGAGCCGCGTTATATCTCAGAATGACTTGTGATACTAGTAATGATATATTAACTGCGGTACGCCGAGAAATAAAAAAAGAAGGCTCGACCAGCTCAATTATAGATCAGATGAACAATTTGCTCTCTGAAATAGGCTGGCAATTCAGAGATGGTAAATACTCAGACAAAGTAAATAGAGCATTGAGCAAACGCATTGATCTCTGGGATTGGTTGGAGAATTTTGAACATCTTAAGAGTCTGAGCAGCTACCAGTTTGTGCAATATAGACTATTTGAATTTAGGAAACCCCAGAGATACTTGAATATCTGTCCATCTATTAGACTTAGACGGTTCATATTACTGCTTCGCCTAGAACAGCTACCTACCTTAAACAACACGGGGAGAAAAGATAGGATGGCCGTCGAGGAACGTATCTGCCGATTATGTAAAGCACATAAGCAGTTGGAGACTGCAAAACATTTGTTAACTGAGTGCTCGGAGATGGCTGGTACTTTTATTCCCCTTCTTGGTAGCTATGTGCATGAAACCACACATATTGGGGAAGCCCTGTTTTGGCACCATTGCCTCAACTCTAATGGTCTACGTTTATTAATAGCTCTGTATACTATCTGGTTACAAATTGAAAGAAGACTGGGTATAACTCTGTAGAGGAATAGGTTCTATGAAGGTAATTCTTAGATGGAAGGTATGAAATGTATATATATCTGTGAATAACATGAATCATTTGTTTTTTTAGAATTTTGTATTGTAAATTATGTGTATTTAAAAATTATATTTGAATCATGTTAGTATTTTATTATGCTATTTAATGTTAAATTGCTAAATTTGTGTAAAGTTTATTGTTTAAACTATAGCACAATAAATATTAAATTAAATTAAACTTATACTCTAGGGTCATTGCCCTTGATTGCTCCTGGAGGCTTCCTATGCTCAGGATCATTGTCCTTGAGTGACCCTGGAGGCATTCCTGTCCTCTAGAGTCATTGCCCATGAGTACCCATGGAGGCATTCCTATCCTCTAGGGTCACTGCCCATGAGTACCCCTGGAGGTGTTGCTGTCCTTAGGGTCACTACACATGAGTGCCCCTGGAGGCATCCCCATTGTCTAGGGCCACTGCCCATGAGTACCCCTGGAGGTTTTGCTGTCCTTTAGGGTCACTACACATGAGTGCCCCTGGAGGCATCCCCATTCTCTAAGGCCACTGCCCATGAGTGCCCCTGAAGGCATCCCTATCCTCTAGGGCCACTGCCCATGAGTGCCCCTGAAGGCATCCCTATCCTCTAGGGTCACTGCCCTTGATTGCCCCTGCAGGCATACCTCTGCCCTACGGTCATTGCCCATGAATGCCCCTAGAGGCATTCCTAAGTTCCAGTCTCATTGTCCATAAGTGCCCCTGAATGTATTCCTATCCTCAAGGGCCACTGCCCATGAGTGCCCCAGAAGACATTCCTATGCTCAGGGTCACTGCCCTTGATTGCCCCGGCAGGCATACCTCTGCCCTACGGTCATTGCCCATGAATGCCCCTGGAGGCATTCCTATCCTCTAGGGTCACTGCCCATGAGTACCCCTGTAGGTGATACTGTCCTCTAGGGCCACTGCCTATGAGTGTCTCTGGGGGTCTTCCCATGCTCTTGTTATTTCCTTGGTCCACACTATTCTGAAGTCATGCAGCTGCAGGTCCCCTACAGTGATATAACGATTGTAGAATTTGAATCTGAATGTCTTCTCCATTCATAGAGTAGGTGCTTCCCTCTGTTTCAATCACTGACATGGGCTCATGTTTGTTAATGGTGCTCACAACCTTTGTGTGTCATTACACTCCAGTGCATTTGAGTACATCAAGTCTATACAACCCCATAGTAACAATTGACCCTTGAAGTACGCAACCTCTTTTGTTTGAAATCAGTTGGTTGGAATTTCCCAGCAATTTGGCCCGTGATACGGCATTTCACAGCAATGACATCAGCATGAAGATTGGCCTATCATTCGCCATTAGTGTAGATACTGAAATGGAAATGACAACATTTTTCATAACTGTTAATATACATATCGTTTTATGTATTTATTTATTGTGAAATTGGTTGAAACACGCACTTAAAATAGAAAACACACGCAGGGTAAAATTAGATTCGGATTAATCGGATTAAAACAACTAAAATGAAGTAAATGCCCAAATCCCAATTTATTCTCCATTCAATTATACAGTCCTTTAACAATTTCTTTCAGTGCAGAGTGCAAACGACCACACAGTTTACCCGAATGGAATATTTAGCTGGATTGCACTATGCCAACCAAAAGAACTTCAATGCTGCTATTGTTAGGAGTGTTTCCTCTCCACTAACAACCTCAAAAATACTGTAGCATTGTTCACACAATCCGCATTCCAGACAACGCTATCAAATCCCATCTCTTCGCCCAGAGTGCTTCACATTGAATCAAAATGTGCTGTTGAGTCTGCAGATCGTTAAGGGACCCTCACAATTCACTAATTCACGTTAACTCTACCTCTCCTGTCACCATTAAGTTTCTCACCTTCTTAATCTCATCAGTTAATAACACACTTTGGCGGTATCTGAGAAATTCTTCTCGCCAGCATGGGTTGGGGAATCTTCTCAGGTACATGGAAACATATCCCATGGGCTTTGGGATGTTCGGGACGGGCTTACATAGATTGTATGCGCCAACTTTATCTGATGTGTTACACCAGTCTAGCTCTCCCAACTTCAACTTTGCCTTCCCAGGGTTAGAGATCAGCAATGCCCTGCTTACATTACATTCTCCAAGGCTATGCTCAGCCCCTCCCACAAAGGCTACCAACTAGGCGCACTTACCCCTTTCAAGAGCGGCACTCAGACCATTATACAGGCTATTAAGTAATGGGCTCAATATAAGCTTGCATTGAGCCAGCACTTTCCACTTAAACGTGCATGCTAATTAATTCAGCCCCAATTCTAGGCGAAGTGCAGTGATTGGCAGACAATTTGTCAGTGTCATCGCCTTCTTCCAAATAACATCATTTTCATAACTGTTAAAATAAATATAAAGCAACCTTTTAGACCTCCTTCACCCCGTTCTCTTTTTTTCAAGCCACCAGATTGCACTAACAGGGTTGTCTTTACATTGACACAGGTTTTAGATGCACTTTACCAAGAAATGTCTGGTGCTCAAATATGATCGGGAGGTCCTCCCTCATCTAGCATGCTACCCACTGTCACTGCTGTGTGAGGCTCTGGATTTGTGAAGCCAGACCTAGAAATGACAGCATACATCATGCATGGGTCAAGAGAAATGTCCACCAAACGTACCTGAAGAGAAGAGTTTGATCAAATAAGGAAATAGCTGGTCTATAGTATCATCACAGAATCCAGATCCTTTGCCAAAGAATGTTTCAAATGTCAACTTTCCATCAAGGTTTTTGTCGAGGAATTCTTTGAGGCTCAAGCCGGAAGACTTCTGCTCTAGTAGGTTCTTCTCCATCTTGAGAGCTATAATGACCACACTTGCTTGGCACATATATATAGCAAGAAACCTACATTTGAATTACCATCTTAAAGGCTTCTGTTTACACGTGTTTCTTTATTCTTCATTCCCAAATCCTTTCAACAGTCTGTGTCAATGTTTGTCTACAGTCACGAGTAGCTTTTTATTTCTTGCCAATTATGTGCTTTTTTTATTGCAAAGTACACATTTGTCACTGGATTGTCAATAATGACAACAGGCCAAGAATAAAACTGTTAATCTCTGTTTAGTTTTCAACATGAGGCCAATGTCATGGGAGAGGGACACAAGATGAGGATGGGAGTTAAAGGGCTTAGACAAACAAGAAATGTATTCTATTGTCCCACAAAATTGCAGTCTGCCAATCCTTTCAGTGGGTACAAAACAACACTTGTTGAAATGTTTTTACAAGGCTCGCCTTCAAGCCTGGTTGAAGGTCCAATTAAGAACTCCAATTTCTACCTTTTGTTTCAGTTTTCCTGGGGTTACCAAACCCTCTTCCAGTCCCTTGTGGTTCCAAGCGCCACTTCAGTGGGCCTGAATACTCTGGGGTCTTAATTGTATTGATGCTCTAGCACCGGGCACAGCTGGTGTCCAGTAACTCCAGGCAGTTGCCCATCATCTCAAACAGGCATGATTGCTGGATAGTCATAGAAAAAGGGTTACCAGACCCCTCCTCTTTCTGTAGTTGGAACTTACTCTCAGCAGTCACCCTCACATGGAAGCATAAAAGTTCCCTCTCCTCTGATGATGTTAGTCCTACTTAATCCTCCACCCACAATGAATGTCTACCCTGGACCAATCTGGCCAGCTGGAACTTCCCTATTAACTCGGGTTATTGGGTTCACCTGTCCTTTAGCCGCCTCCTCAGGCTTGATGTAATGGTCTTCCCCTCTTAGGCAGATGGGGAGCAGGTGCAAGTGGATCTAGGTCACCTGGCCTAAGCCCCGCCCACCTGGTGCCTTTCTGCCTGCCACTCTTTATCACCACTTAGCAAGCCCCGCCCACCTGGTGCCTTCCTGCTTGCCGCTCTTTTTCACCACTTGGCAAGCCTCGCCCACCTGGTGCCTTCCTGCTTGCCGCTCTGTTTCCCTACTTAAGGAGCCCTCCAGCCTCTTTTCCTTTGCAGATGGGGAGCAGATGCAAGTGGATCTAGGTCACCTGGCCTAAGCCCCGCCGACCTGGTGCCTTCCTGCCTGTCGCTCTTTTTCACCACTTAGCAAGCCCCGCCCACCTGGTGCCTTCCTGCTTGCTGCTCTTTTTCACCACTTCTGTCATGCGCAGTAGGAAGGTCAGGCACACCAGGCACACCACCTTACAGAACACTCATACCCTCGGGGACTCCCTGACACATAACGCAGCGAGAATCTCCAAGTCACAGTCAGCCCTTCACATGATCACGCTACCTGTGGTGCGAGGGAAGCGTCACCAACTTCCAGGCTCTGTCAGAGGGCGATATTATTTGTTCCCTCGTTTCCGCTGGCAACTGCCATGGAGATTGCGAGAGGGCTGGAGCAGGAGTAATCGACGACAACTACTTCAAGGTTCAAGGCCGAACTCTCGGTCACTTGCCCTGAACTCCGCTCATGTGATCAGGAGTCGGCAGATATAAAAGCGGCGCACTTTGAATCACTCGTCGCTTCACAGCTGTTTCGCGACACTGTTTGGCGTTTTCGATTCACGTTGGATTCATTTAGTTACAGATCTCAAGCTTACGGATTACGGACTGGTTTTTCTTGTTCCATGGATTTGGCGTTTGGTTTCTGTTTGGATTTACGGACCTTTTTGGACTTTAGCTAAACGTTTCACGGATTTATTAGATTACCCTTCTGCTTTGTCAAGTATTCTACGCTCTCCAGAGTTCCTCGAACTGCTACGTTACCACAGTGTTAAGAATACTTCCAAGAATCATCAGGTGGTAGCCAACGCTGAGTTTCTGGCGTCTTGGCTTTGAAGAATTACCGACGCTTCCCTGCACCACAGCCTCAGAGTTCCTGGCAGTTAGAATATCACCCTTGGGTAAGCCCTATTTCAATAACAGTTATGTTGTTGACAGTACTGTGCCTGTTTGTACTAATACCTAAATTCATTCCATAGCTCTGGGGTCCTCGGCGGCGTCTGGTCCTGCTAAACAACAACAACCTCCTGTGGCCTCAAGGCTCTCACAGGGAGTAGTTTTTCTTTCTCTCTGTGTGGAACTTGGGGACAGAGGCCCATATATTCTTCATGACGAGTCAAGTTACGACAGACTGTGAAGCCGCGGGTTGTGTTGAATATGGAGGCCACAGCCGACGACCCCGTGGCTGCATTGGTACAGGCAATCACAGTGTTGAGGGCGGATATGACAGCTGCCAATACCACCATACATCAGCGGTTAGACCTCATCCAAAGTACTCACATTCCCTTACCCACTGATGCAGAGTTTGGCGATTTGGCAGCGGTCCCACCAGCAGTAGCGCCACCTATCGTTCCCACGGCAGCACCTCAAGTTCCCGTATTGGTGCCCACGCCCTTTCCTTTGGCTGCTCCAGAAAGATTTCAGGGGGATCCCCGAAAGTTTCGTACATTCATAAACCAATGCAAATTGCATTTTCTCTGTAGACCTCAGGCTTTTCCTGATTCCACCACAAAGGCAGCATTTACATTATCTCATCTAGCTGGCACAGCTGCCGCCTGGGCAAACCCGTTACTGGAAAACAACAGTCCTGTTCTTTATGATTTTGACTTACTAGTCACAGAAATGTCTCAGGTATTTGACACATGTCACAAGGCCCAGTCCTGGGATCTTGAGTTATTGGAATTATCTCAAGGAAAGGGCTCACTCATAGAATATATTGCCCGATTCAATCAATTGGCCGCTGAGACCTCTTGGCCTGAAGCAAAGAAAGCAGTGGTGTTTTATAGAGGACTCAGTAATTCCATGAAGGACGCTATGTCTGTCATACCCGCCCACACAACATGTTGAACTAGTTGACCTCGCCCTACAGATAGACGCACGGCGTTCTGAATGTGAAAATGAAGCAGGGTTTCCTAATATAGTTCAGACCTCCTCTTCCACAGATACAGGTGGTACACCCATGCAAATAGGTGGAATCCGCAGTCCGATTTCCCAAATCGAGCGAGAACGCCGTAGAACAGACAACGCCTGTTATTATTTATTTATTTATTTATTTTAATTCTTGTAATGCGCCAACATGCCCGTAGGCCTCAGGGCGCACATAAAACTGGACAAAACAAACAGACACACATGGCAGAGAAAGAAGAAGGGTCAAAGAGTTATTCCAGATTGAAGAAGTGGGTTTTTACAGCACGTTTGAATACAGTGTAGTCCTGGATCTGCTGCATCTGGGCTGGGAGTTTGTTCCATAGAAGGGGACCTTGAGCGTCAAGAGTGATACCTCCAAATTTGGCTGTCCTGTATTTTGGATGCTTGAGAATAGTGGCAGAGGATGAACAAAGGTTCCTCGCGTTGGATTTAATGCTAATGCGGGCTGACAAATAAGTAGGCTATTATTGGGGCTTAAACGGTCATTTTGTAAAGACCTGTCCTCGGCGTCCCAAGACTAAAAATTCGGTTTTTCGGACTGCTCGACCCTAGATTCGAGGGCCGGATCGAGCAGTTCATCCACTCCCTCGGAAATGATACCTGCTTTTGGGAGGGTTAGGCCAGTGGTGGTACAGGCTACTTTGAAACCCACTCCAGATGTTATTCACACAGTTTCTATTGTTATTGATTCAGGTGCCACAGGCAATTATGTTGATATAATATTGGCTAAGTCATTGAATCTACCCCTGGTTACCAAGCAACACCCAGAACCTGTACATGCAGTTGACGGCACGGCATTGATTTCCAGTCCGATCAGACAACAAACTGCCCCAATCACCATGAATATACAGAACACCCATCAGGAAGTGATTTCCTTTGACTTGATCTCGACACCACAGTTCGGGTTGATATTGGGTATTCCGTGGTTGAAACAACATAATCCACTGATTGACTGGAAGTCTGGACATGTTCATTTTGAGTCAGAAATATGTCAAAATATTTGCCTCACCGCACCTGAAGGCATTGATTCACCCCCACGTGCTTTGGGGGCCATAGCACAACTCACGTTGAACGATGACACTTCTTCTTCATTATCAGAGCCACACTTGGAGGGGGCGGTTGTAACTGGCATTCCTTCTGAATACCAAGATTTTCAGGAAGTTTTCAATAAGGGTTCTTCTGAAATTCTTCCTCCGCATCACCCTTATGATTGTCCTATTGACATAATTCCTGATTCCATCATTCTTTCGGGGCACATTTATTCACTATCTCCCTCGGAGGACCAAGCTCTCAAGGATTACATCCAAAAGGCCCTAAAAATTGGTCACATACGCCCTTCTACCTCTCCAGCGGCCAGCCCTATTTTTTTTGTTCCCAAAAAGGAGGGCGATTTACGTCCTTGTGTGGATTACCGCCGCTTGAATTCCATCACCATAAAAAAATGGTATCCTATCCCTTTGATCACTCCATTGTTGGATAGATTAAGTCACGCCACTGTCTTTACAAAACTCAATCTCCGTGGTAGCATATAACTTGCTTAGGATTCGCCCCAGAGACGAATGCAAAACTGCTTTTTGTACTCGGTATGGGCTGTTCGAGTATGTGGTTATGCCCTTTGGGCTCTGTAACACCCCCGCCACATTTCAACGGTTCATGAACGAGATATTACATGATTTGCTGGATGTATGTGTAGCGGTATATCTTGATGATATTCTCATTTTTTCACAAAACCTAAAGGAACATGTGACACACGTCCACAAGGTTTTGTCCCGTCTTCGCCAAAATTCACTTTTTGCTAAACCTGAGAAGTGTCAGTTTCCTACTGACAGTGTGGAGTTCTTGGGATTCCATATTACGCCCGGGGGTCTATCCATGAATTATTCTAAAGTTCGTGCTGTGTTGGATTGGTCGAAGCCCAGTAATCTTAAGGCATTACAATCATTTCTGGGTTTCTCAAATTATTACAGGCGTTTTATTCAGGATTTTTCCTCCATTGTAACACCCCTGACTGCACTAACCAGCCCCAAAGTACCTTTTGTATGGCTAGAAGAACATCAGACAGCTTTTGACGCATTAAAGACAGCGTTTACCACTGCCCCCGTTCTGAAACATCCCAATCCAGAACTCCCTTTCATAGGGGAAGCAGACGCATCCTCATTTGCCCTTGGCACAGTGTTATCCCAGCATTGCCCTTATTCAGGTCAATTACATCCAGTGGCTTTTCATTCCCAAAAATGTTCCCCTACCGAAAGCCATTACACTGTCACGGAAAAATAATTATTAGCCACCAAAGATGCCTTTCAAGTTTGGTGACATCATCTATTAGGGGCCAGACATCCTATCACGTTATTCACAGATCACCGTAATATCCAGGACTTAGCCTCACTCAAGTGTATCAATAGCCGGCAGGTGCGGTGGCATTTATTCTTTGCGGCCTTCGACTTCCAGATCAAACATAGATCATGCTTGTCCCATGGAAAGGCAGATGCACTATCACGTTCTCCTGGCGGAGTCTCCCTACATGTTTTTCCGGAAACTCTATTAGACCAACATGTCATTTGTCTGTGTACACCTCCTTTACCACTACTGAAATTGATTCGAACATGGGTTCCACTACATCCTGAACAAGTCTCAGAGTGGAATCCAGTGTTTCATGATGGTTTAGCTTTCATCCAGAATAAATTATAGTTACCAACAGCAGAGACCCGCAACTTTGCTCTGGAATGGTCCCATGACAGTGCTATCAATGGACATCCTGGACAAAAGAGAACGTTGGATCTCCTTAAACGCTGGTGTTGGTGGCCATCCATGAAACACGATGTTGAGGGCTATGTGAACACATGTGCAATATGTGCCCAGTGTAAGCATCGTCGAGGGCGTCCAGTGGGCATTTTACATCCTTTGCCTGTACCCCTTCGACCCTGGCACACAGTGTCAATGGATTTTGTGATGGATTTACCAAGAACCAAGGGCTTCAACACAGTTTGGGTGGTGGTGTATTCTTTTTCTAAGCTAGCTCGATTTATTCCCTGTTCTGGCATACCGTCCACCCCAACCCTGGCCAACCTATTCTTTAAGGGCCTCATTACGACCCAGGCGGTAAGTTACCGCCTGGGCCGTGACTTTACCACCATGGCGTAAACTACGTTTATGCCATGGTGGTTGGCGGACTTACCGCCCCATTCCGACCTAGGCGGGGCGGTAAGTCCCCAATCCCCATTTACCCTTCCCCATTCCCATTTTTGCCCCATAGGGCATAATGGGAGTGGGGAAGGCGTTAATTACGCCACCGTAAATTACGGTGGCGTAATTAACTCCATGGTCCCTTAGCGCCATGGATTTTAACACCTGCTAAAAGCAGGTGTTAAAAGCACCATGGCGCTAGGGGACCTCGTAATCAGGCGGTAAGGGTCGGCGCTGTTAACGCTGCCGTAAACCCCTTACCGCCTGAGTTGTAATGAGGCCCTAAATCTATCTTCTGTCTTTTTGGGCTACCCACGGTTATCATCTCGGACAGAGGGCCGCAATTCACGTCTCGGTTCTGGCGGGCGCTCACAGGTCTCCTGGGCATTGAGTCCCGTTTCTCATCCGCCTATCATCCAGAAACGGATGGCCAGACTGAGAGGGTGAACCAGGCCATGGAACAGTATTTACGCTGTCTCATCTTACAGCACCAACAATCATGGTTAAATGTCCTACACCTTGCTGAATTCGCTTACAATAACTCTTTGCACGCCTCCACTGGTTCTTCTCCCTTTTATGTTCTTTATGGTCAACATCCCCGTACCTTGCCTGTTCCTGATTTCACACTTTCTGTTAATCCTGCTGCGGTTGCTTGTGCCTGTGACCTATCGGCTATTCATGCCCAGACACTCACTCATCTTCGCGAGGCTCAGGCGTCGGCAAAGTCTGCGGCTGATAGACAGAGGGCTGTGGCACCTTCCTATTCTGTGGGGGACAGGGTTTGGCTTTCTTCATGTCACCTTCGATTACCAGGGTGTCGCAAATTACTTCCCCGTTTTGTGCGACCCTATAGGATTTCTGCAGTGATCAACCCGGTGGCTTATCGCCTCTCTGTTCCCTCTTCCTGGAGCATCCATCCTGTGTTTCATACCTCCTTGTTAAAACCTTGCCCCGCTCCTACCCGTCTTCGCTCTGCCCCGGGACCCGTTTCTGTGGGTAGTTCTGAGGAGTATGAGGTGTCGAACATTCTGGGGTCCCGTGTGGTTAGGGGTGGTCTCCAGTATCTTGTGGACTGGGCGGGTTTTGGCCCGGAGGAGCGATGTTGGATTCCTGAGGCAGATGTCCATGCCCCGCGGCTGGTTTCTCGTTTTCAACTGGACCATCCAGCAGGCCCACGTGGTCGTGGGCCATTGGGGGGGGGCTCTGTCATGCACAGTAGGAAGGTCAGGCACACCAGGCACACCGCCTTACAGAACACTCATACCCTCAGGCACTCCCTGACACATAACACAGCGAGAATCTCCAAGTCACAGTCAGCCCTTCACATGATCACGCTACCTGTGGTGCGAGGGAAGCGTCAGCAACTTCCAGGCTCTGCCAGAGGGCGATAATATTTGTTCCCTCGTTTCCGCTGGCAACTGCCATGGAGATTGCCAGAGGGCTGGAGCAGGAGTAATCAACGACAACTACTTCCTGGTTCCGGGCCGAACTCTCGGTCACGTGCCCTGAACTCCGCTCACGTGATCAGGAATCAGCAGGTATAAAAGCGGCGCACTTTGAATGGATCATCGCTTCACAGCTGTTTCGCAACACTGTTTGACATTTTCGATTCACGTTGGATTCATTTGTTACAGATCTCAAGCTTACGGATTACGGACTGGTTTTTCTTGTTCCTTGGATTTGGCGTTTGGTTTCTGTTTGGATTTACAGACCTTTTTGGACTTTAGCTAAACATTTCACGGATTGATTAGATTACCCTTCTGCTTTGTCAAGTATTCTACGCTCTCCAGAGTTCCTCGAACTGCTACGTTACCACAGTGTTAAGAATACTTCCAAGAATCATCAGGTGGTAGCCAACGCTGAGTTTCTGGCGTCTTGGCTTTGAAGGATTACCAACGCTTCCCTGCACCACAGCCTCAGAGTTCCTGGCAGTTAGAATATCACCCTTGGGTAAGCCCTATTTCAATAACAGTTATATTGTTGACAGTACTGTGCCTGTTTGTACTAATACCTAAATTCATTCCACAGCTCTGGGGTCCTCGGCGGCGTCTGGTCTTACGAAACAACAACAACCACCTGTGGCCTCAAGGCTCGCACAGGGAGTAGTTTTTCTTTCTCTCTGTGTGGAACTTGGGGACAGAGGCCCATATATTGTTCACGACGAGTCAAGTTTCGACAACTTGGCAAGTCTCGCCCACCTGGTGCTTTCCTGCTTGCCACTCTGTTTCCCCTACTTAAGGAACCCTCCAGCCTCTTTTCCTTTGCAGATGGGGAGCAAGTGCAAGTGGATCTAGGCCACCTGGCCTAAGCCCCGCGCACCTGGTGCCTTCCTGCCTGCAGCTCTTTTTCACCACTTAGCAAGCCCCGCCCACCTGGTGCCTTCCTGCTTGCCGCTCTTTTTCACCACTTAGCAAGCCCCGCCCACATGGTGCCTTCCTGCTTACCACTCTGTTTCCCTACTTAAGGAGCCCTCCAGCCTTTTTTCCTTTTTAGATGGGGAGCAGGTGCAAGTGGGTCTAGGCCACCTGGCCTAAGCCCCGCCCACTTGGTGCCTTTCTGCCTGCCGCTCTTTTTCACCACTTAGCAAGCCCCGCCCACCTGGTGCCTTCCTGCTTGCCGCTATGTTTCCCTACTTAAGGAGCCCTCCATCCTCTTTTCCTTGGCAGATGGGGAGCAGGTGCAAGTGGATCTAGGTCACCTGGTCTAAGCATCACCCACCTTCTTAGTCCTGCCTCTTCCTTCCTGCTCTTAACTATTAGATCAAGGGCGTCTCTTGCCAGGGTGTCTGCAGTGAAGGGCAGACGAAGAGAAGGGCAATTCCTGTTTGGACCTGTTCGGACCAGTAGGACAAAGGGCGAGACCCCCTGCTCAGACAGCAGGTAAGCATGCACCAACATGTGTTACCCCCTCTGTCCGCACAGGTCATCCCCACCCCCTCTAGTCCCCATGTGATGTTCCCATGTGCCCCCCCTCTCGCACACAGGTGTTGCCTGTTTTGCTTGGTTCTTCTACCCTGCTCCCCCTCAACCTCCTCCAGCCTACTTCTGCAGGAGTCTGTCCTGACACATTCTGGTTTCACCATCACCGTCTTGTGGCCAATGCTGGATTTGACTTTTATGGACTTCATTCGTTCACGGTGCGTCACTCTTTCTCAACTCTCTTGCTGGACTTCCTTTGCATCTTGTACTCATGGTGGCCCTGAATCATGCTGTTCCCATCTTCATATTTTATCCTGGATTGTAACATTATGTGTTACTACTGACTTCTGCAATTGTATTCGCTCTCCACTCTTGCTTCTCCACTATTTTTGACTGCTTACTCTCTGTTCTCTCCTCCTTTCCCTTCTCATTTTTCCTATCTCTTCCCCTCACTTTCTTCTATGCACTTACTCTATCAGATTTTTCCCTGGACCTAATATGCTAGCAACATTGTCTGTTTCCTCCACCCTCCCATTGCTGTTTTTTCCTCCCCACCCCTCCTCCAGCACTATCTGAAATGTTGTCAGGCCTAGTATGATAGTCGCTTGTTTTGTTCCTCCCCTCCCTTTCTGCATCCCTCTCCATCACCTTTTGTTTTTCTCCGGCTCTACCAGATATGTCGTCAGGCCTAGTATGGTAGTCACCTGTCTGTTTCCATTTCCTTCCCACTCTCCCCCTCCCTTCCTTATCTATGTCTTAGCTCTTGCACTATCTGAAATGTCATCAGGCCGAGTATGATAGTTAATTTCACATCCTTACTGTTCATGGCCTGTAAGAATGGTATTGTATTTTCCCTTGTTCCCTCCCTTGCCTTGAAGCGCTTTAAAACACATTGTGTATAGGCGCTATATAAATAAACTATCATATCATATCATATCATTAGGGGCACTTCTCTCCCCCAGCTGCCTCTTATTAGCTGACTAATGGCAGGACCTTAGACTGCTACTCCAGGAACTACCTCTGCAGATGGTAACCATTCTCTTACAAATCAAAAGACATTTTAGATGCTACAGCTTCTCCAACAAAAAAATGTCATCCTTCAAAACTCAAACTCTCTCATGTGACCTCCTCACTACTCAAAATGTCACTAGGTCACCACCCTCTTTCAAACTCTCCACTACGGCTCAATACCAAAACCCCACACTTGGTATCTGGCTGGGTCTGCGTTTTTTCCCCTTCCCCCTGCCCCGGGGTGAAGTAAAACATCATAAAGAAATTGTATGAGTAAGACAGGAGGATTGTACTTTTAAGTATAGAGGTTGCAGTGAGGCATGTATCTGACCCCAAAGAAGTAGGAACAAGTAGAGAACATCAGAGGAAGTAGTCAAGCCCCAAATAAACCGGGGGGAACCTGAGAGGGGTGGACAAATGAGCACTTGGCAAGGAATCAAGAAAGAGCACACACAAATATTGATAAGGGATTGATAAGGGATAGGAGAAATGTCCATACAAGCAGAGGGTGAGGTATCTAGGAGGCTGAGAGAGAGATTGGGCTGGTGGGCAGGGGTGCCATCACCATAAAACAGGGAGTTTGTAAGCACCATAGAAGGAATCCCTGAGGAGGCCAAAGGTAGCCCCCCATTTGGCTGAGACTCTGGGTTGTGCCCCTGGAAGAACCAGCAGTAATGAGATTGTATAACAATGAGATGTGGACAGTGTACACTAGATATACAAGAACCAACTAAGAACCAGAAGGATTACAGAGAACTAGGACCATACATGATTTGGTGTGTAACCCACAAGGGACTTTGTTTTAAGAGACACGTTTACATCATTGTGATTGCAAAACTATCCTGACTTTTGCTATGAGTTACACATGTTTTTAATTTTTTCCAAAACCTTGTAAAACTCCAAATAAATACTTTCCACTTTCCATTATAGGTTGTGTCATTTGTGAAATTCACTTGTCCTTTGTGATAGATGGTCTCAGAAGTGGGATCTGGAAAGGCCAGCAAATGCATTTATATCAGAATTGCTCAAAGATAATCCAAATGAGCAATGCTACCATCCAAGGCCTCCCCCGGTTGAGGTATACATTCTTGAGAATACTGCTATATCAGCATCAGTCTGGGATATGTTATCCACTGACTTAAAAGTATAGCTCCCAGAAGGCACCTATGGGCAGATAACTCTGAAGTCTGGTCTGGACGTAAGGCATGGGATTGATGTGGGTGCAGGAGTAGTTTATCATTACTACTGGGGAATTTTACAACTTCTCCTATTTAATCATGGGGTAATACTGTTGGGATCCAAGCGGTAGATCTCATAGCCCAAATAGTTTGTGAGGTCTATTCACCTATTTAAGAGAAATATATAGACCTCCCGTCCAGTGAGAGAGGTTGAATACTTTGTGAGCTGCAATGCAAACAGCAAGGCATCAGCCTGAATTGCAGCAGGTTAAATTCTTAACCTTCCCAGAACTTTGTTCTGCTTCCCTTCCAGACCCCACAAAACACAAAGACCGTGGGAAGGAAGGTGCTGTTAAATAAACCAGTAATGTCTTTATTTGCTCTATTGCAAATATATTGCCCCCTTTATTAATATTCTGTATAATTTTACTTCATATGCCCACTTTTTCTCAAAGGGGTTCAAGCTTTGTGGTTAGTGTTGTGGTTTACAAATCATACATTTGTGTCAACTCAACCTTTACAATAGGATACACATGGCAAGTCTGAACAGACTTGCCTTCTCATTGCTTCAGTCGACATGTGGGTGTACTAAGAGTGGGAGGCATTATGTGACGAAGCCGGTCAGCTGAGTGCAGAAGGTTGAATGATAGTCACGTGACTGTAAAATTCTGCTGCCCATGACCCTGTGCTGAGTGACATGATCTCTGCTGTACTTGATGCCTCCTGAACTGCTACAAGCTTAATTATGGGGAACATAGCTGGGAGGAGGGGGTAGAAAAGTAGCTTAGTGGCAACACACTTGTGTCCGGGAGTAGGTCCAATGCCCCCAACATGCATGGACACACAAGCTCTGAATGTCCCTCTGAAGGAAAAGCAATCCCACCCATGTAGATCTCCTTTTCGAAATGTTTTTATTATTACTTGAATTTAATCACAAGAAAATGATTTTTACAAGGTTAAGAAGGACCGAAAGGAGACACACAGACTTGTTTTACAGTGTGTATTTCTGCATTTGTTATTCCACTGGATAAATGTCTCTAAAGTCTAGATGACTGTTTAAATGGGTTATTGAGCTGGTAAATTTCCCGACATCTCATTTGTGGACTGAATTGTAATTTTTAGCGCCAGATCTATAAGTTTCACAGCAGCTATGGTGCATTTTCTGGTTTCCCCAGATATCAATCTATTCCAGAGCAAATCCAGGTCTACCATTCCAGAATCGGTGAGTAACGATGCCAAATAGTAGCAGCGATTCTGGGTTGTCTCTGGACACATCAGCACAAGGTGTTTGAGTGTTTCTGGGCAGTCTTGTTTTTTGCACAGACGGCATCCGGTTTCTGCTGATGATGATCTGATTGATGTAATTTCACGCGTTAGGAGCAAGTTGAGTCTGGCTTTCATGAATAACGTTCGCAACACTTTATTAGGAAATTTGATGCAAACATGTTGCGGTTCTTTGACTTTGTTAAAAGTTGGGGGAAGGTGTGTCAGAAGTTTGTTTTCACTTGCTTTCTCGATGGTTGCAATCCAGTCTTTCAGTTCCATCTTTTTTTTTCACTCTTTGTGGATTATATCTCAAATCCTCCTCCGAACATGCCACCTCGTTCAATATTTCTTTTTGGCGTGCTACCCATATGTATATGCCCTTACATTTTTCGCTCCTCAGTTCTTCCGCAATGATGTTGTAGATGGGTAGTGAGTCTGCTACTAGAATTTTTCTATATAGTAGCATCGCACTTTGTTCCACTAAGCGTGCCAGGGAGACTAGCCCCAGTTCCCGTCTGATTGCTGCCATTTGTGTTGAATTTAGTAGTCCTAAACTAGCCTTCCAGATGTACCCCTCGAGTTTGATCCAGATGGTTTGAGGCATGTTGACAGATGCGTCCATCCCATAGATCAGGGACGGCACAACTTTTGTTCTGTAAAATTGGATCTCAGGAAGGAGTGAAAATGTACCATATTTGTTATTGACTAGCTTAGTCGGGGATGTCAGCCACTTAGTTTTCTCCCACAGCGTGTCTTGCATTGAAGTTTCTTTAGCCAAGCTATTGAATGTCACTCCTAAGTATTTGAAGTTTCTTACTACTTCAACTTTTGTCCAAATACCAGTTTTGTTTTTTTGTGCTTTTTTGCCCAGTTTATCCAGACCAAGGATTTTCGTTTTTGTTTTGTTGATTTCCAAATTATTATCTTCAATGTATCTGGCCAGATTGTCCAGTTTTCTTTGTAGCCCAATTTGAGTTTGATCGATCAATATCACGTCGTCAGCCTACATCAGTCTTGAGATGGGTGTTGACTCTATTTAGGGGGGGAACGGCCTTGCTTTTGTTTCCCACTGTTGGTAATCACCTAAGAAGGAAATAAAGAGCACCAGCGTCAGAGGGCAGCCCTGTTTGACTCCTCTGTTGACAGGAATTTCCTCGGAGAGGGTGCCTTTTCTGGTGAGTTTTACTCTGATTTGCGTGTCAGCGTGGAGGGCGATGATTGGCTCAAGGATCTCTTTTGGGCAATCCCAGTTTTCTGGTTTAGCCCACAGTTTTGCTCGATTGATTTTATCAAAAGCTTTTGATAGGTCCTCAAAAGCAAGATATACTTTCTGTGCCCTTTCCTTCACTTTGAGCTTTAAGATGTTAAGTAGCAGAATGTTGACGGCCGTACTGCCATGTTTCTGGAAGCCCATCTGGAAGGGATCATTACATGGTGCATTTTATTACCACCTTCTAAAGAGTTCAAGTAGACTGGAGGTGTAGATTTTCCTTATGATGTCTAAGAGAGCCATGGGCCTGTAGCTCTCCGGGTTTTCTCTGCTTCGTTTCTTGAAGATCGGCAATAGGATGGCCCTTGTCCATGTTTCAGGGATCGATTTCCTTCTACCACAATGGCTAAAGATTTTACTGATCACTGCTGCCCACTCTTTCGGAGCTTGTTTCAGATCAATATTTGTCAAGCCGTCAGGGCCCGGTGCTCTTGAGTTTTTGAGTTTGATGATCAAGTTTTCGATCTCATCACTGCTCGCCACGTCTGCCCACGGATTGGTGGAATCCCGTATTCTGAATGATTGCCTAGTGTTGGGGAAGTCAAAAAAGGGACGTAAAATGTGATGTCCATTGGGCTTCCAAGACAGAGTTAGAGATCTCGTTTTCTGATTGAGATGTCATCGTTTTAATCAAGGACCAAAATTCGCCTGATATTTTGGTACTCAGTCTTTGCAGCATTTCTTCTGAATCGTGTTGGTACAGTGCCGCTCTTCGATGTTTAATCCATTTGGAGTATTTATTTGCTTCGTCTTCCCAATGACACCAGGCTTCGGAAGTGTTTGTTTCCTTCGCGATTCGCTTCAGTTTACACATTGCTTTCCATTTTTCAACCACCAACTTGTCATATACATGTTTCGGTTGTTCTATTTGTTTTTTCTGAGCAGTCGCTGTTACTCTGTGGGCCAACAGGAAAGGTAGATAGTTGGGTCTTGCATAGCCATCTGATTGTGTTGCCAGAATACCCTCGATGTTGTATTTGGCATTTATCTTTTTTACTTCTGTTGCAGTAAGGCGAAGCCTTGATAGCTGATTATTTATTGCAACATCGTGTTTGTAAAACCGTTTGAATGTACGTTTACCTTGCCAGACACAGTGGAGAAGATTATGGTTACTGTTCACAGTTCTCTGCACATCGAAGGCTTTTATGATTGGGAGCAACTCTTGGCTCACATAGATATGGTCCAGTGTGGCATTAGTGTTTAACCGTTCCCACGTCAGGATTGTGTTTTGCTCTGGAAACAGAGATGCTATATTGTGGAGGTTTCTTGGAGTTGTTAGACTTGTCCAGGCCTTTCCTCTTTCTGTTGTTTGGCCTTTTGGGAACGGGTTCAAAGGATCATCTGTGGTTCTTCCACAATTTGCGTTCAGGTCGCCGCAGATTATAATGTCAATGTTTTCGTATGTCTCATAGATCTTGTCGATTGTTGCCTCCATATCTGAGCAGAACGCTTTGGTTGTTTTGAGTTGGGGGTTCCAGTAGATATTTATGACCGCCAACTGGGTTTGGTGAGCTGCTTGTTTGCTGGTTGTTTTTCGAGTCCAGTTTACCAGAATAGCCAGAATCCCGTATAATTTTTTCAGGGTTGCCATCATGGTGAAGCCCAAGCCTATTTTAATTTTGGTCGAGAGCCCCACCGACGGACGCCCCAAAAACCTTCGTTGCTGGTGATATTTCTACCGTAAAGCCATCAAGGGATGGTTTATCCGCCAGCCAGGTTTCTTGTAAGCACAGGCTTGGAGAGTGAATAGGTCGGTAATTACTTTGGTTATCATCTGTTTTGTGGGAATAGTCACGCATTTGTTGCTTGTTGCTCTTTCTATATCCTTCCGAGGGATCCCGGAACTTTTCATCCTCGACTTCAGGTCTGTATTTCCGGTGGCGTTTCTCTTCTTGGTCTATATTCTCCTCGGTAAAATACTGTCTGTTTCGCCCTTGCCACTTTCCGCTTCGATAAGGCCTATAGAGGTATTCTGTTCTTGAAATATAGTGCTGTTTAGAGAGTGCATCTTCTTTCTTTGTAGAGTCTTTTTTTTCTGGTGGCTTTGGATCTCTTATTTCCGATAGAAAAATGCCTAACTGTTCAATTTCTTGGAACACTGCACTCGACAAGTCTTGAATACTCTTCGATTTCACATGGAGGTACGCTTTTGCTATGTCCCCTCTGTGATAAGGTTCCACGAGTTTGAGATCTTCAGTCCTTATTTGTCTTAGGGAGTTTGTTTTCCTTGTTATTGCTAGGACGTTTTTTCTGTTGAGGATTATATATCCTTCTGATCGTTTAGATTGCTCTAGTTTAAATATACAGACGGCTCCTTTTTTCTTTTTTTTCTCGGGGATCCACACTTAGTTTTTGCGGGAGTCTTTTGTTGTTCCGCTGCTATGCGTTGCCCATTTTTTTTTGTTTGCTTTGAATCTGAGTGTTCTCTGTTCAGGTCTTTATCATGTTGGCAACTCCGGGTGTTGTTGTCAAGGAGGCAGATGGAGTTATGAGTTTTCTTTGCTTCTATCTCACTCCTGTGCCCTTTTGCGGGTACATGCCTGGTTTTGTCTTTGTCCTTCAGCGATTAATTAGTTTCTTCTTCCCTTATCGGGGTTGATTTTTCTCTTATCTTGGGATCGCTTTACCAATGCTGCGACCAGGAATTCGTCCGACGATCTGGGCAATCTTGTTAGGTCTACAACTTTGGGGACGGACCGTGTGTCGTCCTGTCCTCCAACCTCTTCATGACTACTTTTAAGTCCTGTCACTGTTGATTTTTGGTCATTTTTGATTTTAGCTGGCTCCTCCACTTGGTTTGACAGTTTCAGAACTGTTTGTTGTTTCCCTGTTTGTGCAGAATCTTGGGATGCTTTGTCCATTATTAAAGTATTGTCCATTTCCACTACTTCTTTAGGTCGTTTTTTGATTTTCATGGCGTCGGTGCTGTCTTTGTGTAAGGCCGTAGCAGAAACTTTCCTCAGATTTTTGTCCCCGTTGCAGAGCTGATTTTTTATTTCTGCTTGTAGCGTGTCCACTAATTTTTCAAGCATTGACACGTTGAGTTCCAAGGCTTTTTGTTGGTTGATGTTTTTGCTCTCTGTTGCTGTTATGTATCCTTCTATGAACTTAATTTTAGTGTCCATGTTAGCGAGGACTGCAGTGTTTTCTTGCACGCTTTCTCTTATCGACTCATACAATTTGCCAAACGGGGCTAAGGCAATTGTCATGGCCGACATTATCATCAACATATCTGGTTTTTTGGATGGTGAATCTTTTGGAGTTGCTGATGAAATTTCGCTGAAGCGCCGATTCTTTGGAGATGTAAAGGTATCTGGTTGTTTGTTGCTACCACGGGGTGAATCCAAAGCTTCCCAAATAACTGAGGCATTTGGTTCCTGGCGGAGTTCCGCTACCTGGGCTGGGATCAAATTCTTATTGATGAGGTCCTCTTGTGACCTTGCCTCCCTATCCCCCTTTTTGCCTCTTTGGTGCAAATTTTGTCCTGTATTTATATGAGCTTTTGTCCACGCGCAGCGTTGGACCTTTTCCTGCTGGTCTTGTGGGTGGTCCCCTCCATTTGCTGGAGCGCTTTCTTCTGCAAAAGGTTGCCTGGGTGGCGTTGGCGCCTGTTTTGGCGTTATTGTGTTCTTTGTGTTTTGCAGCGGAATGTCCTTTTGTTGTTGAGGCGTTTTCTTTCTCGGTTCCGCCACTGCAGACGAATGGCCTATGTTTGAATGTGTTGGGGACTCCTTCGCCTGCTGGATTTCCCTCGTCTGTGGGTGGTTCTGGCAAGCTTTTTTTACTGGCAAGGGAACCTCTAGAGTAGTGTTTTGTTTCTCACTATTTGGTGATTTCGCTGTTGCAATATCAATTTTGCCGAGTTTATTTGTAGGCGTGATTTCGAGGATGGCTTCCAGCAGCTCCGCATCTGATAACTCGGTGTCTGTATCCAGTTTTCTCTTTTGGTATTTTAGTGAAAAAAGACTTCAAAGGACAGTACAAGAGTGGCTTTGGTAAGAACTGTCCCATCATTGCACCTTTTTGGGGGGATTTTTGTAATGTCACCATTGTTGTCTTCCTTTTGTTAGGAGCCGTAACTTTCATGGTTTGCTTCTGCTTGCTGGGCTTAGTGTTCACCGGTTTTGAGTTTTCGCTTGCTTTTTCGTTAGAAGTTTGCATTTGGACTTATCTCCCTGTGGATTGGTTTTTAGGAGGGTACGGCTGCGCTCCGCTTCCTTGTCCATGTCCGAATCCACGTCGGTGTCTGGGTTCGGGTTTCTTTCCTCTTGACTCCTTTCCACTTCACTTTCTCTTTCCCCCTCACTTCCTTGGGCTTCCAGACAATGTTCACCCCTGCTGTTATTTTGCGGTTTTGGATGTACCATCGCTTTAATACTTGTTTTGTTGTCCGCTGATGGGGGGATTTGTTTACAAGTGTCCTCCAGTGTTGATGTTAATTTCGTGAGGGCCTCTCCAGCTCTTCCTGGCTCATGCTCCTGGACATGCTCCTGGGCATATGGGGAGTCTGCTCCCCCACTGCAGACCTTCCCTGTCTCTGCCCGGGCTCGCTCCTTGTCATTGTTGTTATCTGTGTTGTCTGTGGCGTGTCCCAGGGATCCACCCGTCGGAGTCCGAGGCAAAGCCAACCGGTAGCCACTGTTTCCTGCCTCCTTGCAACCGCAAACCCGTGCAGAGTCCTGCGGGAGCTGCCCTCCTGCCGCCTCTGCCGGAAACTCACTTGCCTCAGCGGTATGCGGGAAGCTGGTCACTTCAGGAGGACTCGCTTCATTCCTTGGCTCCTCGTATTTCAAGTTTCCACCATTGGGTCCCGGCTCTGCCTGCGCCTGCAGTGTTGAAGGTGTTGAAGGTAGGTCGTTTACTCCCCCAGATTATGGGAGACTTGCTTCCGGATCCAGTGTGTTTTTGTTGCTCCTTAGACGGTGACGGCCTGAGTCCACTTCCCCTTCTGGGGCGATGTTGGGGGTGATCTCCTGGGCTTGGTTAGCCGCCATAAGCGTCATTATTGACTCAGGCCTTTGGAGTTTTTGCACAGCCGGGTTGGCCGTGACGGGTCAAGGTTTCTGTACACGTGGGCTTTCCATTTCTTCCACGTATGCCACAGACTGCAGCAGACTGCCTCTCACCTCGCCTCTCAGCTCGGCTCACCGCTCCGCGGTGTGAAGGTGCAGAAATAGGGAACTCCCACAATTACCACTGTGGAAAGACTGGTAGACTGCGGCAGACTGCCTCTCACCTCGCCTCTCAGCTCCGCTTACCGCTCCGCGGTGTGAGGTGCAGAAATAGGGAACACCCACAATTACCACTGTGGAAAGATGGGTAGACTGCGGCAGACTGCCTCTCACCTCCTTTTGTAATTCCAAAATGCACCAACAATCGTCCTTCAGTAAGCATGTCCCTGAGGAAAGGTAAGCTATAATGTGCAGACCATGTACATGAGTATACCCGCATATTGCTAATAAGTATATTAACATTTAACACTAACCAGGAAACCATTATGGGTACTTATAATTATATGAACTGAAAGGAAGGCTTTTACACTAATCTAATAAACAACATAGAAGTGCGCCTCAAAACAAACTCAGCCATCCCAGAAGCAGAAGAATCATCATGAATTAGCAGAAAATATCAGCAAGGCTTTTACAAAAGCATAGGCAACATTCACTTTCAGCTCACCTCTGATTCATACTATAAATGCAGCCATTTTTTGATGCAGTGTTGCATGTCTTTTTAATTATTCCCCAGCCTGGGCTGTGCATCAAACTTCTGTTTTGCTCACATCTCATGCATTCATGTTTGGCTCATTGGATTCATATTTATTATTTGGATTTGGGACTTGCCTTGCATTTCGGGTGGACCATACAGGGACTTCAGGTTTCTATGGGACAGCTGGACAGTTGTTGGTTCCTCCACTGCACTCCCCTGGGCCAGCGGGGCCCGCCTGCATGGAGCAGAAAACTGCAAAGACCAAACACCCGAGTTACCAGAGGCTTGCCTGATCGCCCTAGGCCTCTGCCCCGCCCCCAAAAGTGCATGACTTCAGAAGACCATAGCGAGCCGGTGCACCTGATCCATGAAATACAGTGGGAGAGTACAAATTAATGCGAGAGTGGAGTGAGTGACAGTGTGAACCACATGGTCTTTTGCCTTTCCCTTTTCCTTTTAGTAGAAACTGAACAGGGCTTCCATTGTGAGGAGCGGTGACATCACAGTAGTTATGCAATTGGTCAGTGTAGTGTACACATCCCTCAATAAGAGGAGGGAGGGCAGCGCTACTTGAGAAATACAGTGAGTCCTGCACTAGCGAGTACTGTACCCTCAGTCCACGGTAAGGGTCAAGAGGCAGAAAACATAAAAAATTGTGTAAATAAGTGTCATTTCTAATTATGTTGGATAAAGTGTACATAAAAGAGGTATTGGGTGATCAGAGGCACAAGTATTTAATGTAAGGTTTTGAGTGAGGGGAAAAGGTTGGGTAAGGGAGTATATTTGGGTGAGGGCGTGGTTTTGGTGATATTATTCTTGCACGAAAACACACTGTGGTCTTGTGTTCAGTGTTTTTTCCACCTCTTCTTTTTTTGTTCTGTGTTTAAAAGGTAACTCAGGGGTGCGCCATAGGAGGCATTCCTTGGATGGGTTATTGAAGATATTGTTTTGGTCTCTTGCGAGTAGTAGTTACTGGCCAGTTGTGATCATGATTTTGATCATGGGCACTCCATTAGAGCATATGTGCAAGGAGTTCCAACTTAAAGGGATGTTGAGGGGACCTCAACGCCCCCCAGCATACTCCCAAGATGACAGATGCAACCCACTGAAGCAGCTACAGAGACCATAACTAGATGACATCAACAAAGTAATCATGAAGAGGCGACATTGCTGAACACACACGTAGATACACACACGTAGATACATTATCCAGGTACAAAAGAGCACACAAGAACTACTTGCAGAAACCTAAAACTAACTAACATGAAAGGCTATGAAAATAAAGATGGAAACCACAGCTGCAATGAAATGAATGGGAGACATTACATACTGAATTTCCTGAGAAACGCAAAGCAGAACTGGCAGTGCAGTCACTGTGCCGGACCTTGCCAAGGATGCTGGGAGAAAGTGTTCCAGTCAGTAGGAAAGATAAAATAAACACTTGCAAGGGCTGGGAGCTGTAATTCTTCATGAATGAAAGGAAAGAAACTACAATTCTGCTGTCTCTACACACGTGATTTGAACCTGGGCAACAAGGCCCATCCATCCATGGGAGGCAGGAACTGTTGTTCCCATCAAACTGAAGACAGCAGATGCAATAATGTAACACAGCATGAAGGTGGAGGCGGGAACGTCCTTGCTCACGGCCAGAGGAGTCAGAGAAGTGGGTAACTTAGTGGGAAGAAGGTGGTATTCTGGGGGCCATTCTCCCCAACCATCATTTTGCTCACATGCTGGTAAATGTACCAAGTCGAGAAGGCTCACATTGGCCTCTTGTGGGTGGTACTGGGTGGAGCTACCGAATATGGCCCGACCAATCAGATCCTCTGTCCCCTATAAGATGTAAATATGCCAATACTGTTCACCCAATCCCATTCCATCTAACGTTCAGCAATGTAACGTTTGGTTGTGATTTCACAGCAGCAGAAAACCTCACTACCAGACTGTAATGATATGTGAATACATTGTAAATGCAGTATTCGGTGAGCCTATCCCTGCTTTTGAAAATGTAAGAATAAAAGAAGTGATTTGTCACATTTCTGGGCTCCTCTGGTTCTTGGCACGGGTGATTTCCCTCGAGCCAGCCTCTGGTTTTTAATTCTGCTTCAAGGAGAAGACAGTTGAGTATAATAAAGAGTGGGTGGTGGGAAACAAAGTGAACATTTTTACAGCGTGGCCTGTGGAAGGCACACAGGATAAAAATATAATCCATCATATGTATGTCATGATGCCTACCCCCGGGGACCCAGACCAAGTCCAGCAACCCCGGAAGCAGGCATCAAGTTATCCAAAACAAGCCCAGCAACCCCTGCTAGGGGCTATTTGGGTGCAGTCCTGGCCTCTATGGTGCCAGGCTCATATGGAGAGTCAGTCCTGGCGCCATAGGCGCCAGGCTCATAGATTAAAACTTACCTGATGCAGACCATGCTCCAAACTTACCTGATGCAGACCATGCTGCAAGAGCTCCAAGCCAAAAGAGGCTAACCAAGGGACAAACAAGGGGAAACCTCCTCACCGCAATAGAATTACCTGATTTTACCACCGGAGGCATTATTCCCCAAGACTTCATACTTTCTCTCAGCGCCTGAATAAGGGAGAAAGCAACAGGTTACATATTGACATTATTTCATCGAACTGCGTTGGATAATACAAATCCTTACCTGAATATTACCTGTTGCCACAAGGAACTCTTCGCTAGGGTCAAGCTGCAACCTGCAAGGAATTGGACAAGAGTGAAAGTCAGACATTTGAACTCTTACGAACTGCATACTTACGGCGTCTTGCCGGGAATCTCTGAGTCAATATTGTTCTGGAACTCACCAATTCCTTCGAGCCAGTGAAGATACTGGTTATCTACGCGCACCTGCGCTCAATGCAGGATAGAGAGGTCATCTTTCCAAACCATCAGGTGAGACTATAAGAGGGGACGTCAAAGGTGATCAGTGGGGAGAACAGCGGGAGTGGGGGGTGTGACGCTCAACTCCACGGGTGGTTAATTCCCTCTCTCCATTTGCAGAAGAATATTCCTACGGGCCAAGCAAATGAAGCTAGGTGGGCCAGTCCAGTCCGTCATCTCAGCACTACGTGCCACATTGGTGCAGACCGCAGCTGTCCAGTTCAGATTGACGCCCTGTGGGAGCCAGGTGAGCGTAACAATGTACACCCATTTATTGTCCACATGAAGGGTAAAAAGTTGAAAAAGAGACAGAGTATACTAGAATTGTGGAAGTCATATGACAGAGTTGAGTGTGGGAATAAAGAAAAAAGAGGATACAGAAAGTACCACATCCCTGCCCCTTCCAAAAGACAGCACAAGTACAACACAGGCTTTGATGCCTGTACAGTGGTCATCTCAGACAGCTTCAGAAGAAAGCACCAATTACAGTGCAAGATTCAGTACCTGTGCAGCTGACAGCCCCGCCCACACCCGGAACTTATCCTCTAAAACCTGCAGCAGGGTATACAAACCCTGGTACAAACCCCCAACCTATTTAGAAACAAACACATTTTGGGGAGAAGTGACAAGCAAAATCCAGCTACAGTGAAAATAGAAAATAAAGCGCATAGAGAATTAGAAGCAGCAATACATAAAACAGAAGAGGAATTGCGGAGGGCAACAAGGAAGAGGGAGGGGCCTTGCCCTAGATGCTGACACTTGGGCAGTGTGAGAAATATGATTGAAATTGAACAAAGCAGTGATAACAAATGTGAAAGTGGAAAAAGAAGAGCCAGAGCAACAGGATGTGGAGTATGACTCTTAAGTAGTAGAGAGTGAAGAGAAGCAAGAAGAGAGTGAAGAGAATTGGAAAACCGAGGAGGTTCAGGAAAAGAGAACTGCATGGGAGAGAATATTAAGAGCTCGCCCCTCACCCCAGATTGATGGCAGTAGTTGGAGGGAAGAAGAAGGCTAGGACACATCGTAGCTCACAAAGGGGGAGGCTATTTCCAGGAATACAAAAGTGGGTAGTTATATCGTAATACATACCATGTCTCAACATGGACAAAAATAATCTGATATAGACCCTATCCACTCTCAAGTGGATCTATGCATTAGAAAAACACACAGCAGGGTTCACTTTAGCAGTAGGAGATATGAAAAGTGTATTAGCCAGAATAATAGGGGATCCAACAAATACTGTTTGGGAAAGAGCAAGATATTCAGGGGTTTAACTAGAGAGTTATACACACAATGGAGCTTCATTTAACAGCTGTCAAGCACATTTGTGGGATGCATTGAGAAGGGCATACCCAGATAAACCTGACGTAGGTTCAATCATGGCATGTACAAAGAAACATGTTAGGACCCAGATTCATATATCCATTCCATGGCGAGCGAAGACAGGGGATACATGGGAACAGCATTTACCCTTCTTCTACCATATACTACGAAAGGGTCTTCCTACAGAGTTGCAAATAGAATTAGATAGAATAGCATGTAAGGAAGTGAAAGGATGGGGCGAGATACAGGCGCACATAGGACATTTCTTTAAACGCTAGCGTGAGAGTGAAAGGGCAGTGGAAGAATAGGGGCATCGCACAGAAGCTAAATTAGTGCAGTTGTAATTGGCAAAGATAAGTATGGAAGGCACAGAAGCAACCAATACCACAGATACCCTACAGCAGTCAGAATCATCACAATAATGGTCATATAATCCAGATAACAATTGTAGAGACAGGGGAGGGGTCCAAGGAGTAAGAAGCAACAGGGGCAAGGGGAAGGAGTTGGGGGGTTATGACCATAATTTGGAGGATCATGTTGGAGATGTGGAAAGATGGGGCACATAGCCAGAGATTGCCGAAGCAGACCTCCCATGCAATACAATCCAAGAGCACCCCTGACTCTGTATTATACACCAGCCTCATCATAGCGAGGACCAGTAAAGGGAGCCTATATTCCAAACCAAGCCATAGCCCCAGGACAGATGTATGACCCAGGAAATGCACCACCCTAGAATGTATTTCCTGTGCAATTAACCACACCGAGGCAGGGACAACCCATAAAATACCTAATTCCAAATATCAAGCAGAATGTCACCCATCATGCTCCATCCCAAGCAATTAAAGTACCATGGGAAAAAATGCCCTTCAATGAGGGACATCATTCAAAAGATAAATATGACCCTTTATTTACTGACAAGGGAATCATGTGCTCTACACCAGGCATGCATTACACCGGAGAAGCTACAGTAATGCAAGCACTCTGTAGCACAAACACAATCCTAGCCCTGCCATTGCATGAGACTCTATTCACATATGCAGTGACTATTTTGATTGGCTGGTTACCAGGCGTGCAGAATGTAATATTCCGCCTACCAGCAGAAATCCTATTCAGACCAGCAGTACCACATCAGACAGCCCTGGGGCAATTTTTACATTACACATAGAGGCAGTGATCATGAGGAAAGACACAGTCATCTTAACAGGCACAGACGAGGAAGGAATGGAGTGGAGGACAATACTATGCATCGACCCCACACTGCCATTAAGGGACATCACAGACAGTTATTTACAGACATGGAAATGGACTGAGAGATATTATTTGAAATCAGCATACCCTGCCACATGGTAGTGCAACACAGAGAAGCACCCCAAACAATGCTGCCAATCACAGCAACAACTTCACAATAGCAGGATAACCTAGAAAAAGTGACCAGTCGATTATGAACAGACAACCCACACAAAGTAGCACAACTGAATGGTATTGAGGCTGCACAAATCTAACTCAAACCAGGAGCCATACTCCCACAGAGTAAAACAATATCAACTATCCAAAGAGACAAACAAGGGAGTTTACAACACCATCAAAGCACTAGTTGATCAAAACATTATATTGCAGATGCACCATGTAACATGGCTATATAACCCTTGAAGAAAGCAAAAGGGTCATCATGGAGATTTATCCAGGATCTCTGCCCTCTGAATGACATAGTGGAAGCAGAATACCCATTAGT
This sequence comes from Ambystoma mexicanum, assembly GCF_040938575.1. NCBI lineage: Eukaryota > Metazoa > Chordata > Amphibia > Caudata > Ambystomatidae > Ambystoma > Ambystoma mexicanum. Next base: position 86,260,050 of record NC_090931.1, on the reverse strand, counting down.
GGCTAACCTTGCATCAATACTATGCAGCACACAAGATTCCCAGAGGGATACTTTGAATCCCCTAGTGTTTTTAACATGGTCCTCCAGATGGACCTGGGAAACATCCACATGGCCAGCACAGTAATACAGTATGTAGATAATATATTTGTATGCAGCACTACAGAAAAACAGTGCCAAAAAGATACAATACAACTCATGACACTCCTTGCAGACGAAGGCTACAAAGTGGACAAATAAAAACTGCAGTACTGTCAAAGTTAGCACGCTTAGGAGAGATCTTGTCCTCAGCAGGAAAGTGGATAAGCTCAGACAGGGCCACAACAGTAAGAAATGCACGACAGCCTGAAACAGTCAGAGAAATGCAGCAATTCCTACGACTGTGTAATTGCTGTTGAAAATGGATATTCGATTATTCGACATATATCAGACGCCTGCTACACACACTCAAAGAAGCACAAAAGATAAAAGGCAAAATTGAATGGGCAGATGAGATGCACCAGTACTAGCACACCCAGACTTAAAAAAACAGTTTGACTTATTTTCACACTATAAAGGGCAGGTCAAGGTAGCAGCTCACACAGGGATCATCACAGAGACCCAAACCATTAGCATACTACTGCAGTCTTTTAGACCCAAGAAAGCAAAGTCACTTCCAATGTGAGCAAGCATTAGCTGCTGCAGCATTTGCTGTACAGAAATCCGCTACCATGGTGATGGGTATCTGTAGAAATGATCGAATTTAAAACAACAAATGGAGAAATGACTGCATTTATTTACCAATTATTTTCGAAATGTCGGGACATTTTACTAAAATATAGGTTTAGGGCGGGGTAAGGGTAATAGTTAAGGTAGGACGGAGAAGGGGCTGGGGATAGCCCCCCCATTATTAGAAAAGAAATGCAGTCAGTTCTTCATTCAGTCATTTCATGGTAATCTATAGTGATTGGATGCCCAGTCAATTTTTTTATGTTAAAGATGCAGTCCTCTCCATTTTGGAAATAAATAGATCAACCCTCAATACCCCGAGAGCTAGAGGTTATAAGGTAATCTTGACTAACCCAGTCATCACCATAGTGAGTTATCACATTGTCAACCCAGCAAGATTCTTTGCTAAACCAGTTGTGCCACAGGATCAGGTCCATGACTGTGCAGTATATGAAGGAGAACGAGACGAATAAAGCAGGGTGAGTGAAGACACCCTCGACACAGGAGATATGCTCGATGTAGACGTGTCATTGAGTATACATGAAGAGTGTGGCCAAAGACACACTGTAGCAGCGGTTGTAAGATATGTAAGAGACCAAGAGGAAAAATTCTAAAAGGTGATGCAACAGAGATTGCCCTCACACTATTCATAGAAGTGCTAGAGGCATGTTAGGATGATGACGTTGCCATATATACAGATTAAGCTTACAAGACATCTACAGTACAATCAGGCTTATCAAGGTGGAAGAGAAGAGGATACAGAAGGGTAGATGGGTCCCCAGACTAACATGCTACCTTATTAACCAGATTAATAGAAGCATTGGAATGTCCCCTCCATGAAGCTATTGTGAAGTTTGCAGCACACTCCAAGGGGAAAGACCTGATCTCTTGTGGAAACAAGGCCGCTGATGCAGCCACCAAACAGGCATCTTATATGCCCTTTCCAGAATAAAGTCACATGCCTGTCACAGCAGTACTAGAGGAGCAATTAGTAGAACACATTTTTGATTGCCAAGAAAGAGCATCACCAGAGGAAAAGGCTCTGTGGGTGAACATGGGATGTGCCCTATCACCCACTGACATCATTTGGAGACAACACAGCACAGGTAAAGTAGTAAAGCCCATGGAATTAGTGACTATCACCATGGAGCAACACCCCTACCCCACAAATGGACCAACGCAGCACAAGACTGGTTCATGCCCAACCCGGCTGAAAAAATCGATACGTTTATGGTGAATTGTATCACATGCCACAAGTTTCATCCAGGACACACCCTCAAGACATTAAAAGCAACATTGCCCCACCCATCATGCCCCTTCAGAGATCTCCTCATGATTGCATCAATATGGTAAATAGGTGCAGTACATGCAGGTCAATAATGGTATGCCCATATTCCCGTTGGATTGAAAGAGGACCCTGTGTGAATTTGATATTTCCAAATCTGCAGCCAGAGTCCTGGTAATAGAAGTGTTCCCCAGATAGGGTATCACTGAAATTCTTAGGTCAGGCAATGGCATTCATTTTGTAAATTAATTCTTTAGTGAAGTAACAAGATTGTTAGGTATTAGACACAAGCTGTGCACAGTCTACCACCTCCAAGCAAATGGAGTACTAGACATCTGAAATGTTTAATCAAGATTAAGGTAGCAAAGCTGAGTGACACACTGATAAAGAGCTAGCTCTATTGCCTGCCTCTTACACTGTTCAGTCTGCGCAACCAGCCAAGCAAAGACCACCATGTTCCATCTCATTAGGTGCTGACGGGAAGGAGGATGTAGACCCAGGCTGCGCCCACCCAACCAGTATCTGCTGCACATAGAAGTGCTGATTTGTTGGGGGATGAATTTAATGTGTATCTCAAAAACATGTCAAACTGTGCTAAGCTTACCTCTTATCAGATACATATCAGAGTTCACCAACGAGCTCCAACAGACAAAGATGACACAGCAACAGAAAAACCCATTCAGCTACAGCAAGGTGACAGAATCTACGCAAGACAACACACGTGATGCTGGACAAGCCATTGTTTATGGGACCCTATGAGGTGGAAAAAGCTACGCCTACTGCAGCAAAGCTGAAGAATCATTGTGCCTGGTCTAAGGGGTCAGTAATGTGCGACTCACAACTATTTCTACTTTTCTTACAGTTTGACATTTTATTTAAAACAAAATTATAAAATAAACCCTAACTAAACCTAACCTACCAGGGGATTTCTTGCCTAATCTAGGATCTAAGGGAAAACCTCCCAGCATACACAAAAATAACCCTCACACTAAACAAAAACACATTCAAAGTAACATGAAAACAACATAAATAAAAGGTTACCAAACAACCAGTGTCTCTAATGACTTTTACTGGTCGTGGACAGATCTTGCTCCCTCAGGTATGTCCCAAAGTCACTTCCTTGAAAGGAAAAGAAAGTCTTAAATAAAGTATTGAAACACTCCAAAGAAACAAATGTTCATACAAATACAAATCGGCTGGTTACAAACAGTTCCTTCTTTGCTTGATGAAAAGATTACTTTTCCAAGTTCCACAAAGAAAACAACAGCATCAATGGAGTTCATGGATACGATCTTTCCAGGAAAAGAATGTTGAAGACAAAAGTAACACTTCTTCTTAACTACTAATCTTCTGCATACAACTTCTGCGTCGTCGCTTACTTACAGTTTTGTCAGGATGCTTCTGCTTAAGGTTTGTTCTATCTCCAGCAACTCCTTTTTACTACTAACACGGTGTGGGCATGCTCCCTTTTCCCACAGTTGACTTCTGCTCTACTACATTTAACTGCTATAATTCTGACCAGGATGTTGACGACCACAGTTCTGCTGTTGCCAAGGCAACACATAATTTTAAGCAACTGCAACAAGACTTCTTCGACCTCTACAGGGTAGCAAGGCACACTTCTCTCTTGTATGGCAAGAGAGGGCAGCTTCTGAGCCCTTCCTTCCATCTTGTAACCACCAACAAATATGTATTTAGCGTCCAAATTGTTTCTTCTCACTTAAACAGTCTCAGCTTTACAGATTTAAATGTAGGATATTTAACAAATACCAGCTCCCTTCCCCAGCTTCATATGCACCTTGATCTTCCAGGGGTTACCCCAAAACTGCATTGCCACTCTTTTAGCTTTGGGTAACCATGTCACCCTTATATTTGATGACTAACAATAGCTTCAGTGAGACAGATGGTATAACGTTATTACATGAGGTGGATTCACTTTCACCGAAGTTTGGCTATTGGCTTGGGTACTGTTTGTTGTTTGTTCTGCTTCATCCACTTCTACAACTTCTGCTTTGATGTTTACATTGTTACAAGATGACAGTTTCATCAAAGGAAAACAAATTGTTGTAATCAGGGTCTTTCTCTTTGTCGACGATCAATTCAGACGATACTTAGGTGAAGTCAAACTGTGTTATTGCCTGATTTTGAGATTCTATTGGCAAAACAGGAAACAGTAGATCTTTATATTGCACCAATCCTTGCAATGGTGTAGATTGGGTGAGTGTATTGGCAATTAATGATGATGCATCTTCTGTGTGGTTGGTCAGTTCAGGTGGACATTGTGTGCTGTAACAATAATCCATCATTGCTCTCCATGGTTCACTGCTGATATTCAGCTCAAACTCTGGCCACTGCACATGGGCCTCCTGAGTCTTAACTTTGGGATGACTCTTTGAAACTTCACACACAAGTTCCTCCCAAATCACATCGGTTTGACAAACTGCATCAATTTTTAGTGGTGTTGTCTGAGTCTTCCTGTTCTTCTTCTTCATAGGCCTCCAACTGAAAAAAAGAAACATTTAATAATTGTTTCCTACATATAGAACATATCAACATTTGATGCTTGCAATTTAACCCAATATAATACATTTAAAAAAACTTACTTTTGTCAATTTTGTTTTAATGTGTTTTGAATCAGTCAATGTCAATGTGCTGATGTCATCTCCCATCGGTAATAGTACATTCCAAATTATTGGTAATCATTTTAAAATTGCAAATCAATTTTTTTTATATTAAAAATGCATCTATAATTTTAAATCAATATGTATATGAACATAAATGAATACTTCAATAATAAATAATAATTTGACCCATAAACTAAAAATACTTTAATGTACGTCACTTTTCATACCAGTTAAATGATGCACCATATGCCAAAATGCAAATGTACCATAATGATCTCTTTGATTTAAAAAAGTTAAACTCATAAATGATACACACACACATTCAAAGCAACAACATAAATTCAAACATGGAAAACACTTTTTTTATTATTATTTTTTTATTTGCATAAAAATTGAGTTAACAATTCTTTTTAGAAAAACAGAATTTGATTTTTCCCAGCATTAACAACAGACTATACAGTTTTTTGACATAAAGCTGAGAAATGTAAGACATTTTAAAAGTTCCACTTTCCAGAAGAACCTCTATCAGGAATGTCACTACTGCGATTACGTGACTGGCTTTTCAACCGGACATCAAGGGTGGCCACCAATTTCCTACTTCTGCAAGTTCAACGTCTGAGAAAAAAGAAGGGAAGTGTTTAGAACGCTGATCTTTCAAGGCTGGACAAAGAGCTATCAGGTGAACCAGTGACTCACTTTCTCTGGGTCGTGGCAGTGCCGACACGAATTATCCATGGACAAGCCCCGGATAGCTTGGATCTCATTGGTGGGGTGCAAGTTCAAACGTGTCCTTAGAAAGTGGTCCCTTGCCCGCTTGTCAGGAAACTGTCCCAGGTACTCACATGGAGTATTGAGAGTGCGAACTTGTAAAGGCAATTCTGCAACTAATTGATAGCTTCCTACTTGCTCTTGAGTTTGGATCCAGTCATAGTCTTTGATTTTCCTTTTGACCCGTTCAGGGTCAGACAACAGTTGGTCTAGAGAACAACCAATGTCTTCTAGCAGGGAGAGTGTGGAGGTCCGCCACTGTGTCAGCATTAGGTTTGAATCGGTGAGCATTTCTTTGTACACCAAGTCCAGAATCGCCGGGCGGGGTGGGGGGTCAAGGCACTTCCTGAACAGTGCTAGCATGTTCCAGGTAGCTGTTAGTTTCAAGGAATTCAGGCCAAGCTCTCTCCAGATGATCGCAATTGGAGTAGACAGGGGGACGCCTAAAACCTTTTTCCAAACCCCCCCTCGAGGCAATTTCAGAGGGAGTCGGGGAGATTAAACAATGCTTCCGCCCCATAGGTTATGACTGGTACCACATTGACTTTGTAGTACTTCAGTGTTGGTATAATCCAAAAGCGTCCAAACATCCTTTTAAGTACAGATGCTTGGCTGGAGAGGGTTTTCATCTTCATTAGAAGGTAAGATGACATTGGAGCCTCTATAGATGAATTTCTCAGCCAGACCCCTAGATAGTTGAAGGTTAACACTTGGTCAATTTTTTCTCCGTCAATATACCATGAATGCCAGTTCAGGCCCCTCTTTCTAGAACCAAAGGTCAACATTTTGTTTTTCCCCTTGTTGATCTGGAGGTCGTTTTTTCCGGTGTAACAGTGTAAAGCATCAAGTTGCCTTTGGTCGATTAACACAATGTCGTCTGCATAAAGGAGACAAGGCAACTGAGCTCGACCAACCTTGGGGGGGGAATGACCTAGTAGACATGAAGGCTTCTGGAAGGTCCTCCAAAAAGAAGTTAAAGAGCACCAGGGCCAAGGAACTTTCAAATTGTAACAAAATAGAAAAATAATAGTAAGTGAAAATGTGCACCTGTTTGCTCACGGTCAATTGCATCAGTGGTTGTATGCAAAATTATTGATTTTTTAATAGTCTTTTTCTCAAATTAATTTCAAGTTTAATATATTTTATTAGAAAATAGTCTACATTATCCATGCTTTTGATATCATTGATCTATATATCCTAACCAAGTACAGCGCACCCAAGCAATTCTCTGTCTGTTTTCACGTGTATGCAATTACCTGATATGTAAATATGACTTTACTTTACAGTCATGGCACTGCACAAGAAGTGAGGAGAACAGATTGAAAATAAAATAATTATGAAGGCATAAGGTTATTTAGTCTTACTATATATATAAGGATCAGATAAGGGATTTTAATAGAAATTATACTTATTCAACTTGAAGTTATTTTGCTATAGATATTAAACATATTTAAAATGTGCAAAGAAATACCTGTTTTCCATCAAGGGTGCCATACGGAATGGAGCTAAGGTTTGCACCAATATATCCTCCTGAGAATAATAACTAAAAACAGTTAAGAACACAAACTGTAACCGGAAATTGAAACATATTAAGTAGAATCATCATTACAATAAAGCCACCATTTAAGAAGCAAATAAAGCCTACTTTGCCTCCCAAATTTATTTGGCTGTTAACTCATCTAAAGAGATTTTCAATATTCAAATTAAATACAGAAAACTCCTGCTTCACCAATCCCCTCCAGCACCCTCAGTGACTACCAGGTGTAATAAATTGCCAACCTTTTTTAGAGAGAAGACACAGAATATCTGATTTTTTACCTGCTACATCTGACTGTTTGAGAGCTAAAATAACCGCGAGTGGTCCCTCTTTTGATTTTCACCCAGTTTCATTGGTGGACACCAAATTCTTTTTGGCATCCTTGAAACCTGCAAATTGCACTAAGAGCCCCAGGCTCTCCTTCCTGCTAAAGGAATGCTTAGTATTGCTGTCCCCTGTGATCAATACATTTATCAATGCCTCTTTCTTCCCAAGTAATGTCTAAGAGCACTTGAAACAAGCCTGGGTGGACCCCCTAAGAAACCTGGGCTCAACCCAGAGCATTTTGCCATCAGCACTTTCCTGGCTGGCCACATGTTGCTGAACACTAACATGTCAATGGTCCAACATGCAGGTTTCATGCATGCAGATCTGTTATGCAGAATTGCATGCAGTACCCTCTGGGGCCACCACACACAATTAGGACTACAGGTCCAAGCAAGACCAACCTTTGGTATAAGTCTGTACCACACAGTTTGTTGGTAGCGAGCTGAGCAGCCAGGCTTATCTCAAGAGTGAATGTGAGCAGTACAAGTAGTTACACAGAGGACCTTCAAGCACAGTGGTTCAAGTAGACACTTATACTCAAGGTTTCTCGGTAAAACACTTATTAATTTATTACACAATCATTTAGAAAACATTTCACTAGAAGAAGACAACTTAATATTATATACCAATACACTTCAATACAAAACTCTTAAGTTTTTGAGACAGTCTGAGCTCCCCTGAAATAGGAGCCAAATGGCAGTTCAGTTATTAGCAGTGAGCAAAAAGGACAAAAGTAAGTAGAATAGATTGCATATATTTTCTAGGCAGTGCAAATAGTTTCAGTTCACCAGAATAGTTCAATTCAAGTCAATAGGCCAGGCCAAAGTCAATGGGCTAGTGTTCTGGATAGGAAAAAACAGTTCTGGTAACAAACGGTGAAGTCTTTGCAAAAGTTCTCAGAAGTAGTTTAGGGGGAAAAGAATAATTTGTGGGGTCACAAACTGATTAGGCCTGCAAGTTGGAAAACTTTCACAATCTTTCACTGCGAGATTGGCAATCTCTCAATCGCCACAGTACCTTTATATGAAGAAAAAATGTTGCTGAAGTCGTGGTTCCTAGCACTTCCTGCAGATCTCACTGTTCCTGAGCCTCAGTCTTGGGGACAAGAGGGAGGACGTCAGGGACTCCTGCACTGCACGGGTTGAAGAAAGTAAACAAAATGGAGCCGTTTCAGTTCCAGTAGCTGTAGATTCAAGAGCACAAACTGGTGTCGCTCTCCCTGGTTAATCCTAACCATCCTTGAGAATGGTGTCCAGGTGTCTTATGAGTTGATTGGTCTCACCAACTCAAAGGAAGAGGCCGTCCTTGAAGGAGCTTCTTTGTCGAATTTAGTTTGGCAATTCAGACCTGCAGCAGGGCTTCACCGGGCAAACCAACGGTCCAGGAATTGCAGCAGCCGTCCTCTTCCAGCTCGTCTTTGGTTCTTTCGCTCCAATGATCGACTCTGCCTTCCAGTCCACGAGACTCACCTTTTAAACAGTTCTCTCCCTTTTATTCTAGCCTAGCTATCACTCACCCAGCAGGGTGGCTGTCCTTGCCGGACAGTCAGCCAGCCAATCACACCAGAGTGCATTTGGGTCTCCTAGGAGACTAAGCACAGAGAGTTTCGGTCACCTCCCTCACTTCCTGCCCACCCCAGACACTCAGACGCCAAGGGCGGACTTCAGTCATGAAGCCCGCCAAAAAGGCACACGAACAAAGGGACCAAACCTGGTTTGATGTGCAGGGACAAACACTAGAAGGACCTTTCCAAAAAGAAATGGCGAAAAAAGAAGTCCAGGACCCGTTTAAACGAAGGAGCTTAAAGCACCATCTTGAAAAACCTGGCTCCTGTGATTTTTAGCTACCGGTGTTCGTGGTCGGGATAAATCATGGTAGTTTGTTGTAAAACCACTGCCACTAGCCTTTTCAATAGGAAAGATTAGCATTTGACTGCTACATTAATGTTTAGACACAGGGGATACTACGTAACCCCTCCAGCACTCCATTGTAAGATGGTGTGTGCTGGGTCTAGGAATTTGGAAAAGACTAGTAAAGTCAATTTCACTTTAGATTCTCTGGGAAACAGTAATTGATCCCAGAGAAGGTATTTAAACCTTGGGGAAGTCTAAAAGACATTCCTGTGTCACTGCACTGAGGGTGCTGTGTAACACACATGAGCAGATGATGCCTATGGAGTTATCTAAAACTCCATAATCAAAGAACACAAGTGAAAAAAACACATCAGAATACATGAAAGAGTGGGAAAAAAAGGTGCACACTCTTTCCAGTTAAAGAAATCACGTCCTCAAAATCCAGCAAAGTTGCTGGGGGTCTCTAAGGTGAAGGGAATTAGCACATTTATGAGAATTCCCCCTAACAAGATCAGAACTTCGAAGTGGTGTCAGTCAAGCGGTGGGCCTCATGGGGCAGGATCAGGTAAGGAGGCAAGAGGTCGCATGGGTGTGATCCAGGCTCACAGGGCTAGAGGGAAGAGTGCCCAACTGTTGCAGGGGTGTCACCATACTAATGCACAATGGGTGACACAGGGATGAGGTGTGTCCCTCCCAGCCGGCAGGGACAGGGATGTATTGGGGGTGTCCCACACACTGAGGAGCAATGGGGTCTTGAGGGCCACAGGGATTTTCCTTACATCAAAGCACCAAACAGATTGGATATCTTTCTCCAGCAGGAAAGCCAGGACCAAAAAATGAGCTTTGGTTGGAAAGCCCAGCCTGCAGAAATACACAATGGATCTGAGTTTCTTTCTGAGATTATTCTTAATAATGCCATACCAAAAGACTTGAGCAATATTTGTATGTAATGCAATATTTAATAGTATCCATTTCCTATCTAATAAATCCCAATTCTTATATTTTAGACATACGTGGAATAGGAAAATGAACATTGTATTTGTATTAATTTACTTATTTCTGAATTCATGTTATGTTATATCATGCTCTCATTTCTGTGTGAGATATGTTTCTTTCTAGTTGCGCTCCATCATAGGATGGTGATCTTTTATGAATTCATTTATTTATTTCATTTGTAAAGCGCACATACAGCCCAGAGGAATTGAGGCGCTGTTGAAACTACAAGTCACGGAGGCAAACTTAGTTATACAGTAAAATATTAGTAGCAAAGACAAGGAGCATAGGTAACATTACAATTACATTGAGACATGGCATTCTCATACATATTGGTTGTACTGTACTCTTTGTGCTTGCTCCTGGGCCGCTTGAAATTGTTTAAATTGTTCCTTTGTGAGCCCCCAGCCCTGTTGGGCCACCTTTACTTCTGCGATCCCTCCAGAATCCCACTTCCTCTTTCCTCCCTCCTCCCGCCTCCCATCCCGACCCCAGCTCTGATTGGTCTTTGCAGGCCCTGCAAACCATACTACGGTACGGCTGCACTCTGTGCTCGCCTCTTTGTGCTTGCTGCAGGAGGTGAGTGTGGGTGATTTTAGACACACCTGGGCCACTTGAAATTTTTGAAATTGTTCCTTTGTGAGCCCCCCCAGCCCTGTTGGGCCACCTTTGCTTCCCCGATCCCTCCCGACTCCCACTACCTCTTTCCTCTCTCCTCCCGACCTCCCATCCCACCCTCAGCTCTGATTGGCATTTGCAGGCCCTGCAAATGGTAGTATGGTACGGCTGCACTCTGTGCTCGCCTCTTTGTGCTTGCTGCAGGAGGTGAGTGTGGGTGATTTTAGACCTTCCTGGGCCGCTTGACATTTTTGAAATTGTTCCTTTTTGAGCCCCCCATCCCCGTTGGGACACCTTTGCTTCTCTGATCCCTCCCGACTCCCACTTCCCCTTTCCTCCCTCCTCTCGCCCCCCATCCTGCCCCAGCTCTGATTGACCTTTGCAGGCCCTACGAACCGTACTAGGGTACGGCTGAACTCTGTGCTTGCCTCTTTGTTCTTGCTGCAGGAGGTGAGTGTGGGTGATTTTAGACCTTCCTGGGCCCCTTGACATTTTTGAAATTGTTCCTTTGTGAGCCCTCTAGCCCCGTTGGGCCACCCTCGCTTCCCCGATCACTCCCGACTCACACTTCCTCTTTCCTCCCTCCTCCCGCCTCCCATCCTGCCCCCAGCTCTGATTGGCCTTTGCAGGCCCTGTAAACCGTACTACGGTACGGCTGAGCTCTGTGCTTGCCTCTTTGTGCTCGCTGCAGGGGGTGAGTTTGTTTGATTTTAGACCCTGCTGGGCCGCTAGACATTTTTGAAATTGTTCCTTTGTGAGGCCCCCAGCAACTTTGCTTCCCCGAACCCTCCTGACTCCCACTTCTGCTTTCCTTTCTCCTCCCACCTCCCGTCCCACCCCCTTACCTGATCAGTCAGTTCACTGCTCATTACTGACCTTTCCCAGGGCAGCCCCCTTCTCGGCAACCCCTGCGGTTAAGGGCCCCAAGTAAAGGGTGGCTCCCACTGAGGCGGCTCCAGCTAGTGTCTGCAGGTGTCAGCAAGAGAGGACAGCGGCCAGCCGTCAACCAGCAACGACTAAGCAAGTTAGGAGTGTCCCGGGTTAGGAATAGAGCCTTCACTGTACCCTAATTACCTGGCCACATAGCAGACTCTCTGACTTAGGTGTGTGTTTCGCCAGTATTTAAAATTCCACCGTGAAAGTATTTCAAATGACCTTTTCCCCACTTGACAGGACTCTCGGATTTAGGTGTGTTTTTCTCCAGTATTTAAAATTGCACTGTGGAAGTATTTAAAATTGCCTTTTCCCCACTTTACAGGGCTCTCAGACTTAGGTGTGTGTTCTCCAGTATTTAAAATTGCATCGTGAAACCTAGGCCTTTTCCCCACTTTAAAGGACTCTCGGACATAGGTATGTTTTTTTTCTAGTTTTTGAGATTGCACTGTGAAACCTAGGTCTTTTCCCCATTTTACAAGTCTCTCGCACTTGGGTGTGTTTTTCTCCAGTACTTAAAATTGCACTGTGAAAGTATTTAAAATTGCATTGTGAAAATTAGGCGTTTTCCCCACTTTCAGGACTCTCAGACTTAGCTGTGTTTTTCTCTGCTATTCACATTGCATTCCAAAAGGAGTGCAGTCCCAGTAAGGCATTCATCTAGCAAACTTTCTACCAACTTTCTATTTGTCTTGTCTCTCTCTCATTGTCTCATCTACCTGCTCTCCTACCTGTGTCCTTCCCTAGTGTTCTCCCCGCCCCCCACTCTTCTCACTCCCTTTGTCTTCTCTCCTCTCCCACCTACTCTATGGTGCTCTCTGTCTCTCCTATTTTTTCTAACTGCTTCTCTATTGACTATCCTGCTCTCCTCACTAAATCTGGTAGGAAGGATATCCCGGTCTCCAACCCAGCCCTCCCTGTCGCTGATACCTATACCAGTACCTCCTCCAGGCAAACCTTCACTGACATCCTCTTCATCGTTCCCTCGACAGACCTATGGACTCTTCATATGGTCTCTGTGCTTTCTCTTTTCTCTACTTCTCCCATTAATGATGGCACCCGGTGGGAGGGCCATCTGGCCTCCTTCCACTCCTCTAAGGTCATCATCAATGTTTACCTAAATGGCATTGTCTTGATCCAAGGTCCTCAGGCCTACCTTCTCCTCTTTGACAGATGCTTCCTGTGCCTCATCAATTTCCTTTCTTCTCCTGAGGTCCCCTCTCTTCCCTCCATGGCTCCCTTGCCTCCCCCTGCTGTCTCCTCCTTGGCTACCTTGCCCTCTCTTCCTTCCTCTTCTGCCCCTCCTGGGCTTCATCTACACATCTATAGGGCATACCTCTGATCTGCACCCCTCCCCGGAAGTCTTTCAAGGATGGCAACCTTCTCCATATTGCCACTCTCAATTCTTGCTCTGCTGTCAAACACTCCTCTGACATCTGCCGACTCCTCGAGGAACTTTTTCCTAGATGCCCTCGGCCTCACTGAGACATGGTTTACAGCCAGCTGTGTCACAAGCTTTGACACTCTCCTCCCTGATGGCTACAAGATCCTCTCTGCACTCATGTCCAATCGTCCCGGAGGGGGTGTAGCCCTGATCTTCCCTGAGTGGATTCCTGCCTCTGTCATTCCTATGCAGGCCTACTCCTCTTTCAAATGCCTCATCTGCAGGCTCTCTCCCTCTCCTAGCCACTCCCTTAATGTGGCTTCAATCTATTGGCCACCTGGTCAGATCTCCTCCTTCCTCTCCGAGTGGGCGGACCTCTCCTTTTCCCTGTTGGTCTCGACCACCCAACTCCTCCTTCTTGGAGACTTTAACATCCACCTGGATGCTTCCTGTACTTCCTCTGGACTCATTTGCGACCTCTGTGACTCTCTCCCTCTCTCTCTATTCTCCCGTCTGGACCGACTCACTCTGCAGGGAACACTCCAGATGTTCTGATCTCTTCAGACCTTCCCATTTCTTTCCCTCTCACCACTCCTCTCTCTTGGAGTGATCACTTTCTCCTTTCCTTCCTGCTTACTCTCTCCACCCTTCAGGCCAAGCCAACTCCAGCACTGCCACCTACATCCTCGGTTATCCGACCCATGAAGCGTGTGTCAGTTGAGGCATGTGCAGCATCTTTCTCTCTCCCTGCTCCCCCTTCAGCTGACTCACACCCTGACACAGCCCTCTCTATACTCTACTCTGCTATATCCGATACACTTGATGTTCTTGCCCCTGCCATGAGGATCCACTTGAAGCCCAAAGCCAAGTGCAACTCCTGGTATGACTCAGAACTCATCACCTTGAAACGCAAGTTCAGGGTGGCAAAGAGGAAATGGCGTGCTTCCTGTACATCCTCTGACAAACTGGCCTGCCGCCTGCTCCAAAGGCAATACCGGCTCTCTGTCTGCACCAAGAAGACAGCCCATATCCAAGCCTGTGTCTGCAGCATCCAATAACTCAGCCAAACCCTTTAGAATCTGCAAGGAGCTGGCCATTCCTGCTGCAGTCTCTACCTCTCCTGTCCTCTCCCAGGCCATCTCCACAGCAACTGGCCTCTAATTTCATCTCCAAAACTCAGGACACCCTGTCCTCTCTCTCTTTCTCTCATCCTCCACCCACTATTCCCCACTCTTCCTCTCACCCTTCTGTGGCCACCCATCCTCCCCCCTTCTCTGTCTTTCCCCTGTTCTCCCCTGACATGGTTTCTAGACAACTCTGATCTATGAAAGTCTCAGCAAAACAGGTTCTCCCCTGTTCCTTAAAAACCATCAAGGACCACATTGACACCGTGGCTCCTACTTTGGCCGACTTCTGTAACCACTCCTTTGCCACCAGAGTTTTCCCTTCCCCCTTGAAGCACTCCCTTGTGCACCCTCCTCTGAAGAAACCCTCTGCCCACCCATCCTGCCCAGCTAACTATCACCCAATTTCCATCACTCCTTTCCTGGGCAAACTTCTGGAAAAGCTGGCCATCTCCCAGATTAATCTCCACTCTGAATCGGTTGGTTGTCTCCATGATCATCAGTTTGGCTTCAGAGCTGCCAGAAGCATGGAAACTGCTCTCCTGAACATCCATGAAGACCTGTTCTTCAACCTCGATTCCAACACCCCCTGTGTTCTCATCTTACTTGATCTCTCTTCTGCCTTTGACACGGTCAACCATACCATCCTGCTCAACCATCTCCGTGATAACCTGGGTATCACCAATGAGGCCCTGGAGTGGCTGACTTCTTTCCTCTCCGATCGACCCTCCCAGTTTTGAGTTGGGTCGTTCCTCTCCTCTTTCTCTATCTCTATCTGTGGTGTTCCCCAGGGGTCTAACCTCTCTCCCTGGCTGTTCAACCAATACCTGGCAATTCTTGCCCACTGCATTGCAGCTCTCTGCCCCAACTTTCAGTGCTATGCGGATGACACTCAACTCATTTTCAGGCTCCCTTCAGCCACCTCTTCTCCTTCTCTCAGATCTGATTGTCTGTCTGCTATCCAGGCGTGGTGTGCAGCCAATGATCTCTGCCTTAATGCCAGTAAGACTGAGATTCTCCTCATCGGCATACCTGCTCCCTTCTTCCCTGTCACTCTCTGGCTGGCCTCTCTTGGCCCTCCTCCTGCTCCCACCTAAAACCTCCCAGGCTAAAAACCTCTGGGTCACCTTCGACTCCACGCTCTCCTTCTCTCCTCACATCTCTGATGTCTCCAAGAAGTTACACTACCAGCTGAACCTCCTCTGAGGTATTCTTCCTTTCCTCTCTTTCCCCCAGAATCTCACTGTGTCCAGGGCTCTGGTTCTCTTTAGGCTTGACTACTGCAACAGCCTCTTTCTAAATCTGCCTGCGTCTACACTCCGCCCTCTGCAACTCATCCAAAATAGGACTGCAAGACTTGTCCTTGGCCTCAAGCCCAGGGATCGTATCTCTCCAGGACTGAAATCTCTGCACTGGCTCCCAGTGGCCGCGAGGATTAAGATCAAAACCCTCTGCATTGTCCACAAAGCCTTCTGGGGTCTGGGGCCTCAATGCCTTCAACTCTCTCTTCCTATATATCCTCCTTCTCGTGCCCTTCGCTCATCCGCCTCCAACTCCCTCAGGGGCCGTTGCTTTCCCAAGCAACATGTTGGTGGTAGATCTCTTTCCTCGGCTGGGGCCTCCCTCTGAAACAGCCTCCCAGCCTCACTGAAACTTGAGAAGAACCATTGCTGGTTCCAGAAGCGCCTCAAGACGTTGCCCTTTGCTTCTGCTTTCTCTACTCTTCTCCACTGCTGATCTCCTGGCTGAAACTGAACCTGCACTGGTCACCTGGCTACCCTCTGTTCTCGGGCCCAGGTCCCCTCCTTGCCAGTTACACACCTGCACTGCCCCCTGCACTCGAAGGCTGTTCTCTGTATAGCTACAGCCCCCCTCCAGCACCTGACACTTGATGTCTGCACTTATCCGGGCACTTGTCATCACCCGGCTGCACTTCTTATTTATTGTATTTATTGTTTTTTATTTTTATTTATTTTTATTTTTGTCCTATGTACCACACTGCCCCCACTCCTTCCCCTCAAACTTTTTCCTCATCCCCCCTCGCCTGCACTTGTGTGATCTCAATGTCACCTGGCCTAGTAGGATTGTTGTCTCTGTCTTCCGTTTGTTCCCCCTTCCTTGAAACACTTTTGTACAGGAGAGCTATAAATGCCATATCATATCATTATATAGTGTGGATAAATTGCTGACATGATGGGAAGGCTGGGCGGGTTAGGAGAAGAGCTGAGTTTTGAGAGTTTTATGAAAGATCCAGTAGTGTTGATATGCAATTATTTGCTGGACCACGTGAGATGAAATTCATAACAACGAGAGTATGGGACATGTCCGTTCAGCCATCTGTGCCCCCAAGCAGGAGTTCAACCGCATCCCACGCTGCCGGATCAGCCCCCCCTTCCACTTCCGTGGAGTTAAGGCCCAGAGCAGCAATAAGAACTGCCTTTCCCAATCTGACCCATCGTGTGCACTTGTGTATGAAAACGAAGCAGCTGGCTGATATTTTTTATCAGTATTGTCATCCAGCCCTGCATTATTCAGTTTCCCCTAACTGCGCACCTGATCCTGATGATAGACGCCATCAACGGCCATGCGGCTTGCCACTTACCGTAATTGACGTTCCATTTCTTCAATAGCTCGCACTTCCGCATTGCGTCCTGCATCCACATCTGATTAGCTGCCTGAAAGGCTTTTGCCCAATCAGAATCAGCCGGCAGGCTAAGCCGGCCTTACGACCGAAGGCCGTTGACCAAAGGCTGCTGACTGAGCTGACAGAGCGCTACAGGCACTAGGCGTCATCATGCTGCCCGATTAATCAGCGGTTCTCTATAATCTCTTTGGTGAGTCCCTACAACATCTACCTTTCACCAAGACAATAACCCTTCAAGGATTGCTCTACCTCCCTACGCCCCTCCAGTCTATCTTCCTGTGTCAGAGCCCCGACCACTCTCTGTCCACCCTGCAAATGTTCTATTTTTCAATGTCTCTGCATGGCACTATCTAAGCATGCATATTCCAAGGCTGAGTTCACCCTCTAGAACCAACCACGCTCATCGAATGTGACTAACTGCTTGCACAGCTTTTTGTGTATACCACAAAGTTTTTCTACTAGCGTTACACTGCAACAAAAACGATGATACAGAAGCATACTCCATATACTAACTGCATATCACTTCTACTCCATTCCTATCAGCGGCTCCCTTCTTAAACGGTAATCCATACAACACCATGTTCACTGTAATATGAATGTATGCCAAAATGTTTATTCACATTGAAAATGCCCAGCTAGTTTATAGATGCCTAGTTAGTTTAAAATATTGTTTCTAGTCTTGCTATAAGGCCAATTGAAGCTGACACTGCCTAATTATTCTCTTTGAGCCAACCATACTTGTCTTTGTAGTATCACCTTTCAAATGCCTGCTGCCTATTAAATGTGTACTGAATCCGCTTAGCTAGACCTGCATTAGGCATAATACTGTCACTGTACTGCACAAATGTATCCCCCCTTAACCCACTCAACAGCTCTACCACCCCAGCGCACCACACTTCACCTCACCCTCTTCTCCAACTCATTCATCATACTCACCCTCTGGACAATCATCAGCATGTCCCCCACACACACAGAACTCGCACCACCACTGGACCACAGTCACACCGCATCTACCACCTCACCAAATACTCAGCATAGCCTCCACACCACCAAGCTTAGGGAACAGTCCTTCCTCCACTCCAGGCCCTGCAGACTCAGAACACGCACCAAGCTACACATCACTCACTGCAGCACCCCACCGGCTACTTACCTTAGAAACTACAGACTTAGCTCTCGCTCCTCCACACTGCCAACACGCACACACCCTCCACAGCGCCAATACCATCCCCACATCCAATGCTCCACACCCAGCTCCAACCCCTCACATCCACGCAAACACTCACTCACTACACCCCATGGCCCTAACCCCAGCACACATGCCCAACATCCACCTATACTGGCTCACGCTGAATTAAAATGCGCACTTATCAATGCCCGCTCCATCCCAGCACATGCTCTTGAGATCAATGATCTCATCACCTCCCATAAACTTGACTTACTAGCTATCTCTGAAACCTGGCTCCACGAAGCATCAGGCCCATCCATCTCCCTTCCTTTCCCTCACGGATACACTATCCTGAGACAGGATCGCAAGACTTCCAAAGGTGGAGGCGTAGCCCTCATCTTCGAGGACACCCTCTCCATTAGAATCTGCTACCGACAGTGGAAAAACAATGCAGATCTCCTCACTGCCAAACTACCGCTCTCCCCTTATTGTACCATAAACATCCTAATCACTTACAGGCCACCGGGATCACCACCAGGCAACCAAAAGCACCTCCTCCAAATCATAGGCAATAACCTGAAAAGCTCGACCAAAACCATCCTGCTTGGTGACCTCAACCTAGGTTTACATGACCCTAAGGACTAAGCAGCCGCCTCCCTAGCCAAAGAACTCACTCACGTTGGGTTCGAACATAAAATCACAGCACCTACTCACTGCAAAGGTCGATCCATTGACTGGGTCGTAGACCACAACTGCTCTTCGTCCATTACCAACATCTCAGCCCTCCCATGGACAGACCACCACTATATCCAATTCTCTATTCCCACCACTCCTACCCTCAAGATGCTCTCGTATGCCCCACCCGCCAAAGTTAGAAGCTCGAAAAAATGAACTAAAATCAACCTTGCACCTCTACTTGACATCCCTGAACTTAAACCTCCAATTAACAACGACCCCACCTCTCTGGCCAACACCTATGCCCACGCTCTCACCCACGTCATCAAGTCCATAGAGCCCCTTGAAGACAAAAAAGAGAAAAAATCAATGCATTCAAACTCATGGTTTACGGAAGAACTATCTGCACTTCGCATCAATAAACGTCGCGCTCTAGACAAGTGGCAATCCTCGCCTAATCAATCCTTGCTAAACAAATTCAAAGAGATCTCATCTTTGTATAAAAAAGCCATATTCCTAGCTAAATCAGAATCTTTCAACCAAAGAATACCCAAAGCCAATTCTAAATCAAGGGAAATGTTCTCTATTTTCAAAGATCTCACCACACCTGCCACTAGCCCAGATGAAATCATCAAGGACGAAGCCTGGTGTGCCAGCATCCAGGATGCCCTTATCAACAAAGTCAAGATGTTCCAAGAAAAAATAGTAACACAGTGCCAAGCCCTCCCTAATCAGGACAGTCCACCCCACTCCCCTCTCATAATCCTCTCCCTCAAACACCCCTCTTTGTCTTCAGAGGCATCACAGAAATGGAAGTTACCGACCTTCTCAAACACATCAAACCTTCCACATGTAAAGAGGACATCTGTCCACTGACCATCATCGAAGAATGCGCAGACTCACTGATCCCTATCATCACAGCATTCATTAATGCATCATTCTCCTCTGCAATCATACCACAAAGCCTAAAAGAAGCCTGGGTTTGCCCACTCTTAAAAAAAAAACACCCTAGACCCCGCATGCCCCAACAACTATCGCCCCATCACCACCGTCCCTTCCTCTTCAAAATCCTAGACACAGCTGCCCACAACCAAATCCAACATTATCTAGAAACTATTGCCAACTTAAGAAGAAGAAAGTCAGGCTTCTGCAAAGGCCATGGTACAGAAACCACCCTCTTAGACTTAAAGAACCAAATCACCAAAATAATGGATAATGGCAAACCTGCCCTCCTGCTCTTCCTCAATCTTTCCATCGTGTTTGATCTTGTTGACCATGACATCCTCACCTCCCACCTGTACAACACAGCAAACTTCTCTCACAAAGCCACCTCTTGGATAACCTCCTTCTTAGAAGGAAGGGCCATGAAGGTGTACTCAGACCAGGCCAATGCAGCCCCCACAACCATCAACTGTGGAGTCCCCCAGGGATCATGCACTGTACCTACCCTCTATAAACTGTTCACCAAACCTCTCTTTGACATGTTGGATGCGCTCGGCATAGCATACACAAACTATGCCGACAATACCCAAGTCCTCCTCCCCCTCACTGGAGATTATGACCAAGTCACAGAAGCTCTCCTCCAGATATATGCCACCATCCAAACATGGATGGCAATAAATGGTCTTTGTTTAAATGGTGATAAAACCGAGATCATCATCCTAGCCCCCAAGGAAATTCTAGCCAAACTAAACCTTAAATACACTCACATCACCATCGATAACACTAATATTCCAGTTTCCACATCAGTGAAGACCCTTGGAGTCCACCTAGACTCAACACTCTCTATGACAAGACAGGTTAGCACCATCTCGTCTGCCTCTGCGCTCACCACCAAACTTATAATTGCCATAAAACACTTCCTAACCTCTCAAAACTGTCTATCCATCGACAGAGCCACAATAGGAGATAAACTTGACTACTGCAATGCCCTCATTGCAGGCGCCTCAACTAAAAATATGAACAGACTCCAAACAGTACAAAACAACGCGCTCCGAGCTGCCCTTGACATTCCCAAAACTGACCATGCATCTCAGGCGAGACGTAATGCCCACTGGCTCCCAGTCAAGGAAACAATTAACTTCAAAATAATCACCATCACACACAAATGCATCAATCTCGCCGCCCCATCCTACTTATCAGAAACCATAACCAAAAACTCTTCTGACTGTCCCAAAAGAAGCCACCGTGCATACCTTCCATAAAAAGAGCCAAAGCCAGCAGCATTGGTTCCCCCACATAGCACCTAAGCTCTGGAATGCCCTCCCCAACGCACTCAGAGACATACCCTTTTTGTACTCCTTTTGCAAATCCCTCAAAACCACACTATTCACATAACCTCACACAACACTCCAAGCACCCTAGCTACTCTCGTCCGGCTAAACTCTAAGCTACAATGTAATTAAATCTCTATGTAACTTAAAGATGATCCGTAATGCAAATTTCCATGTAACTATTAAGCCTTTCCTCTGTAACCAGCTATGTATACCTGTAAAAGCGCCACAATGCCCTTGGGCTGAAGTGCGCTTTAAAAATAATGAATACATAAATAAATCAATAATGTCTATTTGTTGGTCTGGAAAATAATAACTTCTCATGTTAGGCTTTTAATGCATTTATTTGTGATTGTTTCATTTTTGTTTCCTAACCAGTTTGTATGAAAGGAAACACTTTGGAGGTCATTACGACCCAGGCGGTAAGTACACCAACTTTACCACCATGGTGTAAACTATGTTTACACCATGGTGGATGGCGGATTTACCGCCCCATTCCAAGGTGAGTGGGGCGGTAAATCCCCATTTCCCATTTACCCTTCCCCATTCCCATTTTTGCCCCATAGGGCATAATGGGAGTGGGGAAGGCGCTAATTACGGCACCGTAAATTACGGTGCCGTAATTAGCACCAAGGCGGTTTAGCGTCATGGATTTTAACGCCTGCTAAAAGCAGCCGTTAAAATTGGAATCAGGCGTTAAGGGTTAACGACGGCGTTAACCCTTAACGCCTGGGTCGTAATGACCTCCTTTGATTCAAAAGTCTTTGGCTCCTTGTGTTCCTTTTCATTTCCCAGCATGTGCCTACTTTACAGAGACCACTGTTGGAACCTCGATTGAGAAAGGCTGAACATGAATAGAATTGAGTTGAGAGAAAGGTAGAAAGTGAAAACAGGATTTAGTTCAGGATGAGATAGAAAACATAAGTATGGTATAATTGAGGCAGAGCCAGAAAAATAAAATAGGATAAGGCAACTTTTTGAGAAAAATGCGGACAATGACTATAGGAGGAGAGAATCTGACTACGCACTTGGCCTAACATCCCCTGAGGGGGCATTTCTTGTCAGTGACTAGAGATGGATGAGATAGAGAAAGTCCAGAACTGTTCGGAGGCACACAGGGAGACAAAACTGAGGGCCTCATCACGAGTTGGGCCGTAGCCCATAAATGCAGCAATAAAGCTATTACCGCTGCATTTAACGGCTGGTCCTATCATGAGTTGGGGTGGAAAGTTTGGAGTTCTACCTTCCGCATTTGGCTGTAGGTAAAAATCCTTTTTTTTTAGCTGTTTATGGTGCTATTATCACCTTTGCAATTACCACCGGTGCCAATAGCACCCCCGACCCAATTGGGTCCAATGGCCCCAATGGGGAGTGGGCAATAACCGCCTAACCGCTACTCATGATCGGGAGTTAATAGCGCTGGACTGATTGGCGGTAGTGCTATTTGCGCTGGCAGTATCCCAGCGGTGTTACCGCTGGGATACTGCCAAAATTGTGATGATGCCCGAGGTGTCGGTAGCTGAGTCGCCCATCTATTTGTGCTGACACAAAATAGCAGTTGCCAAGGAAGTGCCTTAGAGCCAGCTGTACCTGGAGTACTATATACGCAGATCTAGCACTCGTTCTCTTCGCTTTCGCTCATGCTCTCTCTGTCTGTCAGGATGCTCAGGTCCAAGGCGCAGGAGCGAAGCAGTACCAACCACCCCCTCAACGGTCTCAGTGTCTGCAAGTCAAGGCTTACACAGACCTCTGTAACCAGAGCGGGGAAGGAGGGTTAGGAGCTCGATGAGTGGATAGGTAGCGGGAATTTTAGGTTAACCGGATTGAGGGGTAGGAAGAGGTTATGGATGGGACCGGGAATTGTAGGGTAAACGATGACTGCACACTTTTCCTGAACTGGTTGCTGCAAGTGTGTTTAACACCTTTACATGTAAAGGTGTTTCCCTTCACACCACATTGCCCTTTAACATATCATGTACATTCTCCTCTAAACACGAAGTTTTAAACAAACATGGATTGATAAACAAGATGGGAGTCCTGTTACATTTTCATGAACAAAAGTCTCATGCACAAGCACACTTAGCTTATACTTCTGTCCTTAAGTCCTGTCCTGCAAAGGCTGTCGAGTCCTGTGCCATGTCCTTGCGGTCAGGTGATCAGATGCACACTAAAAGGAAAAAATAAAGGACAAGCATTAGCGTGTGCCTTCAGATTCTGTCAGTCTCTCACTCTCCCAATTACACTCTACACGCATTCAGCATTCCGTGCATTCAAACATTTCCAGGTTCCTTTGGGGTGCGCTGCCGCACGTGGCCTTCAACCCCCCAGGATCTATATTTTGCCAGTATTCGGTCTTCCTTCAGACCGACTCCCTTTTGCACTGTAATGCGCTCCCGCCTCGTGCGCCTTTCCGGCTTATGTTCCACGAGACAAGCACGTGAAAACATCCACAAAATAGTTTCGCCTTTCGCCTGCACACAATCACAGAGCAGAACTCTTTCCCCCAAAGCCCGCCCACTTAGCTCCTGAGTGCCGGCGCAGGGGGCTCTGGAGGGGTTGGGATATGCCCCCCCTGCGCTTCCCCCGTAGGTCCCAGACACTCCGTGGGCTGAGCGGTACTTATCTTTATGAAGCGAGGGGCCGGATGGTTCCTCCGGAGGCTCTGGGCCCCTCGCGTGTGAATTCCGAGGAGCTGCTGGGCACACGTCCACTCTCCTCGATGTCTCGAGCACAAGCCCCGTGCCTTGGGGCTTGCGCATGCGCACTCGCGCGCCACACCCAGCGCGGCTTCCCATTGGCTCGCGAGTCCGCAGAGCATGCTGGGAAATGTAGTCCTGGCGTGCCAAATGCTGGGATTTGTAGTTTTGGGCGGCAATTCGTCTACAGAAAGGGCATAACAGCCTTTTTAAGTAAAGTAGCTTTCTGGGTCTAGGTTTCTTCATGGTCCCTGGCCCTACAGTTCCAACAGTACATGATCTATGGCTAGTCCTGCCCCTGACAGTACTCACCCCCCACGGAAGGCAGGGCCCCCGGGTTTATCAGGGTAGTTTCTATGAAAAGTGCGCAGTAATCGTGGTGCATGCATATGATGTGAGGGTTCCCAGGAGCGGTCTTCGGGCCCGTACCCCACCCAATCAATCAAATAATACAGTTGTCCATTCTTTGATATCTTGGAGTTCAAAATGGCTCGTACTTCGTACTCAGGTTCCCCCTGTACGAGTACGGGAGGTGGTTTTTGGGTACGTGTGCCACGGGAAGCTGGTTTTAACAGCGATGTATGGAAGACAGGATGGATTTTCATCTGGGATGGCAGAGTCAATCGAACCGCTACTGGGTTAATTACCTTTTCTATGCTAAACGGGCCCAAGTAACGGGGTTGTAACTTTTTGGGCCCCTCTAGTCGTAAATTGCGGGTGGATAACCACACTAGGTCATTCTTATGATACATTGGGCTGACACGTCGGTGTTTATCTGCATAGATTTTATATGTCTTTTTAGCTCTTATGAGATTAGCCTGCACCTCCTTCCAAACCTGCTCTATTCCGATCCGTTGTCCTGCCAATGTAGGCAGTACTGCTTCTGCTGTTGGTACGGATAAAGGTAAGATCTGTGGATGTCTTCCATACAGGCAGAAGAACGGGGACCGTTTTGTGGAGGAGTGAACAGCATTGTTATATGCCAATTCTGCTAGCCAAGTGTGTTGAACCCATGTTGTCTCTCGTCCTGCGGCCAAGCAGCGTAAGAACTGTTCAAGCCCCTGGTTCACGCGTTCGGTCTGGCCATCTGTCTCAGGATGATAACCCGAGGACAGTCGGACTTCCATACCGATGATGTTACAAAACTCGCGCCAGAACCTGGAAGTAAACTGCGGACCCCTATCCGTTATCACACGGCATGGGAGGCCATGAAGGCGGACCACATTCTGTAGGAATAATTCAGCAATTTCCTTAGCTGTCGGGACCCCTTTACAAGGGATGAAATGAGCCATTTTTGAAAAGGCATCCACCACCACCAGTATTGATGTGTAGCCCTGCACTTGTGGGAATTCGACTATGAGGTCCATAGTGACTGTGTGCCATGGTACAGTAGGAGTCGGCAAGGGACGAAGAAGACCTGCGGGTTTCTGATGATCGGCCTTGTTTTGGGCGCAAATTGTACATTGTCGCACGTATTGTTGAACATCAAGTCGCCACTTTGGCCACCAGAAATGCCTTGCTACCAATTCTAATGTTTTTGTCTTACCAGGGTGACCAGCTAGGGATGAATCATGGCACCAGGACATAGCCTTTTCTTGTAGATGGGTTGTGGGCAAGTACAAGGATTGTCCATGATACGGAAGCCCATCTTTAATGGTATGCTTGGGGTCTTGTTTGCACCATTGATGCAAATCGTGCATGGAGAGGTCTTGTTGGATACTCTCGAAAAGGTTAGTGGTTAAGCCCACTATTCGCTCCAGAGGAACTATTGGCCGGGACACTACTTCTATTTCCTTAAGGACTTTTTCCGGATAGCGAGACAAGATGTCAGCTTTCCGATTGTTAGTTCCGGGTCTGTAAGTGATAATAAAATCAAACTCAGCAAAATATTGGGCCCAGCGCAGCTGACGCGGACTCAAGGTCTTGGCAGTCCTAATAAATTGAAGATTGCGGTGGTCGGTAATAACCGTCACGGTGTGACGTGCCCCCATTAAATAATGCCGCCACTCGCTAAACGCTGCCTTTATGGCCAATAGCTCCCTATCTGCTATGATGTAGTTCACCTCTGCGGGGAGCAGTTTCCTCGAGTAATAGGCCACAGGATGTAATAGGCCCGTCTGAGGATCTCGTTGGGAAAATACAGCCCCCAGTGCATAGCTGGAGGCATCTGTTTCCACCACAAATGGCTGGGACAAGTCTGGATGTTTCAGTACCGGAGCATCAGTAAAGGCCTTCTTGAGTCGTTGAAATCCTTGTTCAGCCAAGGCGTCCCAAACAAACGGGCAGCCTTTACGTAGAAGTCTCGTGATTGGGGTAACCAGCTCAGAGAAATTCTTGACAAACCTTCTATAGAAGTTTGCAAATCCTAAGAAGGATTGCACGTCTTTTACATTTGCTGGTGGGGCCCAATCTAGAACGGCCTGTACTTTTTTGCGATCCATTTGCACGCCTGTCGGAGTTAGGTAATAACCCAAGAATTCCACTGTGGTCTGGTGAAATTCACATTTCTCTAATTTGGCATAGAGTTGGTGTTCCCTCAACTTTTGTAGGACAGCGCGTACATGCTGGATATGTTCTTGGAGACTATGGGAATAGATGAGGATGTCATCAATGTACACAACGGCACATACATCCAGATATTCTCTAAGAACCTCATCTAGGAAGTGTTGGAAAGCAGCGGGTGCGTTACATAGACCGAACGGCATAACCTGATATTCGTATAACCCAAATTTTGTTCGAAAGGCGGTTTTCCATTCGTCACCTTCGCGCACCCGCACTAGATGGTATGCGCCACGAAGATCCAGCTTAGTATAGATGACCGCGTCCCTAACCTGATCTAGAAGGACTGGGATGAGTGGAAGTGGGTAACGGTTTTTGATGGTTATCCGATTCACCCCGCGGTAATCTATGCAAGTCCGAAGTTCCCCGGACTTCTTCGGTACGAAGAACAAAGGGGAGGATACCGGTGAGTTAGAGTGTCTAATAAAGCCGTTTTGCAAATTGGTTGTTATATACTCTCGGAGGTGCTCGTTTTCAGCCTCGGTCAAGGCATATATACGACTGCATGGCAACGTAGCCCCTGGTTCTAGGTCTATGCGGCAGTCGAATACCCGATGTGGGGGTAAGGTTTCAGCGGCCTTCTTGTTAAAGACGTCTATGTAATCGGAGTATTCTGCGGGCAGTTCCTCCGGGCGCACCTCGGGTTGACCACCCGTAATGCTTACAACTTGAGGGGTCGAGGATATTGGCCGCTTACAATGCTCCTGACAATAGGAAGAACTAAGTTCTACCAATCCGGCGGTCCATCGAATCTGGGGGTCATGTTTTCTCAGCCAAGGTAACCCTAAAATAAGGCCGAATTGCGGGGCAGCAATTAAGTCGAAAGCGATATGTTCCCAATGCCCATCTCCGCTACTTAGGGTCACTGAAATAGTGTTATGTGTAATAGGTCCGGAACAAAGAGGCGTACCATCAACAGCGCGCACGGGTTCAGGCTTTGCTTTTTGCCGCGTAGGGATACCCAGCTTGACTGCAAACTGGGTGTCTATGAAATTGCCTGTTGCACCCGAGTCTATCAACATGGTGACCTCTTTTAATAGTCCCTGAAACCCTAGACACCCCCTTAACAAGACATGTGGGGCGAAATTGGGACAACCTGTAATTGGGGCCCTGCTATTGGTCAGGCTCGGCCGGGTAACCCCCACTACCGGCGAGCCGAAGCGTTTCCCTGAGTTTTGGGCTTGGTGGGGCATTCGCGAACGAAATGTCCCGACTTCCCACAGTACATACAAACACCATCCTTTCTCCTCCGTTCTTTTTCTTCTTTGGATAGGGGACCTCGAACTGACCCAATTTGCATTGGCTCATCCCCGTCAGACTTGTCCATTGTCCCTCGTGTCCCTTTAGACTGATCAAACCTTGTTACTGAACGTGACTCCCCTTTTTTCCTATCCCCCCGTCGTTCCGCCTGACGGTGATCCAACCGCATGGCCAAATCGATCATATCTGAGCATTCTCGAGGTTGGGGGTCAACCTGGGCGATAAGGTCTTTAATGTCATCCTTTAGCCCCTGATAAAATAGGGACATACATTTGTCGCGCGGCCACTCGGCTTCGGCTACTAATCGATTAAACTGGGTGACATACGTCACCAGCTCCTTATTCCCCTGTCTCAAAGTCAGCAATTCACGATCCTTACACAATGTGGAAGCCCTTCGGTTAAATATTTTCTCGAAGTCACTAAGAAACTCATCCCAATCATACAGGATTGTGTTATCTTTTTGTACCAAGGGATTTGCCCATGCTGCAGCATCTCCTGTAAGGTAGGAGATAACAAACGCAGTCCTAGATTGATTTGATCGGAATGCTGCCGGTTTCGTAAGGAAATGGAGGCGGCACTGCGTGATAAAAGTGGAAAATGTCTGGGGATCTCCACCATATCGCTCAGGTGGTGCTAGGGGAACTACAGGTTCCGGGGTGACTTGCACCTGTACTGGTGCATGACCTGGTAAGGGTGCGGTTTGGGCTGCCAAACTACGCACCTGCGCGGACAAGGTGGCATAGTCCTGTCTGGACGCAGCCAACTCACTCTGCAAATCTTGCAAGACCTTGGCAATCTCCTCCATGACGGTAACGGGGGTTGGCTACCCCGCTCGGGCGCCTGAATATTACGTGGGCTTGTGCTTCTGTCAGGATGCTCAGGTCCAAGGCGCAGGAGCGAAGCAGTACCAACCACCCCCTCAACGGTCTCAGTGTCTGCAAGTCAAGGCTTACACAGACCTCTGTAACCAGAGCGGGGAAGGAGGGTTAGGAGCTCGATGAGTGGATAGGTAGCGGGAATTTTAGGTTAACCGGATTGAGGGGTAGGAAGAGGTTATGGATGGGACCGGGAATTGTAGGGTAAACGATGACTGCACACTTTTCCTGAACTGGTTGCTGCAAGTGTGTTTAACACCTTTACATGTAAAGGTGTTTCCCTTCACACCACATTGCCCTTTAACATATCATGTACATTCTCCTCTAAACACGAAGTTTTAAACAAACATGGATTGATAAACAAGATGGGAGTCCTGTTACATTTTCATGAACAAAAGTCTCATGCACAAGCACACTTAGCTTATACTTCTGTCCTTAAGTCCTGTCCTGCAAAGGCTGTCGAGTCCTGTGCCACGTCCTTGCGGTCAGGTGATCAGATGCACACTAAAAGGAAAAAATAAAGGACAAGCATTAGCGTGTGCCTTCAGATTCTGTCAGTCTCTCACTCTCCCAATCACACTCTACACGCATTCAGCATTCCGTGCATTCAAACATTTCCAGGTTCCTTTGGGGTGCGCTGCCGCACGTGGCCTTCAACCCCCCAGGATCTATATTTTGCCAGTATTCGGTCTTCCTTCAGACCGACTCCCTTTTGCACTGTAATGCGCTCCCGCCTCGTGCGCCTTTCCGGCTTATGTTCCACGAGACAAGCACGTGAAAACATCCACAAAATAGTTTCGCCTTTCGCCTGCACACAATCACAGAGCAGAACTCTTTCCCCCAAAGCCCGCCCACTTAGCTCCTGAGTGCCGGCGCAGGGGGCTCTGGAGGGGTTGGGATATGCCCCCCCTGCGCTTCCCCCGTAGGTCCCAGACACTCCGTGGGCTGAGCGGTACTTATCTTTATGAAGCGAGGGGCCGGATGGTTCCTCCGGAGGCTCTGGGCCCCTCGCATGTGAATTCCGAGGAGCTGCTGGGCACACGTCCACTCTCCTCGATGTCTCGAGCACAAGCCCCGTGCCTTGGGGCTTGCGCATGCGCACTCGCGCGCCACACCCAGCGCGGCTTCCCATTGGCTCGCGAGTCCGCAGAGCATGCTGGGAAATGTAGTCCTGGCGTGCCAAATGCTGGGATTTGTAGTTTTGGGCGGCAATTCGTCTACAGAAAGGGCATAACAGCCTTTTTAAGTAAAGTAGCTTTCTGGGTCTAGGTTTCTTCATGGTCCCTGGCCCTACAGTTCCAACAGTACATGATCTATGGCTAGTCCTGCCCCTGACACTGTCCCTGCATCTCTTTGTTCTCGGTCTCACCCTTTCTCTCTGTCTCTCACTCTGCGGACAAGAATCACACCAGTTGCATGTTTGCTTAAGCCACCCAAATCGTTGCCAACAGCAGAGCAACCCCCAAAAAAACACAAAGATTTTGAAAATGGGTAGAGTAGGGGTTCCAGTGTTTCATCCCCCAAGGTAGGGAGCAGGCTGGTATTTGGTGACAGACATTGCCATCCCATGTATACTACAGGAATGTTGTAATTCCGTAGTAAGACCACAGCACCAAGTGGTTGTAACATTAAATGATTGTGGCAGTAAATCAGCAGATTTACCATTGATTTACTGCTGAACTTGTACCAAAGCCTGCACTGTTTTCAACAAACATCTAAAGACAGTTTTATTCCAGTACGATTTCAAACTTAAAATAATATGTGAGACTGATTCAATATTAGGATTGGTTTCTTTAGTGTTTTAATGCTCACAAGTCTTCTGCACGATCTAAAAATATTTTAAACATAAGAAATATTTGCAACCTCAGAGATGCCATTTCAATGCCTACAGTTGTTGAATTCCTACTTTTAACTGTGTATGTATTTAATTTAAAAAAAAAAGAAATGAGATCTATCTACGTGTATTCCATGACAAGAATTGCCAACCCCATCTGTCATCTTCTTTACTGCCAGGCTGAGAGGCAACAGCTTAGCTTCCGATATAAACATCATTGTAAGAAGATTTTCAGTGCAGAGTGTCTGTGATCTGTGATGTGAGGAGAACAGCTGAAAATGTACAGATTTAAGAGTGTTTGTTGGTTCACAACCTTGCTGTGAAAATCTTTCTGAAAACTCCATGTCACAAGTCACCTCAACCAATGCATCAGCAGCCTACACACCACCAATACAATGGGTAAAATTAACACTTATCACTAAGATGCTCCAAAGTGAATACTCTCGGAACCCGCTATGTGTTAAAATATATTCTTATAATGCATTCTTGATGCAGAAAGTAATTGATGTTATTAAACTTCTCTAGCATCACCACAATACATATGATATGACTGTGTAGAAAATGACAAATAATCATCCTGATTAACACTCACTCGACTATCCACACTCTCCATCACTGCATATCCTTCTGTATATTGAGTCGCTTTTTATGTGTTAGTTCCCTCTGGACACCTTCTCTGTGTTGTACTGTGATCACTTTGTATCTCGCCGCTCATGTAATGTACATTGTTTCTATGTCTATGAATCTCATGTACCTATGTAACTAAGCTGAACGTATCCTTATTGCCTGCGCCCTGAGGCCCCTGGGTCTGGAGCGCATTATAAATAAACAAAACAAACAAACAAACAAACAAACTGTGTTACAAATTGCTGAATTGCTGAGAATGGTAATATATTTTAAAGGCTACACAAAGGCACCCCAGCTGATTTTAGAACTCTAGCAAATAACCATTACAAAAAAGAAAATCCATTGGAGCATGTTGAAAGATTAAAAGCCTTGAAATATCTTGGAGACTATGTACATTCCTAAGCCTATCTCTGACAGTATTCATGTGTCACACAATTATGCCCCGTCCAATAACCCTGCAAAGTAAGGGATTTTGGTATGGGCTTTAGAATGCATGCTTTTTATGGGAGTTTAAGAAATGGACATACATTTAATACCTGCCCACTTTTGATAGTGGCGGTCTGCAATTTAATATGTATGCATTGATGTATTTTGTAATGACAGACAAAATAATACATCATTTTTTAAGGACAATGCCCAATTATCAGGTATTTAACATTTTAGGGCCATGAACTGAAAAGAGATTAATAGAAATAGCAACAGAAATAGCAATGACAGTTGTTTTAAATTAATACTATCTGGAAATGTATATACATTGTTTATGATGCTTTGGGTATCGCTGCTTGTCGATTTCCTATAGAGCTGGCAGATATACTAATGGTATCTAGTCCTATACATCCAGGGGAGTATACATACAAAGATTGTTGTTGGTCAGAATTACACCTGGAAAAAGATAACACATATGTTGCAAGAGATTCCCAAAAGCACTCACTATTCACACAATAAGTGAGCTCATAGAGCAGGACTACATTTGTAGTAATACAAGCAGTGTCGACAGTACGGACTGGAAATGGATTCTTTACATGTACTTAATGGTTTGCGTCCCTCGGCTGCCCCTGCACCCTCCCATAACCCCCTGTGTGCATCCCAGCTGGGTGTTCACTTTATAAAGCCCATACATGGAAATCCTGTACATATGTTGTGTGGCCTCTAAAGAGACTGTGAGCAGGATAATGAGGAGCAACTTCTCCCATGCATTTTAGGGAATGTCTTCATTTGCTGAATGCCTGCGTCATTTGCCTTGTGGGTTTGTTTAAATATAACTGGACCATCAAACCATACTTTTTACATACTCTTGTCATCACGCATCTTTGTATAACTTTAAACACATGAAAAGGGCCACAAGAACAGTAAAGGTTGGGGTTCCAAGAGTCCTGTCTGGACGTGGCAGTGTAAAGGCAAGTCCCTGTTCACGCTCACACCAGAATGAATACAACCCTCTAGTGAAATAGGTCAAGAGATAGCTTGCAAGAATTACTAGGTTTAATTGTACAGAATACAAAATATCAGCAGAGGACTCTGCTGCTCCAGAAGGTTCTTACTCCAGAATGAATGTTGGTGCCTTTTGAGAGGCTACAGCATTACTAATGATATCACATATGGGGTCTAAACCCACATATATGATTGGTGAGACAGTATACATGATCCTGCTCCATGGGGGATTCCAGGCTACAATTGGTTGGCTTCTTTGCCATCTGTCAGATCCCACGTGGCTCAGCTGGGATCATCTTGTCGAGGAGTGAAGGTCAGGTCTCTCATAAGTAACACATGTCTAACTTATTATTCTACTCTAAGCCTACATCTACACGGAGCCAGGGGGAAGGGAGGAAGGAAGACAGTCATGCTGACCCACACATTCCGGACTTTGCTGATACTACTCCTCTCACACTCAAGGTTGTCCACCCTTGTTTTGATCTATAATTTATCTCTCCCTGTTCCTTGTGTTACAAAGGATGTGTTTTATGTTGAGGGATGAAACAGTTGTGCATGCTTAGATCTTTTATGGTCGCTTGGTTCATGCTAGGGGCTGGGGGTCACTCGCTATCATGGAATGCAGGGGTGTCAGGGTCGGGCCATTGGTGTGGACTCTGGCTCTGGGTTGGCTGGCTGGGGGTTAGAGGCCTGCTGGCAGCTTGGTTGTGATGAATGGGCACGGCAAGGAGCCTGGTGGTGTCTCACGGTCTTGCAGGGTGCATTCCTTCCAATGATACTACCCATTTGCAACAGTGAAGGGACAAGGGGGAAGTGAGCTTCTGTGAGAACTGGCTGTATGGACTCATCCTACCTTAATGGTTTGTGCCTAATCAAATTCTTCCATGGAGCTAGACTGGTTCAGCGCGGCCATGCAAGTCTGTGCCTCTGCCATAACTACAAAATGGTGTTTCTTTCTATGTACCTTCTAAGTTAATACATCTATTGTTTGGGCGATATTATATCATGCTCAGTTTCCTAGTGTGGCCCTCTCCTGCGGTGCACACTACACAATCTCATATGGAATTTGCCTCAACCTAAAGCGCCTAGGGGGGTGGGATAGACTAATTTCCATCCCAACAAATGCAAATGATGATCAGCCATAACACCATCATTAGAGGTGTCACATCTCTTAATGCATGCCCTAGGCTATTCTGTACATTTAACTTATACTCTAGATGCAACTGGTGTGATGAAAGAGCACCAATCGTTGTCTAATTGGCTCTGTTCGTGTCTGAAGAAAAATATCTGTAGCTAAGACAACAAAACATTTTAAAGTCATTATTTTGAAAATGTGTGTTTACTTACATGATTTGATTTGATTTGAAAATGTATATAGTGCAAATCCCGAAGGAACCAATTGGCAAGCCACATCTAGGCGCAGATTGTATCAATGGTTGAGTATCATACAGTGAAACAATTCATGCTCCATGTTATTCAAATAGAAGTGTTTTGAGCTGCTTTCTGAACAAAGCCAGCGATTCTGTTTTCCGCAAATAGAGGAGTGGCTCATTCCAGGCCCGAGGCCCAGCCTCTGAAAACCTTCTTTCACCCCTGGTAGATTTTGAAGATGGAACAACCAGAAGGTTTTGTATTTTATTTGTGTTTTTTAAAGCGCCT
This sequence comes from Ambystoma mexicanum, assembly GCF_040938575.1. Classification (NCBI taxonomy): domain Eukaryota; kingdom Metazoa; phylum Chordata; class Amphibia; order Caudata; family Ambystomatidae; genus Ambystoma; species Ambystoma mexicanum. Next base: position 86,226,201 of record NC_090931.1, on the reverse strand, counting down.
TAAGCCAATGCACTGTACATTTTAAAAGCAAGATACAGTACAAAAAATGGTGAGCAATAAACAATTAATCCTGGTAGCATATATTCAGGGATGTTGAAGGAGGTAGGGTGTCATGGAAATGCGAAAGAGAGTGTAAACAGTAATGGAGTCGATGGAAACTGGGAGGGCATTCCGGTGAAAGGGAGCGAGAAGGTGGAAAGATTGAAAACGGGACTGGGTACATGGAGGACGGGGAACGTTGAGTCTGAAGAGAGAAGAAGACCGAAGAGAGCGAGACAGAGTGTAGAAAGATACAAGCGCAGCAAGGTAATCGGGGGTAAGTCCATAGAGGGATTTGAAAACTAGACAAAGAAAGTGACATTATATGTGGGAGTGAAAAGGTAACCAACCAAGCAAAACAAGGGAAGAAGACAAAATAGACGAATGGAAGAAATATAGATTGATCTCAGAGGGGAAAGAGGAGAGCTTGTAAGACCAAACAGAGTGGTGGAACAGTAGAAGAATTTGAAAAGTGAGGAAAGGACGAGCTTTTCAGATATTATGGAGGTGAAAACGACAGAAACGAGAAGTGAGAGGGATATGGTGGGTAAAGGAAAGATTTGAGTCAAAATAATAGCAGAGGTTGTGAGCTGTAGAAGAAATAGGGAGATGAGAAGGAAGAAAGGATATGAACGGGGCGGAGGATGAGGAGCTAGAGTATTAGCAGGGAAGAACCTGACCTCCGTCATCCCTGCATTAAGGGTGAGAAAATGAGATGCCATCCAAGATTTGATAGCATTGAGACAAGCTGTGAGGGTATGGTCTATATCCGAGGTGAAGGAAGAGAAGGATGGAAAACGTTGCGTATCATCCATGTAAAAAGTGATGTGAGAGTCCAAAAGAGGAGATAATAGCAGCAAATTGTGAAGTATATAATGAGAAGAGGAAGGGGCCTAGGACTGACCCTCGGGGTACTCTGTGATCAAGGTCTTGGTTTAACAACCTTAGTGGATTTGAGGAATTATAGATTTTAATCTTTTCATCTAAAAATACTGGTGCCAGGCCCAGTAAGCATTTAAAGACCAAACCTAGATTAGACCTAATACGCTGGTGAATAATCAACCAGTGAAGCTTCCTACGGGATTCTGAAATCGATCCGTTCCAGGGTAAAGAAAAAATATTTTGAACTGCAGAGTTTTGAGCTACTGCGAGATGTTGCAACTGGTATGTTGGACAACTCACCAAAAGCCCATTGCAATAATCCAGCCTGGCAGTAATCAGAGTGCCTATCACAGTTATATCCCCCTCTGAAATAAGTGTGAGCAGGGATTTCAGTGTTTTCAGTTGAAAATACACTGATTTGACTAACTGGTTTACATGACGATTTAAGCCCAAGTTCAATTGCCAGATAAAACCCAGGTGTTTGACTGAGTCTGAATACTTAGATGTGATTCCAAAGAGAGAGGCACATGGGATCATTGGAAAGAGGGTTTTCAGTTTTAGTTTTGAACCAAACACAATCATTTCTGTTTTATTAGGGTTTAGTTGTAACTTGTTTGCAAGCATCCAGGTTTGAATCTCCTCTGCACACTTCAAGATACGTTCAACTGCCTCCACTGGTTGTCTTAAACTGACATAAATCTGCATATCGTACATATATTAATGGACTTGAAGATCAAATCTGCAAAAGATCTCTAACAGAGAACAGATATAAAGGGTAAATAGGACAGGGGACAGAGATGAACCCAGTGGATGTTACGCTCACCTCGTCTCTGCGGAGGCTTTGGGGCACAGTTGCAGCCCTCCCTGAACTTGAATCACCCCCCTTCAGGCCTCTCGCTCAGTAGAAAAGCTGTGAGCAGTGGTACATGGTGATACTCTCCTGCTTGGAGATAAGAGTGTGTGAGTGCGCCAATCTGTGATTGTTGTACCTCTCGAACCCTTCACCCCAAAGTACGGTTTCTGTGAGCATACGCCGGCCCATAAAGCTCACCTGTGAATTACTTCTACTTCTGGAAGGGGCACGTCGAATGGGATCTAGTTCCTTCACTGATCCCTGATAAGGATTAGTCCAGTCCAGCTGCGACTATGCTTCTCCTTATGATTGGTAGGTCTTTCTTGAGCGCTTGTGATGCTGTTCATTCTCTTTAATGTATTTATGTGTTGCTCCTATTAATGCCTGCAATAATGTCTTGCTTCTGTTTTCATGCCTTAGCTGGAAATGCGGCCTCCATGCAGCTGTGAGACACGAGACGCGGCCGGATGGAAGATGGATGTTACCGCAATGTTCGACAGCAGGTAAGTGATGGTTTAAGGAAAAGCGCGAAGCATGCTGAAGCGCAACCTTAAACTGACTGTTTTTTCCGATGTCTATCCTTGTCTTCTGTTTTTCCTTGCAGGCGCTGATGTCGACGATGGAGTGTGTCCTGCTGCGGTGCCAAGATGAAGATTTCGGCTTTCCGGAAAGTGTAAAGATGAATACTTGGTTTGCCAAAGAGATGTACAGGTAAGAACAGCTTCCCCCAGTTGGTAAGTATGCTGGCAGGAAGCAGGATGTCCAGGAAGCAGGATCTTCAAAGGTAAGTCTGACCTCAGGCAACAGTGAGCGTTATTTTGCTTGCAAGTGCAGAATAATGCAAAGCGTCTGTCTTGAGGATCGGGGCAGTTTATATAGCAGAGATCATGGGCACGCCCTTTAGGGCCGGTTTACAGCCACACCCTGCCACTCCTAGAGAGTGAGCACGTGCGAAGGCAATCCATTAGCAGCCACACCCAAGAATACACTTGGGGCTGCTTAATGGATGGAATGTTCAGGTTAATGCACCCTGCTTAATGGATGGAATGTTCAAGGTTAATGCATTTGAAGTGCTATGTCCATGATAAAAGTCTTTTGGTGTTAAATGGATGTTCTTGTTTACTTTTGTTCATGAGCCTGGCGCCAAAGACAGTGTCCACCCAGGTCTCCTGTGCATGCAATCCCTGCATGTCTGTGTCAAAACCACTTCCCAATATTTCTTTACCCGGAGTCTCCTCACCTTGATCTTCACTAAGACTGGTGGCTTTCTGTCTTCTCCTCCATTCTTTCTGGGTCTTCTCCTCTTCCGTGTCCTTCTTAAGGAGTCCTTTACCCTTCTTGCGTTCGAAGAGATAGGGACGGTCTCCTCCGGAGGCCACCTTGACCGTTATTAGACTAAACCGTCAGGTGAACCCTGGGGAGTCCGCCCCTCTCACTACAGGGAAAAAGCCAGTAAGGCAGAAAAAACCCTGTGAGGCTGCCGGCGGGGATGGATTGGGTAACTTCCAGAAGTACTAAAAGTCTTGAGAATAATGTCCAGTTGATAACTCCAAATATCACCGGAAACAGGACTTTGATTCCTTGGCAGGAACGAGGGTGCCTTGGATGAGGCGCTGGAGTGAAGAGCCACGAAGGAAGACTAAACAGGCTTCCGAAGTATCCAACAGCGGCTCCGAAGACTGCTGATAGGGTAAGTTGGGATGAAGGGAGAGAATGTGAGAGTGGCCCAGAGTCCGTGGGAGAGCGAGAATGCGAGAGAGTAAGAATGAGAGAGAAGTGACTATGAGAGTGCGCGAATGCGAGGCAAGCGAATGCGAGAGAGAAAGCATGAAAGGGTAAGTGACTATGTGAGTGCGCGAATGCGAGGCAAGCGAATGCGAGAGAGAAAGAATGAAAGGGTAAGTGACTATGTGAGTGCGCGAATGCGAGGTAGAGTGAATGCGAGAGAGTCTGAATGAAAGAGCAAGTGTCTATGAGAGCGCGCGAATGCGCGGTCGAATGAATGCGAGAGTACGCGAAAGAAAAAAAACTAGGGGAGAAAGAGAAGGATGGAAAGACCGAAAGAAAAGGGGGAAGGCAAGAGAGAACGGCCGTCGCCAGGCGAGAGGGCGGCGGGCCGGTGAGAGTACCCAGGTAAACTAAAGAGGAGCTCGGGAGGTCAAAGCTTTCGTCGGCACAAATCCGAAAGTAGCATAGCGAGTTGCAACGCAACTCGCAGGGGGGGCGTGGCTTCCTTAAATGCAGCGGCAACCAGAAAGACTAGACCGCTCACCGACAGACCAGATGGACCTAATAACGCCTCCATCTTGCCCATAACTTCCACGGTCTCAGCGGTGTGACAGTATGCCCTCTCCTTATCCCTTCTCCCCCAGGCTTCCCTGGGTGAAGGCGATGGAACAATCTGAGAAGGCGTGGGGCATGGATGTTACGTCTGGGCTCCCAAGAGCGTTCTGCGGCGGAGTATCCTTTCCAATGGACCAGGTATTGTACAGTGCCATGTCTGTAACGGGAATCCACCAGTCTCTCCACCTCATACTCGTCAGGGTCCGGGTCTTCAATCCTTAAAGAGGAGGGCTTACGATGACTCGTAGGATCGGGGACATAAGCCTTTAGGAGAGACGTATGGAATACAGGATGAATCCTCTTCATCTTGGGTGGTAATTGTAATCGAAAGGCCACAGGATTTACTCGGGATGAAATGGGGAATGGACCTATGAAGCGGGCCGAGAATTTTCCTGGGTGAACCCAACGTGGGAGAAATTTGGTAGATAACCAAACCTTGGTTCCTACGACCCAGTTAGGGTTAGGGGAGCGCTTCTTATCCGCATACTTCTTGTAACGTATCCGGCTTGCCTCCAACTTCTGTACCGCTTCCTTTTGGATGATACGGAGATCATGAAGATGACAATCCACCGAGGGCACAGTAGTAGAGGGACTCTCGAAAAGAGGTATATGTCTCGGGTGATACCCGTAGGTGAAAAAGAAGGGACTGATACCTGTAGCAGAATGTTGGGTGTTATTATATGTAAACTCTGCCAGTGCTAGATAGGACTGCCACTTATTCTGCTCCTGATTACAGAAACAGCGTAGATACTGTTCAATGGTGGCATTGAGGCGTTCGGTCTGGCCGTTACTCTGGGGGTGGTAACCCGACGACAATGCCCTCTGAATCCCCAGAGAGTTGCATAAAGCTGACCAAAAACGGGAAGTAAATTGGGTACCCCTATCAGACACTATGGTCCGAGGCAAGCCATGTAGTCTCACAACGTCTCTCAGGAACACCTCGGCAGTCACCGGGGCAGAAGGCAAGCCATGTAAGGGAGAGAAATGTGCCATCTTGCTCAGGGAGTCTATCGTCACCATAATTGCTGTGTATTTCCCCGAGGGGGGAAGATCCACAATGAAATCGGTAGATACATGTATCCACGGCTGGGATGGTAGAGGCTCTTGTTGGAGCAGGCCCAAAGGACTATGAGTGGTATTCTTGTTGGCAGCACATACTGGACAACTCATCACATATGTCTTAGTGTCCTTCACCATTGTCGGCCACCAGAAATATCTAGAAACCAAGCCTAGGGTTGCCCTCTGTCCCTTGTGACCTGCAGACGGCAGGTCGTGACACCAATATAGGGCTTGCGTTTGGAACTCCTTAGATGGTAGTAATAGAGCGCCTTGATGAAAGTACAATCCACCCTTCCTCACCAAAAGCGGTTGATACTCTGAAGACACCTCGATAAGGTTAGTGGCAAGTTCTACTTCTTGTAGGAACGAGCTGACCACTCCCAGGATTCTCTTGCCAGCAAGTATCTCCTCCTGGCCCTGTTTCTGTTCTTCTTGGTACTCCAGGCTTCGAGAGAGAGCGTCCGCTAAGGCGTTCTCCTTTCCGGGAAGATATGTGATTGCAAAGTCAAATTGGGAAAAGAAATAGGCCCATCGAGCGTGTCTGGAATTGCGACACTCCATTTGCTGCAATATCTTCAGATTCCTGTGGTCAGTACGAACCAAAAAGGGATGGGCAGCTCCCTGTAGCAAATGTCTCCATTCGATACAAGCCTGTCGGATAGCCAATAACTCTCGTTCCAAAACCGAGTAATTCCTTTCACTAGGTGTAAGGGTTCTAGAATAATATGCCACCGGATGTTCAACTCCCTCTTTACCGGCTTGTAGAAGGGCGGCTCCGATAGCCCCTCCAGAGGCATCTGTTTCAACCACAAAGGGGAGAGATTGGTTAGGTTGCACCAGAATGGGGGCTGTAGTAAAGGCTTTCTTGAGTACCAGGAAGGCTTGGTCGGCATCCTTATCCCAATCAAACCTTTGGCCCTTCTTTAGAAGACGAGTGATGGGTAAGACTATGTCAGAGAAGTTCGGGATGAATCTTCTGTAGAAGTTGGAAAGACCCAAAAATCTCTGTATGTCCTTAGGATTCTTCGGAACAGACCACCTAAGGACTGCCCTTACCTTCTCAGGATCCATCTGAACCCCTTCCTTGGAGACGATAAAACCTAAGTATGACACTGAGGTAACCTCGAAAATACACTTTTCTGGTTTGACCAGAAGCTGATTCTCCCTTAATCTTTGGAGGACTAGGGAGACATGTCTTCGGTGTTCTGACAGAGAGGAGGAGAAGACCAAAATATCGTCTAAGTAGACTACCACTGAGGCATACAGCAAGTCAGAGAAAATCTTATCAACGAAGCGCTGGAAGACTGCCGGGGCGTTCACCAGTCCAAAGGGCATGACTCTATATTCAAAGTGTCCCAAAGGTGTTCGAAAGGCCGTTTTCCACTCATCCCCCTTCTTTATTCTCAGCAGATGGTAGGCTCCCCGAAGATCTAATTTGGTGAATATAGAGGCTCCTTCTACAGCTTCGAGTACCTCCTTTATGAGAGGCATAGGGTACCTGTCCCGAATAGTCAAGCTGTTCAATCCCCGGTAGTCTATGCACGGCCTGAGCTCGGTAGAACCCTTCTTTGGGATGAAGAACATTGAAGCCCCTGCGGGAGAGTGAGATTCCTGGATCAGGCCGTTCTGTAGATTTGCATCTAGATACTCCTTCAAAGCCTTTCTTTCTGGTAGTGACATCGGATACATGCGTCCAAAGGGTACAGATGCTTCGGGTTTCAAATTGATGGCACAATCCTCAGCTCGATGAGGAGGAAGAGTACGAGGTAGTTTGTCCTCAAAAATCTCGGCATACTGCTGATAATAAGGAGGGATTGTTTGAACCACAGCCGAGGACGTTGGAATAGCAACTCCCTTCCCCCTGAAATGAGATGTCTGGGGAAGACACGAAGTGGAACAATACGAAGACTGAAAGCCTATGGTATTAGTAGCCCAGTCTATCCTGGGATTATGCTTGCGCAACCAGGGTATGCCCAGGATGACGGGAACATGGGCAGCTCTGATAACATCAAAGGTAATTTGTTCCTGGTGTTGGAACAAAGACATAGTGGCTGGACTAGTCTCTTGAACGATGGGTCCTGAAGAGAGAGGAACTCCGTCAACTCCCTCTACCAGTAAAGGACAATCCTTCTGAATTAGGGGAATAGCTTGTTCTTGAACCCACTGAATATCTATGAAATTTCCAGCAGCTCCGCAGTCTAGCATAGCCAATGTTTCTAATGAAGCAAGAGATCCGAATGTTAGATGGACAGTAAACACCATGAGTCTATGGTCCTCCTTCGGTTTATCCGGCTGTCTGGAATTGCAGGGATCAATCGATTCCGCCCGGTACCTTTCCCTGCTTAAGACCGGGGAGACGCGTTTCCCGACCGTCTCGGGGGAACTTCGGGACAACTCCGAAGTAGGTGCTTAGAGTTCTCTGCGTCTCTTTCGTTCCTCGGGAGTCAACGGGCCCCTAGTAGATCCTATTTGCATAGGTTCCTCTGGCTGCGATCGAGTAGAAGGGTTTGAGGCGGGTACTCCGATGGTCTGCTGTGGTCTGAACCTCCTCCTTTCTAATCTTCGCTCTTGTAATCTGAATTCCAATTGCAGGGACAGCGTGACCAACTCCGGGAAAGAAGCAGGACGTGCCATCCGGGCTAGTTCGTCTTTAATTTCATCATGTAGTCCTCGTCGGAAGAGGGTCTGCTGGGCAGAGTCTGGCCACCCTGCCTCAGTCGCCAACTTCATAAATGCTGAGGCGTATGTCTGTATACCTTGATTCCCCTGACGGAGATCCAGAAGAGCTTCATATGAGGAGTATTGGACCTCTGGTCGTTCGAATCTGTTCCGCATCAATTGAAGGAACTGTGCGTAATCATTAACCGCAGGATTAGCTTGCGCTATCAATGGAGTAGCCCACGCCAAGGCATTGCCCACTAGGTTGGAGACCAAAAAACCAACCTTGGCCCTATCGAGTTCATAGGCCTTAGGTCGAAAGGTAAAATAAACCATACAGGCATCCAAAAATTCTTTCAGGAGTCGTGGACTGCCATCATACTTCCCGAAGGAAAATGTCAGGGGAGGCAGGTCGCCTCGGAAATCCTCTCGAGTGGCTACCTGCTGCCGTAAGTTGATGTTCTCTGTTCGAAGGTTCTGAACCTCCGCCTGGAGACCCTGAATAGCCGTTACCATCTCCTGGTATTGTTCCAAAGAGGCCATCGTAGTTGTTGGGCGTTGCAATCTGTCAAAACCACTTCCCCATATTTCTTTACCCGGAGTCTCCTCACCTTGATCTTCACTAAGACTGGTGGCTTTCTGTCTTCTCCTCCATTCTTTCTGGGTCTTCTCCTCTTCCGTGTCCTTCTTAAGGAGTCCTTTACCCTTCTTGCGTTCGAAGAGATAGGGACGGTCTCCTCCGGAGGCCACCTTGACCGTTATTAGACTAAACCGTCAGGTGAACCCTGGGGAGTCCGCCCCTCTCACTACAGGGAAAAAGCCAGTAAGGCAGAAAAAACCCTGTGAGGCTGCCGGCGGGGATGGATTGGGTAACTTCCAGAAGTACTAAAAGTCTTGAGAATAATGTCCAGTTGATAACTCCAAATATCACCGGAAACAGGACTTTGATTCCTTGGCAGGAACGAGGGTGCCTTGGATGAGGCGCTGGAGTGAAGAGCCACGAAGGAAGAATAAACAGGCTTCCGAAGTATCCAACAGCGGCTCCGAAGACTGCTGATAGGGTAAGTTGGGATGAAGGGAGAGAATGTGAGAGTGGCCCAGAGTCCGTGGGAGAGCGAGAATGCGAGAGAGTAAGAATGAGAGAGAAGTGACTATGAGAGTGCGCGAATGCGAGGCAAGCGAATGCGAGAGAGAAAGCATGAAAGGGTAAGTGACTATGTGAGTGCGCGAATGCGAGGCAAGCGAATGCGAGAGAGAAAGAATGAAAGGGTAAGTGACTATGTGAGTGCGCGAATGCGAGGTAGAGTGAATGCGAGAGAGTCTGAATGAAAGAGCAAGTGTCTATGAGAGCGCGCGAATGCGCGGTCGAATGAATGCGAGAGTACGCGAAAGAAAAAAAACTAGGGGAGAAAGAGAAGGATGGAAAGACCGAAAGAAAAGGGGGAAGGCAAGAGAGAACGGCCGTCGCCAGGCAAGAGGGCGGCGGGCCGGTGAGAGTACCCAGGTAAACTAAAGAGGAGCTCGGGAGGTCAAAGCTTTCGTCGGCACAAATCCGAAAGTAGCATAGCGAGTTGCAACGCAACTCGCAGGGGGGGCGTGGCTTCCTTAAATGCAGCGGCAACCAGAAAGACTAGACCGCTCACCGACAGACCAGATGGACCTAATAACGCCTCCATCTTGCCCATAACTTCCACGGTCTCAGCGGTGTGACAGTCTGTGACCCTGACTTCATGACCATGACAGCAGAACTCCACATGATATTGTCAGCATTTCTGACAGAAAGGAGCCTAGTGTCACCTGCTGCTTTCGATCGGTGAAAAAGGAATTAAAACATTTTGATCCCTTTTCTGACGCCAATGATCTTAGTCTAGCATTATGAATGGCAAATTCCACTGCATCAAACGCAGCCGAAAAATCAAGCATGAGTAGCATGCGAACATCCCCATTGTCAGCATTTTCAAGAATATCGTCCCAAACTGTAAGCAGTGCAGTCTTGATCCCATGACCAGGCCTAAAGCCAGGTTGGTGTGTATCTAATATACTATTAGCTTCTAAATGACCTTTTAGTTACGTAGTGACAACCTTCTCTAGTATCTTAGTTGGCCATAGTAACCCCACAATTGGCTGATAATTTGCTAAAATCTTATGGTCCAAGGTTTTTTGTTTTTTTTAACAGTGGCAGACTTTTATAGTTCTTCTGGCACATAGCCATAGTTCAGGGATGCATAAACGAACCATTGACTAGGTTCACCCAGTACCTTCACATGTTGTTTGACTAGATAGGCTGGAATGGGATAATATGTGAGATTAGTCAGTTTAACCGCACCAAGGAGTTTCTCAATAGTATCCTTACCACTGGGGTAAAGTTAAACTCAGAATCCTGAACCTTTTCATCTGGCGCGGGGTCAGTGTTAATTAAACCAGTCCTCATAGTGGACTTGGCATCAATATTTTCTCTAATCTGATCGGTTTTATTAGCAATAAAATCATTAAATTCATTGGCCAACAATTGGCTGGGATAAAGACATGTGTTTATACACTCCGGATTTGCAAAGTTCTTGATGCATTTAAACAGTTCTCTAGGTCTGTTTGCTGCCACATTTACATACTTCTGTACATTTTGTACATTACTACATATACTTCTAATCATAATTATCAGGTTTTATAGGACAATTCACGTCAGATTCCTCCTGCTTCTAAGCACTACAATAATAGATGCCACTATTAGCCACGTTATTGGAACTCAGTTTATCAACCTCAGAAAAGTGAAAAGGTGAATAGATCACATTGAATAGATTTCATAACTGAAAATAGTGTGGTGATATCAACAAACGAGCAATTATATTTATTCATTTCTCAGGTTTGTCAGAATTTGGAAATGTAAACAAGTTATCCAAGCTTACTAACTTCCATCGTAGTAAAAAAAAGGTTCAAAATGCTACACGTGGATACAAATCCGACCTCTAAACTAAAAGGTGAAGGTGAAACACTTGTTTTAATACACAACTATATCAAGAGGAATGAGAATGTCAATTGAATTGCAAAAATACATGCATGAACGTTTGTATGGATTCTCTGCCATAACTACCACAAAGTCTTGCTATAATTCTACACTACACAGAATCTCGAAAATTGATCAACCTTAAGACCAAGAGATACTTAAAAGCAGAGAATCTTTATTTTTGTATTAGTATCAAACAGTTAAATTAATAACTTTTAATACATACAGGCCACAGGCTTCTTAATAGCTAAAACATTTCATTACAACAGTTCACACTATAAGGCAGTGTCATGCCTTGATGCCAGCAATAATTCCATACATTTCTTTCAACATTCGCACCGAAAAGCTTATCATTCCCTTGTGGTTCCCAGACATAACTATGTTCCGAAAGGCATCTGGGCTAGTGACTGTGGCAAGACTTGTGGATATGATAGCTTTGTGTCGCAGTGATGTAATTGCTTGGCAGTTCCAAAGAAGGTGTGGGGCAACACCCAGTAATCTGGAGCGTTTTAACTATGTTAAACTTTAGGCACTGTTAGTCCCAATGTAATAGTTGCCAATACAATTTTGGATGTAAGCTGGGTTCAAGCAGCGTTTCGTGATATATGGAACGATATGACTGGCAGTGGATTTCGAGGCAAGATTTACTACCATTTATTCCAAGTTGAAGGACTCGAGCGTTGTTCTAATGGCTTTCTTGAACTGGTGGATATTATTTCCAAGAGACTCCGCAGGGGATCTCTGGAGCAGTAGGTCACTCATTTGTTTGAGTGTTCGTAAGGTGGATGTTTTCAAGAAGGGCCCTTTTGAGGACAAAGCCGCAAATGTCAGCCCCATTTTCCAGGTGCATGGGTACGTTTCCAGTACATTGTGAGGCATGAGAATGTCATTCGCTTGGTTATCGGTAGTAGGCCGAATTCCAGGAAGAACATTTCAGAGGATACATACTGTGGAAGTCTTAGTATACGTTTGAGAGATGTCAGCTCAATACTGGAGACAGCCTCTAAGTGTGTGAGAGCCCACACCTCAGCAGCATAGAAGATGATTGAGGTAATTTTTATGTAATATAGTTTGATCAACAACCCAACGGAATAACCTCCCCCTTTAGAAGAAAGTGAGCAGATGGCACCAGCGGTTTGGCAGAGGGCATCGATTTCGAGTCAAATACAACTCCCAGATAGATATATTGTTTAACCACTTCAATCTGAGTTCCATGAGATTCCAAGTAGTCTTGGCTGCCTTTGTATGTGAAGGCTTGAATACCAGGATTTTAGTTTTACATGAGTTCACTTTGAGGGAATTGTCCCTGAGAATGAGTGGAGGCTTTCCAATACAGTTTGATGGCCACCTGGGGTTAGATCAAGCACGACAATGTTGTCTTTGTATCAAAACCATTGTGTGACTTGGTATCCTAATTTAGTTGGTGAACAACGTAGATCAGTCATAGCTGGCCCCATGTCAGAGGTAAAGATTGAATAACAAGGTGGCTAGTACACAGCCCTGCTTGAGACCCACTTTAGTGCCAATCCAGCAGGAAGTGCCGCCCTTGCTCTCTAGCTGAACTTTGAGTTGTGTGTTGGTGTGCAGCAGTATAAACATCTTTAATAGACCTTGAGAAATCCATCACCTGCACAGTTTCCCCTAAAGCCTTGCACGGTCAACTGTGTCGAAAGCAGCACTATACTCCACAAATCCACAAATCCATGACTGTTGGATGATGATAGTGAGGGCCAGCACATTGACTGAGATGGAACAGCCTTTACTGAACCCTGTTTGGTTGCAGGGTATGATGTTGGCTGTTTTGGCCCAGTTGGTGGTGGCAGGAGCCGTGCAAAGATTTTGGCCTGCACATCAAGCATTGCAAGTAGGCGATATTTACGAGGTTCTTTGTGGGCACCATTCTTTAAAATTGGAACTAAGATGCTGTTGTGCCAAGATTTGGGAAGGGTTTGTGTGGCATTAATACTACTGAAGAGATGGTGCATTACATTGGCCCACAGTCTAGTGTCATATTTGATTAATTAGTTGCAGGGCCCAACAGGGCCCTTGATGAATTGCTGTTATTGATCAGTCGAGACAGGTCTTCTTTGGTCTTTGTAAATTCCCAGGTTCCAACCGAAAGAGCAAGGAGAGGCATAGACTGGTTAGAGCATTCCACTGTGTCATTAATAAAGTTGATCCATGCTGACTCTGAAATGCCATTTATGAATGAGGAAGGGTTGTTGTTATTATTTATGATCTGCCAGAATTTACAGGCATCGTTTGTTAAGGTGATATAGACATGGTTCCTCCATTTCTGACAGTCTCTGAATTGGCGGTGATGCCCCAGCCACTTGGGCTAGTTGTCCTTAGAGTTCCCCGGCAGGAAGCATATTGTTGTTGGTCCTTGGCTTGGAAGGCTAAGCGACTTAGCTCTATTTACATTGCCCTTTTTTTTGTCTCTGATAGTTTTGTCATAGACGTGCAAATTAAGTTTTTTTGAGCCTCCTGCTTGGCGCCTGTTAGTAACCAAAATGGGAAAAATGTTCTTGCTTATGGACATGACACTTTCCTCAAACTCATCAATGGTGATGAGGCCATCATGCTAAGCAGTATCGAAAGTGGCAGTGGTGTGGGTGGTGCTGAAGTTCCTGAATATCATATGAGCAATTGCAGAAGCAGACTCCAGTTTGGTGGAGGTCAACTTTATTTGGTTAAGAGCCTTCTTAGGCAGAACAATCCCCATGCTCAGGGCTTCCAATTTGCAGGGATTTTATGTCGATCATTAGGATTATACCCATGAGATCGCTTTCATGACGATAGACTACAGCCAAATCCTTTATCAGACAGTCGTCATTTACTGTAAAGGCCTAGTTAATTATGTTTGAGTTGGTAGGCGTGGTCCGTGTGAACTGAGGCGGATTATCATAGGCGGGCTCCGTTCAACATGGCAAAGCCTCTGGAACAGGTTGCCCGTTCAGTTCCCTTGGAACGTGTTTTGTCATGTCTGCTTTCGGCTATCTCACCAGAACAATGAGAATCAAGGTGCATAGCTTCTTGGTCCAATTTACTCGGAATTCGGGAGTTGAAGTCGCCGGTCAGAATGATGGACATGGTTTGAGGAATTGTCGCCAGCCATTCCTCCAGTTCTTTGAATACTTCAGTATGTGATGATGCATATGGCAGGTCATAGATGGTAACCTTTAACGTTTTAGTAGGCACCGGGGATTCAGGTATAGGAATTCTACCTGCAATGTTGTTTTGGGAGACACATGGAACTTTTGTAAGGTTTAGGAGCTTTTTTAGGCCCAAAAGTAGGCCGCCCTTCAGTCTTCCAGTTGTCCCCCTTGACTTCTTGTTTTTGAATTATGTCCCACCCATCAAGTACAAAAGTACAAAGGGGTCCAAAATCCACATTTCCTGTAGTGCAAATGAGTTAAAGCAGTCAATGTGGTCAAACAGACCATCCTGTTCATAGAGGTGAGAATGGCTCCTGGTATTCCAGCTTAGTGTTGGAAAAGTGTGATTAGGGACGTTGAAGGCTGCATTGTTGTACTAGGCCAGCAAGCCATTCCCAATGTTCGGCATTGTGATTAGAGTCTGATCCATCTCCCCTTGGCCTCCTAGGGCTGGGGGATGGCCACCAGTAGCATGAGGATGTGATGGGATGACATGGTAATGAAGGATGGTAGGCAGAGTATTGTTAACAAAGCAGATATGTAGAAGAATCAGTTTAATTTGATGAACAGCACATTCTTATCCGACTGGGAAAAACAGTGGTGAGTATTCAGCAAGGTAGTCAGCCATCCCTTCAGGAAAAAAGTAACCAGTGAATGCCTCTCCTACTCCCGTTTTGGTGTTGGTCAGAAGTATTAAGGAGAGCAGGGAAAGGGTTACTAGAGTTGAATGATAGGTTTAAGTCATTCAATAGAGTGGAGGGATGGACTACTGCCAGGACCGATACCCTGGATTTGGTGAGAGCTGCGGTTTTGGCACATGGGGGTGTCAAACTAGGCTTGATGGCAGTTGCTGCATCTACCGATGAAAAGATGTCAATAGCAAATTGACAAGGCCTGATGTTCACACAAGATTTATGGGTATGTTTTGGGGCCGCAGAAGAAACACCTTCCCCCAGCAATTACCTTGTGTATTTCTGTGTAGGTGGTGGTACTTAGGGAAGCACTGGGAGCTATTGGGCTTTCTCCATGGGTTTGTGGGGTAGAACTCAAGCGCGCAACCAGAGCCATGGAAACAGTTTCAATGAGCTTAGTTCTCAGGCAAAGGACATTAAGAGATAGTTCAGCCAGTCTTTGACTGCTAAGGTCTGTGACGGAGAAATTCAAAGGTGGTTCTTTTATCAGGCAAACGTCGCCGCGCCCCTCCGAGATCGCAAGGTCCTCAGTGGTCTTGTGTAATAGTTGTGGGAAGGAAGCATCGATTGCCGTTTTGCAAGGTCAGGTCTTTGGGGTTGAGGCTGGGGGATGGTCTATTTGGCATTTGGCATTTGTTGGGAGGTCAATAGCTGTTTGCTAGGCCGTGAGGGGTGTATGCTATCCAGGTTAAGGCATTCAAGCCCCATCTTTAGGGGTAGCAAAGCACACGTGAGATCACTAGAGACTTGAGGCTGGGGTTTATTAGGGGCAGTCTTTTGGCCAAAGCATCTGCAGCGCTGCGTGTCCCCAGACAGTTGTTAGAAGAACCTAGCATGACTCTGATGGATCGCTTAGCAGGCCACGCTCCTAGCAGACTTATTGCTTTACATTTCGTAATGCAAATAAGCTTTTAGTAATGAGGGAGAGGTGCAGAAGTAAAGAAAGTCAGTTTCACCATAGTATCAGGCAGGTTGACAGTGATAGGTAGTGGTAGGTTTGTGGGTTGGTAGGCATCGGTGCATGAACAGAGCACAGAAGACAAATACTTGGCTCGCTCTGAGTGGAGTGAGTCTTATCAGTGATTCTGGGCCAGGCAGCATGGTAGCCCCACCTCCAGGCAGTGGCAATGGTAAGCAGACTGCAGGCAGACACAGAAGCTTCAAGCCAGTTGAAAACAAACGGAGGTCTGCAAACACACAAAACATCTGATAACTCCTGTTTTTCATATATTACTGAAAGTTCATTAAACGTCAACTTGTCCACCAGGGAGATAAATCGAAGCAGCTACTAACATCATTCTCCAACTATTTGGCGCCTACTGGCTTCTTGATACAACAACTTGTACACAAAACGTCAGCATACGTTAGGCTTTCACACACTTCTTTTCAATGTTATCTTTATTAATGTGACCATAGAAGTATATCTGGCATCTATAAATTGCAAAATGCATTTCTATAAGTTATGATGTGGTAGACCACGGGAGTTTAACACTTGAAAAGTACTTGTAATGAAAATTAACAATGGACCATGACTCATTTCACCATCAAAGTACTGCTCAAGAGGACAACACGGAAAAACACTTTCTAATGGTTATAGTCGCTGAAAGGTAGAGGACACCTTGACTTATGTTACCATTGAGACATATACATGAGGAGAGCATTGGACCTGTGTACGTAAACACTTCGTTTGATTTGGTGGATTCCCTATAAATTGGAAGAAAGACTAGGACAGTTTGGACTAAATACACAGAGCAAGTTATCTTTAATCATCTATCACCTGTACTTAATATTTTTGACAATCACTTTTAAAACAGAGCCCGTATCTTTAATGTATGTCGACAATTTCTGCAATCTGGTGAGGGGAGTGGGAATCGCAAAGCATTCCTAGATTGGGAAAGCCATTAAACCAAGAAATATAGAGCTGCTTTCTGTGAAGCAAAGTAAGAATCAGCAGAGAGAAAGAAAACTGAACCGATTAAGGAAGCACTGTATTCTGGGAAACTTAGTGACACCTAAAGAGTTATATGTGAGGAAAAAAAGAAATAATTATCCTGTGAGACATGAGCTGAGTACGTATACTATGAGAGGCATAACATGTTAATAAAACCTTATAAGTCAACTACTGAAATTAAATCTCAACAAACAAAGGCATGTTTAAATAAACTTGGGTTGACTTTATTAACAAAACTCCACCCCGTCTGGGCATCTGAGAGACAAGGGCCAGTGCAAATGTTGACAGACAACAGAGAGATTGCATGAGTTCAAAGTGCTGCAGAGCCCGCAAGGCTGAATTTCAATGAATAAACATTAATTGCAATTCAGCACATTACCAAGTGTGTCCAGGCTTAAGAATCCATTATCATTTAAAATGCATGCAATATGAATAAACCCATGCCTGAGTGCATAGTGACCCCAAATGTGAAGGCCCTCCTTTAGAGATTGGCAGTTGAAGACTTACTCACCTATAACCTGTCCCACTGGCTCTGTTTGCTGGTGGTATCCCTGTGTGCGTTATACATTTTGTCTCCCCGAGGGTTAGAAACCACCACTCGATTTGCTGTCCAGTTGCGGCTGCTGGCCAAGCAGAAGTAACCCCTTTCATATATGGAATGCTGGTGAGGAGTGTCGAGAGGGGCTATTGCTGCAGGATTTTCAGGCACTGTGCAGCATAGCCGTGCAGGTAATATGCTTGACCAAAGTGCTTCTTCCCGATGGATTACCGCTGATAGTCAGTGTAAAAATCCTGCTGTGCTTTCACCTGCTGGCCTGGCGACAGGCAGGCAGAGTACACACACAGTTCAAGTGCTGGTCTTCTAAGTGGGGGACCAAGGAATGCCTTTCACCTAGGAGATGCCAGCAGGTGCCTCAGGGGGGCTACCAGAACCCAGGAGCACCCTCCACTGATCAGTGAAGCACCATTTTCCACCGCCCCATTTACTATAGGCAGATCAGTGGTGGGGATCAGGCAGACCTGAATTTGAGTCCAAACTAAAGGTAAGTGGTTCCGGCAAGACCCACAGTAAGAAAGGATGCCTCCTGCCCCTAGCACCCACATGAGGGTCATGGAGCTATGATACTGATCCAGTGCTAAATTTGCAACAGAACAAAATAGAGATTCTGGTCTATGACCTTAAAGAAGGAAAGCAATGTTGCATAGGCTTAATACGAACATCACTGCTAACTACATACCTGTTGCCTTGACTGTCACAAACAAACTGAGATACATGGCTCACATCGAAGGCATTGGGTTCATTCTTCTGCCATGTCTACATTTCCCTCAGACATGTGTCACTCAAGCCTCCAATAATGATCTCTGTAAAATAATCACCTGCTGGAAAATTGAAATGAATGTACAGAGGCAAAGACATTTGAATCAAGTTGCCGGGATAGAAAAAACAAAAACATGACGCCTGAATGCATGAGAAACCTTAACTATAAAGCAAATATTTCCCCTACCAGCACATTTGATCAAATTTACATGGTCATCTGTAGTTTTATCTAAACAATGGTATATTAGTTCAACATAATTTTTGTAGTTTTGGCCAAATATATTATACATTTATATATAGAAGTATATTACAGGGCCTGCAGTAGCGTTCCTTTAATAATAATCATTTAAAATGTATATAGCACTACGAACCCTCAGGTATCCGAGTGCTGCTTATTATTACCCACGGTGTGTGGTACTCATTTATTGACCTCGGAAGGATGAAAGGCTGATTTTGGCCCTGGCTGGATTCAAACCTGTATCAACAGGCTCTGCACAGATGTCAAAGCAAGCACTCTACTCGCTGTGCTATCAGACTGGCTTTAGTTATGGTTAAGTTGCTCAACCCATAGGAAAAGCACATTTTGGGTGGACTATAACTTCCCCCCGTAGATGGAACCTTGCAAAACTCTGCAAAGAAAGTACCTGGCCCCATTGGATTGCTTCTGCAAAGTTTGGTGAGGTTTTGTGCAGAGTGAGCAAAGTTATAGGGGGGTCCCAAAATGTGTGTTTTTTCCAATAGACACAATGGAATACAAATGTTGCTCACACCTAGAGCCCAAACCGGTGGATGGATTTTCACCAAATTTGGCCAGGAGCATTGGATTGGTCCTGAAGCATGCGTTTGTAAAATTTGTGTATATCTGTCCAGTATTTTCTTTTTTAAAGTGGCCAAAAAATAGGTAAAAATGTTTTTGTGATATCTGGATTTGGACCGCTAACCCATTTCCCTGTCCGGTCCGTGCTCTCACATCTGATTGGTCCAGAGGGTGACGTGGTGTGCACGGACATCAGACAAGCCCACTCATTGGATGACGTAAAGCATGGGGGTGACGAAAACCATGGGGTGTATCATATTTTCTGAAACGCCCACCATGTTGGATCCGCTGACAGTGGATGGTGTCCGCACACAGCGCACCAGGGAAAAAGCCTGAAAAACACATTTGGGGGTATTTGGTGGTGGAATGAGGGGCTGGAAAGGGTGGGGAGTGGAAAAAAGATGATATTGGGCTATTTTTATAGGTGGAAAAAGGGCATGCAGGCGCTGTGGTAGTCTGCGGATACCGTGATAGTCAGCTGATGGTGCAGTGAACGGACAGCTTGGGAAACACATTTGGGGTTATTTGGTGTCTGAAAGAGGGCTTAGAAAGGGTAGGGGAGTGCAATAAAGATGATCTGGAGCTGTTTTTACAGGTGAAAGAACGGGTTTGTAGATATCGCCACATCCGCCGACAATATCCATGTCCGCAGACATTGCTTGAATTGGGAGGCGGTTCTAGGCGAGTTTTGTTATTTGAAGATGTATTGCATGTACTTGTTATATGGTTTAATTATGTTGTGCTGGTTCTGTCCAGTGGCCAGATTCTTAGATTTTTAAACGCCTTACATTTTATATTTTTCATCACATATAAATATGACACTTTTGAATTTTGAAATGTAGTCTTGTCTTTTTGTTTGCATTCTGAGAGTTTTAGTCAAAGTTTATAATGGGAAAAGTTTAATTGCACAATACAGAATGCAAATACAAAAATAAAGATTGTATTAGCAGCTACTGATTGCAATGGGTTATGTTGGGAGGTATGCATGTACTGCCAACATATTACACTTCCACACACCTAGTCCCATTTATAAATGTTGGTAGAAGGGCTGCCCTGTGCTCCGGTGTCCAGGGACAACACAGTAGTCCACGGACGGCACATGCCATATCCCAGACTTTTGAGGATGCCTGGCATGAATAGTGGATATGGGAGGATCAGCCAATTAGGTCTACAGGGTCTGGTGTACAGGAAGAGAGGGTAGGAGGAATTCTGTTTGCTGAGAGTGAAGATGTCTATGGCTGTGGATTTGAGAAATCTGAGTGTCTAGATTTTGGGAGGTTCTTTGATTCAGTCATTGAAGGTGTATGCTGAAAATCGTGGCATCTATGGAAGTATTGGATTGCAAGATGTGGACGTTTTGTGGCATGCAGTTTGTGGGTTAAACTGGGCATTCTGTCAGAGTATGGCACACTTAATGTCCAGACATTATTGTTGTGCATTGTGGAGGGAACAGTTTGGGATATGTGACTGCAATGTATTTGCAGTGTGCTCTGAAGGATATTTTCAAAAGCCTAAAAGAACTGTTTCCTGCTGAAAAGATTATTTTGTCATAAATAAATCAGAGGCAAACATGGAGATGTACAAACCTTTTCAGTGTACACATGGAAGAATCGGGCAGCTTGTGAATGAAGATGTATCTGCTTTTTCATATGCTGCAGGAATGTCATCTTTTGAAAATGACAATATAAGGTCTGATGGTGTGAATCTTTTTTGTGAAGATGGAGTTAATTTTACAGACATCATGAATGCAATTTTTCTTTAAAATCTTAGGAATGCATTGAAACATGTATTTTAAGGAAATTGGAAGTCAAGATGTAGAGGATACAGTAGTACTGTACATAAAAGCAAGAAAAGGAAAATAGAAAGGTGTTTGTTAACAAACAAAAAAAAATGGTTCTTTTCAGAGCCAACACTAAAGAATACATAATTGAAATTCAGTTCAAACTGCTCCAACCCTTTGATTGGCCATGGAGTTGGTGGACAATGTGGTAGTCTCCGGACATCGGGGAATAAGCTAATTAGGAAAGGGCAGCAGGACTTTTGTTTGGTGACAGCATTGAAGATGGCTATGGCTATGACTTTGAGGATGTAGAGTGTATGGATTTTGGGTGACTCCACCAGGATGTATTGGCGGAAGGTGTATTCTGAGCACTGTGGATTGTCTGAAAATCTTGGTTTGTATGAATTTTAAGTGTCATGGTATGGAGTGCGAGAAATGAAGTTGGTGTACATACTCCCATTTGGTGAAAATATGGTTTACTTGAAACATCCAGACATACTTGTTCAATGAGGAGGGAATAGTTTGGGCATTGTTACCAACATTTTTTTACAGTTTGCAATGAAGGATACATTTTGTAAGTTAAAGGATCTGTTTGTACATTGAACAACTATTTTTCTCAAATTTCTGGGAAACAAATGTTGATGCGTTTAATTTGTTTTGTCCACAAATGGAAAAAGCAAGGGGCAAAGTCAATGAACCTGTATGTGCTTTTTTGTGAGATGTTGGCTGATATTTTTTTCATAATGAAAATGTTAAACTTTATAAATGTTATATTGTGAACATTTTTTGAAGAGATGGAGTGCATGTAATTGTTGTTGGCAATTAGATTTTCCTAGAACATTCACAAAATGCATTGAAACAGTTTTTGTAAGTACATAAAGAATGGATTCAAGTATTCATTAGAAGTCGTATTCAATTAAAATGAAAATCTGAAAAAATTATTTAAAATTCTAAAAGATTTAAAAAAGTGTATTTTAATAGCTTGTGACCATGTGCAGCTACATGTTCTCACTTAGATAAAAAAGAAAACACAGCACACGTGTGCAAAAGCATTCTTTGAGATCCTTGCTAATGCTCCTTTTTCCTACAATCCTGTCCAGCACTTCAAGCTGTAGCAACAAGCAACATTGTTTTCTCATTCAAACCTATCCCGATTTTGGAAAACGTTACCACATAGTAACCTTAGTAGCCATGACCACTTTATCCCCATTGTTGGTCCCTCAAAGCCAGTAGCAATGTTGTCCAAATCATGGCCTTTGCTCATAGCTCAGACATGTGTGATGTCATCTTTCATGTCCTGGTTGTTAGTCTTAGCAGTGATCGATGGTGGTGCGAGTTATGGTTGGTTAGCTTACCATAACTGGCACATTTCTGGGGGATTACGGCTTTACTTGAAACCATAACGTCCCTTTAACAATGTTTTTTCACTGAATTTCATAGGTTTTAATTGCTGCATTTAAAAACATAACGTCCCTCTAATAAAGGCAGCCAGCAACGCGTTTCGTGCCCTACCAGGCACTTGATCACACTAGAACAAAAGCCCTGTGCACATGACAAGTTAAAAGATGTACAGAGACTCTATGGTCCATAAGGCGCCTACACCATTCACTGTGGAGAAATCGACCATTTTAAAAGGTGCAAAATGTGTCAGTCAAGGTGGGAAAATGAAGCCATAATATAGAGTACTTAGGGAGTTAAAATCACAGCTGTTCTTGTTTGTGCGACATAGAGGCTTATTTTAAATGGGATGCATTGACAAAACAATAATGAATTTACATTAATGCATATGTTGTAAGTGGCCCATGTGAAACACAAACTGGGCCCCACTAGTAACTTGGGCTGTTAAAGTGCATAATGCATTGAGGTGGAAATTCATGACATAGACTAAGCCAGATTAAGTAGAAAAGTGCAAATACATGATCACATCTCAGAGCTAACATGTCTTTAAAATAATCCTAAAAAACAATGTTCAAATGTTAAAAAATGATGTACATAATGTGAGGGGTTTTGCAAGGTAAGAGTCTAAAGCAGCATGTTCACAAATAAAATAAACACACCATGAGTAAAGTGAGGGCAAGGTGGCACAGTGCATTGTAAACATTTCCAGAAAACTGCATAGTATACTAGGGGGGCTGAACAACCTGGCACCTTCTGTGCCCAACTCTTGGGGATCCGCTGCGCTGGTGCCTCAGGCGCCCAACCCCCCAAGGGCCCTCTTGCGACGGCTTCGTGTTGAACTTGGCGGCTTGTAGGGATACTCCACCAAGTGCATGCTTCATGCGCACCTCCCTTTGGGGAATTGAAAAGTTGGACAGTATACCAGCAAATTTGGAGTAATGTGGGACGGAATGACAGCAGACCCAAATCTTTAGGGCATACAATGACCCCAATCAAAGCATTGCAGTCCAGTCACTTACACAGTTCGTCATACAACTTCATCAGTTAATATCAGTTAATAAACTTCAAATGCCTTAGGAATTGTAGATTTGGACATTATACCATAACATGTGGATGCATGTGGAAGGGAATGGCACCAAACTCTTATGGAATGTTACACTTCAAACACCTTAGGAATTGAAATTTGGACAGTATACCATTAAAGGGGGGCGAAATGTGGAACGGAATGACACCAGACCCATGTCGGTATTATATGCAATGCCCCCAATTTAAAGAATTACAACAAAAAAAATTACACAAAATCATCACTTAGACACAACTTCATCAGTGAATAGACTTCAAACACCTTAGGAATTGAAGATTTGGATAGTATACCATTAAAGCAGGCTAAATGTGGAACAGAATGACACCAGTCTCATGTCTGTAGGACATACGATGACCGTGATTTAAAGTCTTACAAAAAATATTAAATAACAACTTTACGCAAAATCGTTACTTTTGATTTTATATTGTAGGGTGGATACAATTCTGTGTGTGTAGTGGGAGTATGTGGCAGGGACACATTAGTGATCAAAAGGAGATATGGGTGAGGGCATCCCCTGTTAAAAGACAATGTTAAAAAAGCTTAACCACAAAAAATAGGTTGAACTAAAGAACCACAAACTAAATTGTTTATACAAAACCACAAGGAATCATGGTCATATCTGGTACTTTGATATGTATGCTTTCTATTTGTATGCCATTTATCCACTGAGGAATCACACATCCCAGGTCTTGGCACAAGAATTCCAATATTCAGTGGAATGCAACTGGAAAGACACATATGTCCATTGAAAAATAGCCTTATTTTAGTAAAGCAATAAGGAAATTAATGAACATATAGAAATGACATATTTCCCAATATTTCTTTACTTGTTGCATATGTATAAAAAAGATGGATTGGAATGTGTGATGATGAGGTCCCATGTTTGGGATTAGTAGACGAGGCTGGGGTGAACCTCAGTGCTGAACACCACATCCCCTACATCATGTAATGCCTAGGAGGGGGAAACATGAGAGTCCCAGGGCTCCCCCAACAAGCTCTAGTCTATGACGATCGCCTCTCATCCTTAACCTTCCCCTTTGTGCTGGACAGCTTAGCGTCTTTAAATGTGCAACCCTCTGTCAAATGTGTGGGGTTGGTGCCTCTTGTAATACACGTGCCATCATGCATGCCGCCGGTTGGTTTGGGGTTTGGGGTTGAATCGCCACTTTAAAAGTGTTCAGTAACCCTAGGGCAGACTTAAATTGAAGCGCAAACTGGGGCATGAAGATGTACATGTCAGCTCTCACACAAGACAACAGCATGAACCTGAAAAAATAAGCAAGCGTCTAGTAGGGGGCCATGGGTTGTTGCTTCTAGGGTTTATACCAATGACCTTGATCTTCAGGGGGTAGCAACAGCATGTGATTGTTGTAACAGGGTGGCACTAACGTTTATTGAACAGTGGGTGACACAGCTCAAGCAGTGGAGATCAGCGATGTTGAGGATGCTAGAACGCAGTCTACATTAGTAACTACTGGCCAAAGTGTAACAGATATTAACTGTGAATTAAATGGTATTACCCAAATTGTTCGTTTACAATTGTTCGAATGAACAATTGACCGAATTTAAAGGGTCACAATTGACCTTTTCACAATTGACCATATATATATATATATATATATATATATTATCAATTCTACCTTAGGGTAGCCAAGTCGAGCTGCACTCTCCATAAAGCCATGCTTGCCCAATTTCCACCAAACAGCAAACGAAGGAGGGGGGGGGGGAATAAAACTCCACACCAACCGCTTTCCGTTTTGTTAATTTTCTTCTTTTATTGATCCACACGGGAAAAAAATATTTAAAAATCATGGAAATCCATTTCAGAAAGTAGAAAGTATGACCCCAATGTGGGTCCTCCCAAGTGCAACACTCGAGGCGTGACGCGTTTCGCGGCCAACTCGCCGCTTTTTCACAATATATATATCTGTTTGGTAATATATATTTATTTATATATATATAGGGGTTTTGGGGGGTTTGGCGTTAGGTGGGGGTTGTGGGGGGTTTACCCCCACATATATGTTACAATTGACCATCACAATTCGATCAATTGTGAAAAGGTCAATTGTAATTCGAACAGTTGTAAAACGAACAATTCGTATACAACCGAATTAAACACTAGAGGGCCTCATCAGGGATTTGGTGGAGCAGTATATCATGTGGTGGTAGTGCTAATATAACTGCATTACTGCTTTGCCCAATCCTGAGTTTGGCTGGAAAGCTGGACATTTTCCTCCAGCTCTGAGCTGCAGGTAAATCTCCAGCTTTATGGCCATTTTTGGCATTTTATGTGCTATTACCGTTGGTGCTATTACCGCCAGCGAAAATTTCATCAAAAACACCCATAGAGTCCTATGGACTCTAAGAATATTGGGAATTACGGCATCATTACAACTCGTGATCTGGCGTAAATTGCGCCAGACCCAGTTGCAGTAATGCAAATAGCGTTGGGCGGTATCCTGCCGATTAACTGCTGGGATACCGTCCAACTCGTGTAGAGGCCCAATGTGTCTAAGATTATAGATAGTGTTGTTAATGTCCCATTGAACTCATCCGACAATGCAAAAAGGCTGCAGGGGATCCATCACCCTATAGTAGCCCTGTCCTCCCAGCTGCCCACCCACTCTGCTTCCTGCCAACTCCTGCACTTGGGAACGAATCTGTAACCCTACAGTCCCCTTACCTGCACTTATCTGACACCTGCTGTCTGCACTTTAACCTTCGCAGTTGCCACCTGTTGGCTGCAATACCTGTGTTTTTTATCCGTTTATAGCACTTGCCTATCCTCCCCTTCCCATGGCACTCTTTCCCTCCCCTCTCTCCCCCGCACTTGCACAATCTCAATGTCACTAGGCCTAGTCAGATCGTTTACTGTTGTCCTCCGTCTGTTTCCCCTCCCTTGCCTCATGGCGCCTAGAAACACTTGAGTGTCAACCTAACCCGCTCAGTAGGTAGACATCAGCCCATGGGGGGGATGAGAGTGAGGATGTGGTGGGTTGTGCTAGGATTGTCAATGAGAGTATTCAGCTGGATAGCATAGACGCAGCGTTAAATGTGCTGAGTGCTGATGAGTTTTACGACATGGCGTGCAATATTTACAATATTCCCTTGAAGCATTTCTTGATGACCCATGTATAAATGCGCATAGGGATCCCGCTGTTGTAAGTGCAGATACATGTGATGTTATTCCCGATTTTGTGCATGAAAATCCCCATTTTGCACATGTTGACGTTCAAGATGTTGGGGCCATTGATAGTATTGCTAAAAATTAAACTCAAAATGGTGGTTTTAATGATGTAGGTGGGGTTTGATAATAGTCAGGTGGCGCCTGTTAACAGTCCCAGTGGCCTGGGCACCGGTATTATTACTATAGATGACACGGATGAATCATGCAGTTATACATCCGTTATAACTGCAGTCCCCAGTAAAGCGTGAAATAACAAAACAAACAGGAAAGTGCAAAAGCCTAAAACAGAAACAAATAGGCAGACAGACACCACCTTAAAACAGGGTGATCAAAAAATGCTGGCGATGTTAAAAAATGTAAAGCCTTACTCTGAATGTAAATTGGGGGAATCTGTTATCACTGTCTGTTTTGAACATGTGGAGCAGGTAGTGTCGATATTAATAAAACAGCTGGTTGATGGTACTGCAGCCTTAACGGTGGTGCCTTGTGGGGCATCCACCAGGAGCCAGCAAGACCATCCTGCAATAGAAAATGCCCACGATGTGGAACATAACACAATAGCCCCGAGCGACCCTGTCAGTTTGACAATCACAACAGTGCTTTTGTTCTGTAGATATACGTTGAAAATCAAGATACAGCAATAGCCGGTACTAGTATCGTCACCACCCCACCAATACCCAAATAATACAGTCACTGGACATAACAGGGGACAGCAAACGCTTATGACTAGCGAGTAGTGCACAGCCGAAAACAAAACTGGCGAGTAGTGCCATCCAAAAACCAAACACCCCATTACAAAGCAAAGACATCTTTGAAACAATCCACAAACCACTAAAGCACAATCTTGTTTAACCAGAGTCCGCGGTGATGTGGTGATCATATGTATGGGTGTACGACATGGGGGGACAAATCCCCTCCACAATTTTAAGTGGGGGGGGATGTAATGTCATTTATCCCCCCCAGAATATGTGTTTGGTGTGTGGTGCAGGGATCTGTTTTTGCAGTGGGGGTAGGGGCTGCTTACTATGTAAGCTGCCCTCTCCCCCCTCGACCCCATAGCATGGGGGCGATAGCCTGGGGGCAGATGGGTGATCATCTGCCCCCAGGGAAGCGGGCAAACAAAAAAAAGAATATTTTTTTTAAAACGTAGTTTTGGGTTGGGTGGGTGCGGGTGGGACCACTAGCCAACAGGGATTTTTGCATGGGGGTAGCCCTCTCCCCCCCACCCTAAGTGGATGGGCGGCACCTTATGTAGCCCTCCCTGGGGGCAGATTTCTGCACCTAGGAAGAGGTACATGAGATGCCCTCCATCCATTTGGGGTGGGGGAAGAGGGCCACTGCAAATATTGGCAGAGCCACTCCTCCCATCTGCCCCTAGGGAAGGGCAAAACAAATATATATATATATATATATATATATATATATATATATATATATATATATATATATATATATATATATATATATATATATATATATATATATATATATATATGTTATATCTTGTTTGGGTGGGGTTGGGGGAGGGCCCACTAGACCACCAGGATTGTTTTGTGTTTGAAAGGGGGGTGGCCCTCCCCCCACCCTAAGTGGATGAGGGGGCACCTTATGTAGCCCTCCCTGGTGGCAGATTTCTGCCCCTAGGAAGGGGTACATGAGATGCCTGCATCCATTTGGGGTTGGGGGAGGCCACTGCAAATATTGGCAGAGCCACCCCCAAACCTGGGGCAGTATGTTTTTCCCCCCCGGGGGGCAGATGGCCACCCACATGTGCCCATCTGCCCCTAGGAAAGGGGCAAAATAAAGTAATTATAACTTGTTTTGGGTGCGTTTGGGGGGCCACTGAACCACCATGGATGTTTTCAGTGGAAAGGGGGGTGGCCCTCTCCCCCCCACCCCAAATGGATGGGGGCATCTCATGTAGCCCTCCCTGGGGGCGGATTGCTAGTACAATCTGCCCCTAGGAAAGAGGCAAAACAAAAATAAAGAAAATAACTTGTTTTGGGTGGGTGTGGGGGGTCACTAAACCACCATGGATGTTTTTAGTGGAAAGGGGGTGCCCACGGGTGTCTTCTTTTCAGAAATGCATGGGTTTCTCTGTTTTCCTTGGTGGCTTTGACACCCTACCCCCAAATCTGTAGGTACTCCACATGAGCAAAATCTGCTTTGCCGAAAGGCTTGGGGTTATCAGTGGGTTAGCCTTTTCCCTTTGCACCGAGGTAGGTGCATCCACACATGTGAGGTACCATTTTTGTTGGGACACCTGTGGGAACGTGGGATGGTAGGACATCTGTTGTTGGCGGAGTGTTTCAGTGGGTGGGCAGAGGCAAATGTCTCTGAAATTTGGTGGAAAAAAAACACAATTTTCAGACATTTCACTCTGGCCACCCACTGAAACATGCCGCCAACAACACATGTCCAACCATCCTGCGTTCCCACAGGTGTCCCGACGAAAACGGTACCTCACATGTGTGGGTGCACCTACCGGGACACAAAGGGAAAAGGCTAACCCACTGGTAACCCCAAGCCTTTCGGCAGAGCAGATTTTTTTCATGTGGACAACATACAGTTTTGGGCCTAGGGTGTCCAAGCCACCAAGGAAACAGAGAACCCCATGCATTTCCAAAAAGAGGACACCCGTGGGAATCCACAGAGATCTGATTTACGCGAATCACCCCAGAATGTATTACCCACAATCCCTGGCAAAGTCTGAAATTTGGTGAAAAAACTACAATTTTCAGACATTTCCCTCTTGCCACCCACCGAAACACGGCGCCAACACCACATGTCCTACCTTACCGCGTTTCCACAGGTGTCCCGATGTAAACGGTACCTCACATGTGTGGGTGCACCACCTGGGCACAAAGGGAAAAGGCTAAACCACTGGTAGACCCTAGGGGTTTGGGGAGACAACCTACAGATTTGGGCCTGGAGTGTCGAAGCCACGAAGGAAAACAGGGAACCCCATGCATTTCCAAAAAGAGGACACCCGTGGGAATCCACAGAGGTCTGACTTACGCGAATCACCCCAGAATGTATTACCCACAATCCCTGGCAAACTCTGAAATTTGGTGAAAAAACTACAATTTTCAGATATTTCCCTCTTGCCACCCACCGAAACACGCCGCCAACACCACATGTCCTACCTTCCCGCGTTTCCACAGGTGTCCCGATGTAAACGGTACCTCACATGTGTGGGTGTACCACCTGGGCACAAAGGGAAAAGGCTAAACCACTGGTAATCCCCTAAGGGTTTGGGGAGACAACCTACAGATTTGGGCCTAGGGTGTCGAAGCCACGAAGGAAAACAGGGTACCCCATGCATATCTGAAAAGAAGACACCCGTGGGAATACACAGAGGTCTGACTTGTGTGAATCGCCTGAGAATTTATGACCCACAATCCCAGACAAAGTGAAAATTGTGTTTTTTACACTAAATTTCAGACTTTGTGATTGATTGTGGGTCATAAATTATGGGGTGATTCGCGCAAGTCAGACCTCTGTGGATTCCTACGGGTGTCTTCCTTTCGGAAATGCATGTGGTTCCCTGTTTTCCTTCGTGGTTTCGACACCCTAGGCCCAAATCTGTAGGTTGTCCACATGAGCAAAATTCCTGAAAATCTGCTGTGCGAAAGACTTGGAGTTACCAGTGATTTAGGCTTTTCCCTTTGCACCCAGGTAGGTGCACTCACACATGTGAGGTACCGGTTTCGTCGGGTTTCGTCGGGAAACCTGTGGGAACGCGGGAAGGTAGGCCATGTGTTGTTGGCTGTGTGTTTTGGTGGGTGACCAGAGTGAAATGTGCGGAAATTGTTATTTTCCACTCAATCTGTTCTTGAAAGCCTGGAAAACAGCAAATCCAGCACAGCAAACCATTTGTTCCTAGCTCTTACAAGGAAAACACCACAGGCTACTTTGTACAACAATTTATTGGCCTTTTCTGAAAAAAACCCAACTGTTCTCCTTTTTGGTTATTTTCGCTCACCCCCCTAGAGCAAACTAGGATTCCTGGGTGGCGTTACGACTGCCTACATGTGGGAAAAAGGAGCCAACTTTGGACAAAGAAGTTACAAGGGATTGAATGGCGACATACCGAAATCACTAGAAAAGGCCTTGGCCCTGGGGGGGGGAAATTCCCATGGCAGTTAAGGGGTTAAGACGGTAAATCCCCAGAGGAGATATAATTTGTAAGGTAGCTCAGTTAGTTAATTCTCCAAATGCACATTGTGCTCAGGAATATGTTTTTCAGCTCCTGGATTAATCTTCTGGTGGGATAATAGGCAGAGAGAATGCATTCAGCTTCCGATTCAACACAGCATTTTCCAGGTCAATTGGTTCAGAAAAAGTGGTGGAAAACACTATTACTGTCGCTTTTTCTAATTGGCCAGATTTTCGTGCATTTTCTGGGTGGAGTTCGGGAGCCAAGTGGACACACCAGGACCCCGTGTATTTCCCGCTCCACCAGACAAATGCGGCCTTACGGATTATCATGCTGGAAATAAGGAAAGGGATTCCTCTGGGATCTGCTTGGAAATGAAACCTGATAAAAACAGGCGGAGTCCAGAGGAAGCCATTGCCAATTGCGCAAGGTATTTACACTCTTCCAAAGTGGAAAAGCAATGTGATTTCACCTGCCTTTTAAGCTAAAATCTTCCATTTTGTGGCAAAAAACTAAAAACGTGCGCCAATGGAAGTGGTCCACTCCATGCAGTTTACTTTGCGCCTTGATGCTTGGGGGTTTTGCGTGATGCTACACATGTAATAAATAAATAAATACATTTAACATTGACCCCAGATACATGCCAATTCGTGATCAGAATGAGTGAGCATGGCATGTCGCTGGTAAGAGGGTGTCCTGTGCTTCTTGAGTGCGTTGGCAAATGCCCTTAATTGCCATCTCGCGTTAAGCAGGTACTTAAACCCATCAGTGTGGATTGCGCAATAATAAGTCGACGGAGGCATTTCAAATGGCCAATTTCGCTCTTTGGGTGACATTGTTAAATTGGGAGAATGTTGCCCAGCATGTGCCACTTTCTCTGCGGAGTGAATTGTGCCCACCCCGAGGAAGAAGTATGAAAAACCCACAAGGGCACTGTGCCCTGCTCTTTCTGTGTGTGTCTTCCCCACAGGGCGACAGATGCCGACTCAGACATAGGTAAGTCTCAGGTGGCAAGCCTGTACCCTAGTTGATATGGCAAAGGATTCCAGACTTCTGAGGCTGATAACATTAGTAGCATTGAGTTACATGCCACCTGACAGGTATGTGTGATAAAGTTGCAAAGCAGAGCTGTTAGTGGGCTAAAGCAGGATGCAATGCCTGCCCACCCTCAAAGGGTACGTACAACCAAAAGTAATAGGCCCCTGCCCCCATCATGGCTATAGGGGCCAGGCTCCAAATCAGGGCAGGAATGCCCTCCAATCATCCATGCCCACGAGTAGGGTACCCCTCATGCTCCAAGAACCCTGTTGAGCAACCTCTGTGCTTTCCAGGTGATACTAATGTTATTTAAAGCCAGAAGTCTAAAAGGTAATCGCTTAATTGCAGCTGGAAATTAGCTCCTGGCGTGATCAAAATGTCTTAACCAAGTCTGACATCATCCCCTTCATTTATAAGCAATATGTGTGTTCTTGCGTTTCTTCATCCACTGAATTACTGTTAGAAACAAAGGCAAGAGTTGTGTCCCTTGTGTAGGCATTAGGAAGGCATTTGCCAGCCTCTGGCATAATATGCCCGTGCCCTTCCAATATTGGCTAGCTGTTGCCCTCTCATGGCCAGGTAGAACCATCATGGCAGTGACTGGCAAATGCCTTTCCCCTGCAGACAGAAAAGCGGAAATAAGGGGCCAATTCAAGACACGGAACAAATAGAAGTTAAGACAGACTGCAGCTGCCATTGCTGTGTTAGGGAGAATATGTTGAGTGTTCAAGAAAGGAGGTATGTATTAAGCAAGCAAGCAGTGAGACAAGGGAGAGGCAAAGAAAGACCAGAGGGGCTCTTTGAATAATGTAACAGAGAAGAGGACCCATGCTCTGCCATCCTAGTAACATATGAGATAATGAAATAGATCAGGCTTTGCAGCAAATGTTAAACGAGAAAGGAACATAGTCCAGCTCTGCATTCAGAATAACAAAGGCAAAGAAAGGCTAGGCTCTGAAGCCAGCAGGAGATGGAATAAGAGGGACCAGGCTCATCGTGAGAGGCGGGCCCGGCCCTCGCAGGGGCGCTAGAGGAGCAGCCCACATAGCGGGCTGCCCCTCTGGACACCCCTCTGGGTCCACATACACCCCACCTACTAGGCATCCCCCGGGTTCAACACATCCGGCCGTGGTCCTGGGGAGTGCTAAAAAGGGGGTGGGATTGCAATCGCTCATCCTCTTTGTTTGCTGTACCCCCCCACGACCCCAAGTACAGTCAAAGCAGCAACGTCATACACCTGCTCCCTCTACTCCCATAACAGGGCTTGCTCAGAGGTACAAACAAGATTTCCTCTTTCTTTGAAACCCCCATCTTTCCATTCCAAGAGACACTCATGCCTCCTTGCCCCACACAAAAAAGTAGCAACTTGCAGTTGGTAGAAAAGGCTTCAACTCCTTTATTTGGCAGGAGTCCACTTAAAGGTGATCGGCCTCTTAACAAGCTGGCGTCCGAGATGTGGCCCACTGGAAGTAATTGTTATTTCCTCTCTCTTACCATGAGCTCCTAGTCAGATGAAAAATCCAGAAATGCAACATACAAAGACATGTTCTTTGCTGCTGCATCCTTTAATTTTCTTCTATTTTCTTTTCTTCTTTTCTCTTGTTTTATACAGTGATATTTGTAATTTAATACGTGCTGCTATTTCAATTCTAATCTTGTATAAAGTTGAGTTCTTTGACTAAAACACAATAAATAAATGAAACAAAGTCTCCAAGATGTGCCTTGTCCCCCCCAGATTTTATGTGTCTCCTACGCCCCTGTTTGAGGTGTTCCTTTAACTTTCCATGTGTTTTATGGGCTATGCAGTCTTTTACTCCATAGGGTCTCATGTGTTTTTTTGATGTGGGTTACACAGCACCCTCCGTGCCGTAACCCAGGGGTGTCGTAGCGACCCCCCAACATAGACTCCATACCCTGGGACTGACTACTGTCTCCCAGGGCATGTAAAGTCACCATTGGCTTTGCTAGTCCCAAATTATGAACAGAAACCAGTACAAACCATCATATTGTGGACGTACTGGTCGCGGCAATTCGATTGCCCCGGGGTCTGTTGTTCGAGGGGGCATGTCTCCGTCCCCCCTGATCGAGTTTTGGCTGGTGGCAGTGGATACTACTTTTTATATTCTACTGCGAATATATCTCTATGGGATTTTCCCATTGTTCGAGGCTACCAACTTTAATTATTAAATTCTTATAGCCTCGAACATACCGCCGGTTTATTTATTTAATATTAATTCGCCAGTTGGTATTTTTTGCCAGAACTCAATTTTAAAATGGCGTTTGTGTTCTCATCTGTGACTCCAACCCAAGTCGAGCCCTTTGTTCCACTTTTTGGCGGGCTTCTCCACAGAAGCCTCCAAAAGTGGTGCCACTCTGTCTGGGTACCACAGGGGGTGTGGGAGGGGGTTTAGCACCCTGGACTGAGTTACCTTGGTAACTCAAGTCGCACTCTTGTGTGATTGGCCCAAGTGGTGACTTAGCATGTTTGATTGACAGCTAGGCTGAGTGAATTGGGGTATGCTGCATAAAAGCAGGGCTTTGTGGACTGGAACTTCAGAAGTCGCCACAGGATCTAAGAATCCGAGGAGGGAGAAGCTGAGCTGGCCTGCAACGACGACACCACCGGTGGAGCCCTGCTGAACCGTCTCACCACTTTTCCCAAAAGCAGAGGAGATCTCCAGCCCGGAGAGTCTTCTTCCTTTGACTGGTGGGGATAACCAGTCTACCTTCTTTTCGCCTTCATGGAGCATCTTGTGGCCGCCTTGCCTGTGCCAAGCACCCCGGCAACCGGTATACTACGTTTTCACCACTACCGCGAACCAAAGGAGTAGTACCATTGTACCGGAGAACTCCGCGGCTGGTTTCTTCCCTGGCAATGCAACGACCTTCATCTTTCCTCCACAACGAGATCTTCTCTGGACGACGCTGTGACTTGCACCCGCTGCCAGGAACAACTGCCCCTGCTGGAGGATCCTCCCCATTTAAGGTACCATGTTCCGCCTGGCTTCCCTTGCAACCGATTGAACGGGGTGTATTAAATCCTTGTCTCTCGAACCTGGGTTAGCCTGGGACACCTTAGCTAACTTTTCTAAACTGAACTAAACCTTTTTCGAACTACCTCCACAAACTTCGAAGACTCTGTGTAACTGTCTGATCTTGGGCATCTTCCGCCTGGCTCCCTGGAAAGTGGGCCTGGCACCCAAACTTCCTTGCTCACCAGTAGTCTGTGTCTTCCTAACTTGCTGTGGTTCTTTAAAACGTGTTTAGTGTGTATGCTTCCATAATTTAGCTTTTCCCTCCCTTTTTATTTAACTTGTTGGAGTGCCATCGAACGTTAAGCGCTCACCTTTGTCTGGAAATAAGTGGTGTTAACTAAGACTTGTCCAATAAGCAATCAGGGATGTACATATGATAATAGTGATTGTGTTTTGAACTTATCTTACCAATTTAGTGCTAGTGTGTTTTATAAGTGTGTGTTAAATAAATAATTATATACTTTTACACCCAAACTCTGGTCAGTGTTTGCTTGTGCTACTGTATTTCTGTACCTATTTTGTATGCTCTGTATACTGCCTAACTCTTCTTGAGGGAAGTCTGACTGCTCAGCCACAGCTACCAAGTCAATCTGTGTGATACAGACTGCTAACAAGTGGGTTTACTGCCAAACACCTGTAGTCTTAAATCTTTTGCAGTGGTCCCTAAGGGAACTGCACAGGTTTCTGCCTAACATCTGTATCTCCATTAATTACATTGTTTTACTAGGAGAAGCCAGACGCTGCCAACTCACATTAGCCACTTCACCCGCTTTCATAGTCTCACTAGGTTCTCCTTGTGCTTTTGATATGATCCCTATTACCCATTTTAACAATGTTTCATTTGGTTCGGTTGAAGCTATTAAAGATGGTGCAGCTTGTGGTTGTTCATACCTCATGTTATCCATATAGAGGGCAGTGTTGAACGGGCAAGCGTTTCTGCGTTTCCTTGTCTCTCGAAACAGCGAGCCCTCTCTGTCCTTATCCTCATCTTTCTGATGTGAACTCACCTTCTGGGGTGTAGATACTGCACCTGCCCTTTCTGTTACCGGCGTTACTGGCATTGCCATTGATGTCCTTCGTGTTGGAGTAGTTGTGTCATTCCTGGACTCCAGTTGCGCTGTATCAGCAAGGGAGACAGGACCCTGAGTCGGGTCCCGAGCAGAAGCTAGTTCTTTCTCTGTATCGGTCCGCATTTTCGGTCTC
The DNA here is from genome assembly GCF_040938575.1 of Ambystoma mexicanum. NCBI lineage: Eukaryota > Metazoa > Chordata > Amphibia > Caudata > Ambystomatidae > Ambystoma > Ambystoma mexicanum. Next base: position 86,190,546 of record NC_090931.1, on the reverse strand, counting down.
CGCACCCTCCACGCAGACTCCACCCAGACTTCCTCGATTGCTACACATCTCTGCTCACAGCTCCGCAAAGGCTTCACGTTGCGGCCTGGTTTTTGAGAAGTCTCAGCCTCTGCCTCAATGAAAAGTGCAAAAAGACTGCCAAAATGAAAGTAGCACTGGATACAAAGTGGCAGTACACCCTGCCTCGACTGCTAAACACCACTGCTCACAGCTGTGTTGAACTATGATTTATCCCTCCCAGCACCTCGCAATACAAATCACACAATTGTCACTTTGCCGATATGCCCTTTCCGTCCTTTTTGAAAATGTCAAGAATTGTTACTTTGGGGTTGGTGGTAAAAGGACACCTGGTGCCATGGAATTCAGGAGTCCTAGGCTTTAGTCATTTATATGGAACTGTGCAGAAGGACTGACAAAAAAGGTCTGACTTTACCAAAAGTCTGAAAAATGCATACCACCAAAGGTCCAAACACCAAAAGTTTGAAGTTTTGGTGGCATGCATTTTAGGTAAGTAAAAAAAAAGAGTGCAGGGGCTGCGGGGTGTCCCCCGCAACACCCCGCTCACCATACTATACAGTATAGTGAGCGGGGGATGGGGAAGTCACCCCCGCGGCACACCCCACAAAGGAAAAAAATAAAAGAAAATGGGGGCTGCTGGGATGTCCCCCGCAACACCTCGCTCACTATACTGTGTGGTACAGTGAGCAGGGTGCACTGGAGGAAAAAAAAAAAAGAAATGGGGCTGCAAGCCTGTCCCCCGTGCCTCTGTGTCCCCCGCTCACTGAACTTTAGTGTATAGGGAGCGGGGGTTGCGAGGGAAACCCCTGCAGCTGCCCGTAAAAAATAATTTTAAAAAAACCAAAAAGGACCCTTCTGCGTCGGTTCCCGAACTTGCACTTCAGGGACACAGTGCGAAGAAAAAGTAAGTAGGGTTTGGTTATGTTGGGGGTTTTGGTGGGGGTGTGTTGAGGGTGTGGTTTGGGGTGTGTTGTGGGTGTGTTGTGGGTGTGGGTGTGGGCATGTAGTGGTTTGCAGTGTATGTTCGCATGGGAAATGTTTGAACATTTTCAGGTGCGTACATTTCTCATGCAAACTTTTCTATCATTGACTGTTCCTTGACGGAAAAATCATGCAGATCCATTTATTTGGACTATAATTCATGGTCAGCCGGGAAAGAGCCGGGTCATGCTTTGGACAGTGTGAGATAACATGCACACCAGGTGCCAGACTCTGATCACGGCTTTGCAGGGCACAGTCCTCTTGGGTGAAAAAAACATCTTTGCAACACTTTTGGAACAATGAATAGACATGTCGGTCGGGGATGTGAGCTGTCCTTGTGGGAGCTCGGGTATGGCTGGGGTATCTGTGGCCTCGTGAATTTGGGCCTAGTGCATGCAATGCTGCATTTACCACGCAGGTCTTCCTTTCTACCTATTATAACTAATATCTAAGCAAAATAGCGATGCCACTCGCACCGTGTGCCACACCATGTAGTTAGACTTTATTTGATTATATTAAAATGGGGTCCTTTTAAACGGGAAGGCCTACCTTTCTCTGTTCCCCCTTTCCCTTGGCCCATCACAGTGCCTCTAACGCATCTCCCCTCACTTTAAAGGGCCTAGGGGGCTGGGAGAGTTTGGGCTGTCCACTTCCCAACACATGTTGTAGGTCTAAGCTTATTTGTATCCGTTTTCTGCCATGCCAAAGAACCTCTGGATTTCATCCCCGGGGAACATAACGTTCTGATGCTCTTATTGCTGTTGTTGCCATGACAATCACTGCAAAGTGCCTGCCAGGAAGCGCTGTTGAACTAGAGGAACACTCACTTTCAAGAAACAATGTACCAATTAAGTTTGAATATCTTGTTTTCAGCATGCAGCAGGAATAGCGCACCTAGCCGACCACCATTAAAGAAAACAACATGTGGAAAGGAGCTTGGCCAATCAGTGCATCATCTGCGTTTTCGAGTCACATGAGCCCCTTCCACACGTGGCACCATCTTTAATGTGGGAAGCGAACAGGGTTTCCATAAAATAAAGATGTCAAATCATTTACAGGATTTCAATCATTTATTAAGAGCTACTTGCAAAGTGAAGATAATAATCATTGTTGCTATGATACAAAGAATAATACAAAGCTTCACAATGGGCCCTGCGCTGATTTCCATCTTGCCCTTTATATTACACACCACCCTTGAACATACCAATGTTTATCCTGAAGCAATGGCCGGCGTATGTATTACTAACTTTACCTCATAAGCAAATACTGATTTAACACTGACCTGCATTTTGCTTTTTTTTATTACTGGTTCTCTGTTAGAGTTCCTAAATAAATCTGGACGTCTTTGCGTAGAGTATAAAAGCCATCACCAACCTACACAAGGTGACCCACTGCCTCATTCTAAACATTTGTAAAGAGCCATTCTTTTTTGTACATCATTAATATATAATAATGATACCAATCATTTAGTCATTGGTTGCAAGACGATCTTCCAGTTTCTGACCATATCAAACCAAAATCGCAAAAATCGCAACAGTATTCCTTGTATCAGCGTCAGATATTAAGGCTGAACGTCCTCTACAGCAGTTGTTGAGCGGCCACTGGGGTGGATTAATTGTGTAGTGACTGCCAAAGGGTGACTGCTGAGACGGAGGACATGAGGGCGGCAGGAGAACCTAGTTTGGAATGTGGCCTGAAGGACTGAAACAAGTGGTGATAATTGAGCGGAATGTATTATGAAATGTCGAGTATCGATATGTCTTGTTTGCATAAAGCTATTGTTAGGAAGAATTCTCTGTTCAGGCTGAATTTCCTAAACTAGTGAGTCCCCCAGCAGCTGTGCTGGATTTCTGGAGTTTGGTTTTTTTCCATCCTGCCAAGAGTGAGACTCTTTTCTCCCACTCTTGGACATGAATGTGGTTAATTCCTCGGAATGTCAATGTGTTCTATGGGCTATGGGGTCTTTTACTCCATAGGGTCTCATGTGTTTTACTATGTGTGTTAAACCGCAGCCTCCGTGCCGTAACACTGGGGTGTCCTAGAGGATCCTCACCATAGACTCCATACCCTGGGACTGACTACTGTCTCCCAGGGCATGTAAAGTCACCATTGGCTTTACTAGACCTAAATTTACTAACAGAACTAGTACAAACCACCCTATTGTGGACGCACTGGTAGGGGTAATTCGATTACCCGTGGGTCTGTTGTTCGAGGGGGCACTGTCCCGTCCCCCCTCGTCGAGTTTTGGCTGGTGGCAGTGGAAACTACTTTGTATATTCGACCCCGAATATATTCCTATGGGATTCTTCCCATTGTTGGAGGCTGATACTTTTTCACGTTAGTCTCTAACGTACCGCCGGTTTATTTATCTTAAATAAATCTACCGGTTGATATTTTCTGCCAGAACTCAGTTTTTAAAATGGCGTCTGTGTTCACCTCTGTAACTCGGAACCAAAGGTTGAGCCTTTTGTTCCACTTTTGGCGGGATACGGCACTGAAGCCCTCCAAAGTGGTGCCATTCTGTCTGGGTACCACAGGAGGGGGGGGGGGTTTAGCCACCCTTGACTGAGTTGCCTTGCCAACTCAAGTCGCACTCTGGTGTTATTGGCCCAAGTGGTGAGCCGCCCTGCTCACCACTTAGCGTGTTTTGATTGACAGCTAGGCTGAATGAATGGGGGTTTTCTGCATAAAAGCAGGGCTTTTGGGACTGGATCTTCAGAAGTCGCCACAGAACCTAAGAATCCGACGAGGGTAAAGCTGAGCTGACCTGCAACAACGACACCTCCGGTGGAGCCCTGCTGAACCAACTCACCACTTCCCAACGACAGAGAAGATCTCCCTGCCGGAGAGTCTTCTTCCCCTGACTGGTGGGCACAACCAGTCCCTTTGCTTTTTCTTCACTGCCAGGGCGTAGTGGTCGAATTGCCCGTGCTGAGCACCCCGGCAACCGGATAGCCACTAACCTGTACCGCAACCAAAAGGTGGTGCCTTGTGACGGAGCACTCCGCGGCTGATATCTTCCCTGGTGGTTCAACGACCTTTGACTTTCCTTCGACGACGACATCATCTCTTCTCTTGGCAAAGCCCCGACTTGCATCCACCACCAGGAACCACTGCCCCCGCCGGAGCTGTCTCTTCACTTACAAGGTACTGTGTCCGCCTGGCTTCCCTTGTGACGGTTAGCGTGAGGTGTCTTAAATCCTTACCTTTCAATTGGGTCGCCTCCAGACCTTCTTAACTTTCGTTCTAAACTGGTCCAACCTTCCTGTGTCAATTTGCTACAAAGACTCGAAGTGCATTTCCACTGTGATACTTTTTGGGACATATCGCATTGCCTCTCTCCGAGTGGGCCTGGCCTCTGACTTTGTGATCAACAGTAGACCTTGCCTTGCATTTGCTTCAAAAAAGTGTTGGTACCGAGTTTGTTTCATACCCTGCCTTTTCTCTCCCGTTCTAACGAATACTAGAGTGCCATCTAGCTTAAAGCATTCCCTTCTGTCTGCAAATAAATGGTGCTGTTGAACCTAGACTTGTCGAACTATTGTTAGGGGATTGATTTACTTATAGTAATTGTGATTGAAGTTGTTTGCCGTATTAGTGCCAGAGTGTTTTTCATAGATGTGTTTTTAAAATAAATAATTATATATCTTTACACCAAAGCTTCCGTGTCTGCTTGGTCTACTGTGTAAATTGCCCTATCTTGTATACTCCACATGCTGCCTAACTTTTCTTGAGAGAAGTCTGACTGCTCAGTCATAGCTACCAAGTGAATCTGTGTGGTACAGACTGCTACCAAGTGGGTTTACTGCCAAACACCTGTAGGCCTAAATCTTTTGCAGTGGTCCCAGAGGGAACTGCACAGGTTTCTGCTTAACACTGGTGGCAGAGTGGGATTTGTATCGAGTATACAGTTTAGAATGCTTTTCAACACTTTAGGATAACTAACCACAAAGCTTAGCACTAAATAAAAAAAGCAACTTTCAAAAACATGTCTACTATGGAACTTTACAGCCAAGAGTCCTTGTCAGGTGAAAATACTGTAAGTTTGAGAGCTCTCTGTAGACAAGAGAATCTTTCTGTAAAAGGCAAGAAAGTAGAACTGATAGCGAGATTGCTGGAAAACCAAAGTCTGGGTACTGGTTCAGAGGAACCAACTTCTCCAGCAAATGTATAAAACAGTGATGGTATTGATCTGAATCAAAGTCTTGATAATGAGTCAGAAGAGGAAAGTGAACCTAATGAAGTTAGAAACTCTGAGCCTCTGTCTGCCTTACCTACTGTACCTACGGGGCCCATACCAGGTCCTACATGTAACCCTGCTTATTTTGAACTTGAAAAAATGAAGCTCGAATTAGAGTACAAACGTTTTTTAGCCCAATCTGAACGAAACAAAGAGCTAGAGTTCAGACGAATGAATGCTCAAGCTGAGCAGAAGCAAGCTGAGTTAAGACTCAGCGAAATAGAACTTAATCATGAGTTGGAAATTAAAACGTTGTCTGTGGAAAATGCTTCTCTCTCCTCTGGTTCCTCTAGAAGTTCCAGTCCCAAAAGACCCCAGATGCCTAAGGAATTAGTGGGTATGTATGAACCTAGATTGGATGTGTTGAATTTTTTTAAAATATTTGAATATAATCATGGGCTCCAGGACATCACAGGGAATGAGTTACTTCCCTGGTTGTTCTCTAGGCTTCCCCCTGTTGCGACTGATGTGGTAATGGAGTTGGGGGAGGTGGATAAGAAGAATTACGAAAGTGTGAAACTAGCGTTGATAGCTAGATTCGGGAAGACCCCTTCCCAGTATCTTAAGAGGTTTAGAATCCTCAAAAAGCATGATGGTACCCCTTGGGCTACCTCGGTGAGTGAAGGGTTGAAAAACCTAAAGGGATGGATTAAGGGTTACAAAGTGAAAACTTATGAGGGTATGAAGAATCTTTTTATGTTGGAGTCTATTTATGATGCCTGTTCTCCGGAGCTCAGACAGCACTTGGCTGATTCGAAAGAATTGGATTCCAGGAAGCTAGCTAAGGCTGCTGACTTGTGGGTTGCCAACAGGGCTACTCATAAGGATTCTGGGGCAACTCAGAAAAAGGATGAGGGAAAACAGCCTAAAAAAGACTCAAAAGAGAAATCTAATAACTCACATTCCAAAGAGGGCCCCAAACAAAACCATAAGGGTAAGCCACAAGGAAAACCGCAGCAGAATAGTGTACCTTCTGGTGCCAAACCAGAGGGAAGCCAGAACAAGCCACCATTCCAGAAAGCATTCGGTAAATGCTTTGTTTGTGGCTCTACTGACCATGTGAAAGGAGATCCCAGATGCAAGGGTAAACCTTCAGGGGTCCATCTTGTCTCCTTAGCCTTCGCTCCAGAGGAGGAAGTTCAAATGGCAAGTGGAAACTTTCAACTGCTGGCTGATGAACCCACTGGAGTCTCAGCCAGAGTTTCTTTAATGTCTCTGGGTTTGTGGGAACAACAGAATTTAGATGTCTATAATTCCATCCCAGATAATACAAAAGAGTATTATAAGGACAGTGTCCAGGTGAATGGTCAGGAGACTCCTGCAATTAGGGACACTGGGGCCAGCATAACTGTGGTGGATAAATCTTTTTTTCAGGCTGAGGATGTTGCTAAGGCACCCAAACGCCTCACCAAGTTAGCTGGAGGGCCTGTGCAGATGCTTCCCCAATTACCAGTTCTCATCCAGTGTAACGACATGACTGTGAAGATACCTGTCAGCATACAGAGTGAGGTACCAGGACGAGTTCTGTTGGGTAATGATTTAAAAACTCTCAGAGTTGTGTCTCATACCCCCAGACCTCCTAGTAAACGGTTACAGGAGCTAAGCAGACCTGCTAGGGTGAGAACCATGAGAGGTACTCCCCAGGAGATGATGAAGAAAGATATCACTCCTGCTCCACTGGAATTGTCAGCTGCTGTCTCAAAGAAATCGGAAGCGAAAGGGAAACCTAAAACTTCTAAACCGAAACCAGCAGCCAGCACTTCAGTGCAGCCAACAAGGACTTCCCCTCAGTTGTCCAAAATTACACCAGTAACTCCCACTCCAGCTGAGGCTGAGAGGGTAGTACAACCCTGTGTGGTAGAATTAGACTCCGAAGAAGAGCTAATGGAAGGCCAAGAACTCATTGGAGATCTGGATCCTGTTGACCATACTGAGCTGCAGTCTTTACTGGCAGAAGGTGGACCCAGCAGGGCAGACTTCAGTAAGGGACAGAGAGAATGTCCAACTCTGGAAGGTCTTCACCACCAGGCAGAAGCTCAGGCTGAAGGGCAAGAGCCTGGGAAATATAGGTTGCACTGGGAAGATGGCCTCTTCTACAGTGAACCAACCGAGTCTGCACCTGGAGACTACAAACGACTTGTAGTACCCCAAGGGAACAGACAACAGTTCTTGCAGTTAGCCCACGAGATTCCTTTGGCTGGTCACTTGAGTTTCAAGAAGACTAAGGAAAGGATCTCTCTCTACTTTTATTGGCCGAAGATGGGGGCCGAAGTAGAAAAACACTGCAGGAGCTGTCACACCTGCCAGACCTCTGGTAAGGTTGGCTCCAAGAATGTGGCACCTTTAGTGCCTCTCCCAGTTGTAGGAGTCCCATTTGAGAGAGTAGGGATTGACATTGTTGGTCCCTTTGATCCTCCAACCTCCTCAGGCAACAGGTTTATACTTGTTGTAGTAGACCATGCTACTAGGTATCCTGAGGCAATTCATATGAGGACTGATACAGCTCCGGCTGTGGCTAAGGCCCTCCTTGGTATTTTTACCAGGGTCGGGTTTCCTAAGGAAGTAATCTCTGACAGTTGGTGAAACTTTTTGTCCCACTACATGAAAGCCATGTGGAAAACCTGTGGAGTTACTTACAAGTTCTCAACAGCCTATCACCCACAAACCAATGGGTTGATAGAAAGGTTCAACCGAACCATGAAGAGCATGATAGGTGCTTTAGAAGAAGAAGGGGTTTAAGAACCCCTTAAACAGAAGTGGGACCTTCTACTGCCATGCCTTCTCTTTGCTTATAGAGAAGTCCCTCAGGAGGGAGTAGGTTACTCTCCCTTTGAGCTTTTCTATGGTCATCCCTTCAGAGGTCCATTGGCCCTTATTAAGGAGGGGTTGGAGAGTGCACCTTCCCCCAAGCCAGTCAGAGTGACTGACTACGTGATAGGTCTCCGGAGGAGAATGTCGCACATGATGACAGAAGCAAGTGATAACTTGAAAGCTGGACAAGCATTGGTCAAGCACTGGCATGATCAAAAGGCTAACATGGTTGAGTTCACTCAAGACCAGCTAGTTCTCGTTATGATCCCAATAAGGCAGAGGGCCTTGCAAGACAAATGGATGGGACCCTTCAGAGTTGTGGGTAGACTCGGAGAGGTCAACTATCTGGTGGACTTTGGCAATCCCAAGGAGGCTCTGACAGTCTTCCACACCAACAGACTCAAAGCGTATGTCTCAAGACCGGATGTAGGAGCGTTGCTTCTAGCATCATCTGAGGAAGAAGAAGAGATTGAAGCTCTTCCTGATCTCCTCAGAGGCTTACCTTTATATGAAAAAATTGAAGGAGTAAATCTCTCTTCGAGTCTGACACCTGAGCAACAAGAAGAGTGCAAATCTATGTTGAATCAGTTTGCCTCTCTGTTCTCACTTTCACCAGGCTTGACCCCTTGGGGCCAGCATGACATACTCACTGGTGACTGTCTGCCAGTTAAAAGCAGAGGATACAGAATGTCAGAAAATGTACGAACCCACATCAAAGGTGAGGTCAGCAAGATGCTTGATCTCGGGGTAATAGAGCCCTCTACTGGTCCATGGTCTAGCCCAGTTGTGTTAGTACCAAAGGCAGGTTCTAAAGAACTTAGATTCTGCATGGATTATAGAGCCCTTAATGCAGTCACCAAGACTGATGCCCAGCCCTTGCCAAGAACAGATGAGTTGGTGGATAGACTTGGTTCAGCCAAGTTCCTCTGCACATTTGACTTAACGTCAGGCTATAGGCAAATAGCCCTGACAGACCATGCCAAGGAGAAAACTGCATTTTCTACCCCAGTTGGCTTATACCAGTTTAAGGTAATGCCTTTTGGATTGAAAAATGCACCTGCTACATTTCAACGGATGGTAAACCAGGTTCTGAATGGGATGGCTGACTTCTGCATGGCATACTTGGATGACATAGCAGTGTTCAGCAATTCCTGGGAAGAACATGTAACCCACCTAAGAGATGTTTTGCAGGCTCTTGGACGAGCCAATCTGACCATAAAGGCGAGTAAATGCCAAATTGGACAGAGTAAGGTAGTCTATCTTGGACATGAGGTAGGAGGTGGAGAAATAAGGCCTTTGCTCAGTAAGATTGAAGCTGTGCAAAATTGAACAACACCTACTACTCAGACCTGGGTGAGAGCCTTCTTAGGCCTCACTGGGTATTACAGGAATTTCATTGAGAACTATGGGACCATAGCTTCTCCTCTGAATGTCATCTCCTCTCCAAAATTCCCTAAAAAGGTTAGATGGAACGAAGAGTGCAATCAGGCCTTTGAAAACCTGAAAAAGGCTCTTTGCCAAGCCCCAGTACTCAGAGCTCCTGATTACCACCAAACTTTCATTGTGCAGACAGATGCTTCTAATGTAGGAATAGGTGCAGTACTCAGTCAACTGGATGGGAAAGGTAGGGAGCACCCCGTTTGCTTCATCAGCCGCAAGCTGAAGGATCCTGAAACAAGGTGGGCAACAATCGAAAGAGAGTGTTTTGCTATCGTGTGGGCTCTGAAGAAGTTTAGGCCATATTTGTATGGTTCTACTTTTGTCATTCAGACTGACCACCAACCCTTGAGATGGTTAATGCAAATGAAAGGGGAAAACCCAAAACTACTGAGAAGGTCAATCTGGCTGCAAGGGTTTGATTTCACCATTGAGCACAGGTCAGGGTGTCAACAGCAAAATGCTGATGGACTCTCTAGGATGTATGTCATCGACTAGAGGTATGAGATTCATCCAGGAGTGGATTAAATCCTCCTGTCCCTTAGTCTAGTGGGGGGGCGAGTGTTAGGGAGAATTCTCTGTTTAGGCTGAATTTCTTAACCTAGTGAGTCCCCCAGCAGCTTTGCTGGATTTCTGGAGTTTGGTTTTTTTCCATCCTGCCAAGAGTGAGACTCTTTTCTCCCACTCTTGGACATGAACGTGGTTAATTCCTTGGAATGTCAATATGTTCTATGGGCTATGGGTCTTTTACTCCATAGGGTCTCATGTGTTTTACTATGTGTGTTACACCACACATAGTAAACACTGGGGTGTCCTAGAGGATCCTCACCATAGACTCCATATCCTGGGACTGACTACTGTCTCCCAGGGCATGTAAAGTCACCATTGGCTTTACTAGACCTAAATTTACTAACAGAACTAGTACACATCACCCTATTGTGGACGCACTGGTAGGGGCAATTCGATTACCCATGGGTCTGTTGTTCGAGGGGGCACTGTCCCGTCCCCCCTCATCGAGTTTTTGCTGGTGGCAGTGGAAACTACTTTGTATATATAACCCCGAATATATTCCTATGGGATTCTTCCCATTGTTGGAGGCTGATACTTTTTCACGTTAGTCTCTAACGTACCGCCGGTTTATTTGTCTTAAATAAATCTACCGGTTGGTATTTTCTGCCAGAACTCAGTTTTTAAAATGGCGTCTGTGTTCACCTCTGTAACTCCGAAACAAAGGTTGAGCCCTTTGTTCCACTTTTGGCGGGCTTCGGCACTGAAGCCCTCCAAAGTGGTGCCATTCTGTCTGGGTACCACAGGGGGCGTGGGAGGGGGTTTAGGCACCCTGGACTGAGTTGCCTTGCCAACTCAAGTTGCACTCTGGTGTGATTGGCCCAAGTGGTGAGACGCCCTGCTCACCACTTAGCGTGTTTTGATTGACAGCTAGGCTGAATGAATGGGGGTTTTCTGCATAAAAGCAGGGCTTTTGGGACTGGATCTTCAGAAGTCGCCACAGGACCTAAGAATCCGACGAGGGTAAAGCTGAGCCGACCTGCAACGACGACACCTCCGGTGGAGCCCTGCTGAGCCCGACTCACCACTTCCCAACGACAGAGGAGATCTCCCTGCCGGAGAGTCTTCTTCCCCTGACTGGTGGGCACAACCGGTTCCTTTGCTTTTTCTTCGCTGCCAGGGCGTAGTGGTCAAATTACCCGTGCTGAGCACCCCGGCAACCGGATAGCCACTAACCTGTACTGCGACCAAAAGGTGGTGCCTTGTGACGGAGCACTCCGCGGCTGGTCTCTTCCCTGTTGGTGTAACGACCTTCGACTTTCCTTCGACGACGAGATCATCTCTTCTCTTGGCAAAGCCCCGACTTGCATCCACCACCAGGAACCACTGTCCCCGCCGGAGCTGTCTCTTCACTTACAAGGTACTGTGTCCACCTGGCTTCCCTTGTGACGGTTAGCGTGAGGTGTCTTAAATCCTTACCTTTCCATTGGGTCACCTCCAGACATTCTTAACTTTCGTTCTAAACTGGTGCAACCTTCCTGTGACAATTTGCTACAAAGACTCGAAGTGCATTTCCACTGTGATACTTTTTGCGACATATCGCCTTGCCTCTCTCCGAGCGGGACTGGCCTCTGACTTTGTGATCAACAGTAGACCCTGCCTTGCCTGCCTTGCATTTTCTTCGAAAAAGTGTTGGTATCGAGTTTGTTTCATACCCTGCCTTTTCTCTCCCGTTCTAACGAATACTAGAGTGCCATCTAGGTTAAAGCATTCACCTCTGTCTGCAAATAAGTGGTGCAGTTAAACCTAGACTTGTCGAACTATTGTTAGGGGATTGATTTACTTATAGTAATTGTGATTGAAGTTGTTTGCCGTATTAGTGCCAGAGTGTTTTTCATAGATGTGTTTTTAAAATAAATAATTATATATCTTTACACCCAAGCTCTGTTCCGTGTTTGCTTGTTCTACTGTGTAAATTGCATCTTGTATACTCCACATACTGCCTAACTTTTCTTGAGAGAAGTCTGACTGCTCAGCCACAGCTACCAAGTGAATCTGTGTGGTACAGACTGCTACCAAGTGGGTTTACTGCCAAACACCTGTATGCCTAAATCTTTTGCAGTGGTCGCAGAGGGAACTGCACAGGTTTCTGCTTAACAGCTATTACTTGTTTTTAGCTAGAGAGGAAGAAGTGGTGGGAGTCTAGAAAAAACAAATAAGAAATATAATGCGAATACTAATTAGGGATCATCTGTAATGTCCTTACATGTGTGTAAATACATCACAGAGCCTGGTGTGAGCAAATAAATAGACTTGTTGGGTATTCTGTGGATATTTGGGGCTTTGCGGTATTTTCTTGCCGCCAAAATACCTTTAGCAATAATCACTCTCTGTATTCATATTGGGTCACACATGACAATAATACATTGCATTATTTCAGAATTCAGACCTATTTCGATGGTATGCGCGGTAGTTTGCGTGGTTGGTTGGTATAGTGGTTGGTTTATTTGTGGCCCCAATATCCAACATCCCTTGTTTTTTAACTAGATTGTTCTTGATCACTAGAGAGACCTCAGGCCTACATTGTAGGGATACCACATTTTCAGTGCTAGTGTTGTGTGCCACCATGGGCCATTGTGGCATTTTTGTGGTAATTTCCACTACCTCATATACGGTAGGGAACTATGTCCAGAGAGTCTCTCTTCCCGTTGACTCATGTACCTCCAACAGGCTATGCTACAAACAGTCACTCACAACTGTCCATACAGAATAGAATCATGCACACATCTGCTTTAAAATGACAATTGCACTGTTTAAAAATCTACCCACGTTTAAACCTTTCCCCATGCAAAATGAAAGAGAAAAATAATACACACTAGCTATCTGTTTTCAAATATTTTTGTATTATAGAGATTTCATTTAAACAAAGTTTAACTTTTTTTTACAGAAATAAATAAAATGATACAACATTATTTGTGATAAAATAAACAGAGAGCTGCGAGAATATATTCAATTGGTAACATTAAATATGCTGATAAGAGACTGAGACTCCCTCTAATACACTGACTGAACAGCTTCGCACACTTTCGTGCAGCTCCCACTCGCTTCTGTAATTACCTTATCTGTTCAGCATGAGTTTTCTCCGGCTATTCTCTTTCTGAATTTGGCTCCCTTGAAGATCAACCCCAGTGAGAACAAGCGTCTGCCGTTCTCAAACCGGGGTTATTGCCTGGCGCTCTCAGCTTTTGCAGCAGGAATGCCCCAGCCAGGAAAAAGATCCTTCTCCCAGCTCTGCAAGATGTCGACTGTCCTCCCCCTCTCCTCAAGCTCCTCCAGCAATGTTCTAATCACAGCCTCTAGCATGATACTTGCTATGACGCTGCTCCAATCAGAATCAATCATGTCATCTCCTCCCTCACTACACAATGGCTCACTTCTACAGTGGCAATTGTAACAAACTGATTTCCTGCTCCTTCGAGCTCTTTGCTTCCTGTAGTTATGTGGACAGAGCAGCAGAGAAAAAAAATGAATGTGCGTTTAAAAGTTCACTTTCAGAGTAGGCCTAATTCTGCAGTGGAGACACATTTTTATTAGTGGGTTATGTTAAATGAAGTTTTATTAGTCAGGTTAGTTGTTAATAAGGTTAGTTATTAATTTTCAAATGTGTCTCTTGCAACATAGGCATTTCAGGTGAAAAATAGTGTGCATTTTGAATGTGCAGATGTGTGCTTTTAGCTGTAAAATAGATTTGCATCTTATATGTAAAAATCGTTTTTGACTGAATAGCCTGTCTTTACTTATATGTCCATGTTACTCTGGCAACACATATAGCAATGCACCACACCCATGTAGTGGTGCTGCATAAAAAAATGCTACCTGTCAGTAGTGCTGTACTCTGTGCTTTAACACGCCAAATATCCTTACAACTCTAAAAGAAACTTTATCTTGTTGATCATGCCAAGGCTCCAGAGAAGTTTGTGAAGCACAAATATTTTAAACCTTATTTGGTTTAAGTTGGGTGTAAAGTTATTTATCAGTAGTAAAATATATTTTAAGATGAGTTTGCCTATATTTTAAACAGATATCTATTTGAGATTCATATTTTTTGCAGCTGGTAATTCATGCAAAGAAAACAATGCCTTTTTTCCTTAAAGTTCCTCTTTGGATCAGGTAATAATAAGAATAGTAGCGCCCCTTTCTGGTGCACTTGTCTGCTCGCACCACTCGTCTAAACACATGCTGGACTGCATGGGTAAAAGTCAGAGAACAGGCTTCTATGCATCCTTTATTGCTATTCTTTGTTAGGAGTGTTATTACTCGCCATTTCTTCTAGTCGGGACCACTCGCCTGTTTTTGGGAGTAAAAGGGGCTGATATGCAACTTGTCTTTTTGGCTGGCTCCAGTGGTTCAAGCCTGTTTTGTGTGTTACGAAGGGGTGAAGGAAATTACCAGTATATCTGCTAAAATGGTTCCATATAAAACCGCACATTTAACTTTGCAGTATAACATCTTACTAGCAACATGTCCCTGTTGCAGAGAGTGTTGTGTGTGTGTGTGTAACTGCAGGTGGCAGGCTTTAAATTAGATAGGGATCACTTAGTCTTTCCATTTCCTGAAGTCTCTAAAATAGGTCAAGGTGAAATAGTTCATAGTCCTTCTGAGGTTGTTTATATGAGTATTAATGAGAGTGGCAGTAATGCAATAGTGAGAGGTAATAGCAGAGAAATATGTTGTCATATTTCAATAGGAGAGAGTACATGACATACATGTACACGCAAAAGGCCTGCATTACTTGGCAGTCACATTGCAGGCATCCAGTATGTAAAATGTATCCTTCTGAGGACTGTTGATTGTGTAGATAATACCCGGGGGGGGGGGGTGGAGTTAATAGACTGCTTATATGAGAATCACTGAGGTTGGAGAAAGCATAACAGGGATGGTTCATGGCAGCTTTTACTTCTATATGGCTATAAGGACTGGGGCAGGATCACTCACATGTTAAGCACACATGGTGCTACCTTTGATATTCTAAGTTTGTTTAAATTAGTCCAATCACGATTTAAAATTTAGCAAAAGATATATTGCATTGCAAGTATGTAGGCATGAAGGTTTATATATGCACAAACCTGCGAGTAAGCATCGCAGTGTTGTATAAGAGGGGAGGGTACTGCGCAATGAAGAAGCAGAGGAATTGTTAATGGGTTGAGGTAAGGGTGGTGTGGGCTACATTGCCTCAGACTCATCGGTCTGTGATTGGTTGTGAGGTGGAAGGCAATAGTGATAGACTCAGCTTGCACAGATCTGGATGGAAGGCAGTCACACCTGTGTCATGCACAATGCAGCCATTTATCTGTCAGAGGTTACTTACACAAGTACTAATGAAGATGGTGATATTACCATAGCGATTATTTGAGGCTGGCAGCAAGACTCCATCTGTGGAAGCCCAGTATGTCAAACTCTGAATACCTGAAAGACATTTGTTGTTTGGAATTTGGCTTAATGGAATCACAGATGCCTAGTAAAGCCTCTTAATTCTGAGATGAAAAGTGTAACCTTTCTGGTTTTGCTTAACAGGAAGATATATGTTATTTGGGTTCTTAGAATGACAGTAGAGAGAGACAAGTTAGAAAATAATGACCTATTTCTGCACTCTGTAGCTAGTCACTATCATTTAAATTAGTGTTGTAGCCCAATCATGGATGAAAAGCTTACTTTTGAATTTCATCTGTTGTTATGTTATGTTATGTTATTTTGCACTTATATAGCGCCTTATATACCATTGGTATGGTCTGAAGGCGCTGGTAGGTTGAACGCCCTTGGGAACCGAAGTTCATATCAGTAGAGAGAGTAGAGAGAGTCAAAAAGGTGCGTGTGAGCACCGGGTATGTGTACAGCTCGTGCAGTATCGGTGTAATAGCTGCTTTCTAGCGGTAGGTGTGGTGGTTGAGAGGTCAGGGGTATGTGTTCGTTCTGGCAGGATTTATCCAGATCGGATGTGGCTGCGTTAGGCCTGAGGAGAACGCCTCGCTGGGGGGTGCGTAACCAGCAGTGATTACTTAGAGTGATGTGGGGTGAGCGGCAAATGTTGATATGAGAACAGTTATACCGAATGGTGTCATAGTATCTCTGTGTTCTATTTGAGTGGTGATGTAAGGAGAGAGTAAGCGTGTTGGTGAGATATGATGGGTTACATGGGGTACACTTCTATATTCAACTTTCCACGGGAGGCTCTTGGGCGTACTTCTTAATTCACAGAGAGGCTACAGGGCACACTTCTAAATTCAGCGGGGTTGTTGGGCACATTTCTAGAATCACAGAGAGACTATTGGACACACATCTAAATTCAACTTTCTAAATGTACTTCTAAAATTAAACTTTCCACAGACAGGCTATTGGGCACACTTTTAAATGCAATTCTATATTCAACTTACCACAGAGTGGGTACACTTCTAAATTCAACTTTTCACAGAGAGGCTGTTGGGTACACTTCTAAATTCACTTTCACGGAGAGGATATTCGGTATGCTTCTAAATTCACTTTCCACAGCGAGGCTATTGGGTACACTTCTAAATTCACTTTCACATAGAGGATATTCGGTACACTTCTAAATTCATTTTCACAGAGAGGCTGTTGGGTACACTTCTAAATGCTGCTTCTAAATGCACTTTCAATTCAACTTTCTAAATGTACTTCTAAATGCAACTTTCCACAGAGAGGCTATTGGGCACACTTCTAAATGCAACTTATAAATGCAATTCTAAATTCAACTTTCACAGAGTGGGTACACGTCTAAATTTAACTTTCACAGAGAGGCTGTTGGGTACACTTCTAATTCCCTTTTCACAGGGAGGCAATTGGGTATACTTCTAAATTCACTATTGACAGTTCTATCTAAGTGTGGGCATGCTGATATTCATAATTCCATCTAAGAGTGGACATGTTAACTCTCACAACTCCATCTAAGAGTGGACATCCTATGTGATGTGGCACAAGCCCCATTTCTAACCTGAAATGGTACGTAATTTTGACTATCTCAGGATTCATTTCTCAGAATCTTTTACGGCAGAGGACCATCTTGCCAAGCAGTTATCATTGATGAGACAGTCTTTTGGGGTATTTCCGACTAAATAACACAGTACACACAACAGTCGATTAGTATTACCAAGTCTATTTATTTAGCCCGCACTTTAGGGGCTGGAAAATATGATGCAGCAGTATGGGGCTTCACCATCCATGCTACAATACAACGAGAATACAAGGAGAATACATTATTTTCTGAAGAAATTGTTGGCTCTCCCAGGTTTGGCTCCAAACTTTGTAACCCATAATGCAATGGGCTTACGTTTTATTCAGGGCAAGCTGGCCTTGTAACCAACCTTATTATGGCTTAGGTTCTGGTCTAATCTAAATGCTGCTCTTACCCAACATATTATGACATATCTGTTTTCCAGAAAGGCAGTCAAAGATATTAAATGGCTTTCAAAAATATGACAGTCACTAGAAAGTATTAATGCTAATATTGACTTTGACTCCCCAGCATTGCAAAACGCTAAGGCAAGCCAATTACCGAAGAAAAGGTTAAAAGAGCGGGTCATAGATGCCAGGGAGCAAAACAACATCCAAAAACCAGCAAATAGGTGATTTATGATACTGGCAAATAATTCAACAAAACATTATCTGATGTGGACTAACAGTAAAATACTAAGATGCCAGATAACAAGAGCTCGCTTCGAGTTCTTATTGCTGAGGGAAACTCTCAGCAAGAGATTGGGTTGGAGCCTGAGGCAAGGTGTCTGATGTACCAAACAGATTTAGAAGACACAGCACATTTCTTCTTCTTCTGTCCTTTTTGGTTTCCCTATTTAAAGAAAATAGAAAATAGCCCCCCCTGTTCATTTCACCATTCACCGACCGCCTTTTGTAATGACTGAGGCAAGTAACTCGAATCAAGTAACCTTACAACAGGAGAACTTATTGTAAGTACTTTGCCACCGTCCTGTAAGCTAATCGTATTTATTTAAAGTACTGACGCTGCCGCAATACGACTCCCCTTAGTCTGCATATATAAGCATTCAATTTACATTGACCACCAAGAGGCATCGGGGACATTACTGTATGCATGTTCTATTAGCCACCACTATTTGAATGTATTTCAGACTACCATTGGAACTCTTGAACCTAGGCATATCTTGATTGTATTGTGCTTTACGGTCACCAATAGACCACTTCTTGATTGCGCTGTGCCCTATGGTCACTAGTAGACCACTTTATGACTGCACTGTGCCATGCATCTCCACTATTGACCTCTCCCTACCATTAGTGAACCTGCACTAAGTTGCCGGTGTATACACATTAGATGCCTTCAAATCCTTAGCTCTCACCTCTATTCCTATCTGACTACTGTATTTGAGACATATGCCTATTTTGAATCTAGGTACCACTGCCTACTGCATTTGTACCACATGCCTAATTTTGAATCTAAGTACTACTACCTATCTGACTACTGTATCTGTGCCATATGCCTGATTCTGAACCTAGAACCTAGCCACCACTGCCTATCTGATTACTGCATTTGTACTGCCCTGAATTGAATTGCACAATTTGAGACTGTTAGGGAAGTTCCCCAAGGCCCTCCTAGACCTTATCTCCTAGATAGTATCCACATTGCTACTCTGCTCACTTAACGTTAGCGTTGATTTGTAGAAAACGCTAACTGCATTACTCACCTTCTGTGCAATGGCCACGCTCGCATCCCCAGACATTCCCACTCAGGATACCGACTCAGGAGCCCCCCCCCTTCAGTTAGGCACCAGTCCTCCTAACAACTCCTACATAGCAAACTACTATTCTGACCCTTCTTGCCCAATGTATTATCGCAGGCCAGGACTAATAACCCTTGCCACCTGCCCTTGCCCTACCACCGAAAGAAATAACAAACTTCGCGCTAGACTCTCTAAACTATATGAGCCACCCGAAGACTCATTTCTGACTCCAAATGCGAATCCAAAAGCCACCATACTAGAAAACCTATTGCCCGAAACCACCAGCTTGCCTCCCCCACCACCAAAGGCCCTACCATTCCCATAACCAAGCCCAAATTTAGCTCTCATACAAACATCTCGGTAAAAACGGATGAACATTCCTATAAAGGAGCTCTCCTAAATACAAGATCATTGGTCGCTCATGCCCTTGATATAGCAGACCTAATCATTAAAGATAATCTAGATTTCATTGCTCTAACTGAAACTTGGCTCCACAATGCAGCAGGCCCGTCTCTAATGCTGGCTATCCCAGACGGCTATACCATATCCAAGCAGGACTGGGTGGGCAACCGCGGCGGTGGCATTGCCATCATATCCAAAGAAAGTTTAGCTCTCAGACTAGCCCCGACCCAAACCTTGCAATTGTGTGAATCCCTCACTGCCAAACTCCCTATAAACAACACCCAATCCCTCACCATCCACCTGGTCTACAGACCACCTGGTACGCTCAGGACATTCGAGGAAGATTTGCATAGCCTAATATCCAACAATGCAAAAACCACCTTACAAATACTAGCACTAGGTGACTTTAACCTAGGATTCAACGACCCAACAGACATACATGCCTCCACCATAGCCAATGCTATCTTATCACTCGGACTTTCACAAAAAGTCAACCTACCCACTCACCTGAAGGGAAGAACCCTAGACTGGGTTGCTGATGCTAATTGCTCAGCGGTCATCTCCTCTACCACACCACTATCTTGGACAGACCACTCTCTGGTCTCATTCAACCTACTGACCTCCAGACCACCCACCACAACTGAGTCACTGGCACCGCCCTGCCTAACAAGAAATAAGAAAAATTTAACAGTTGAAAGAATCATCCCAGCCATCCTTCCAACGCTAAACGCACTGCCAGGCAACCTAGATCCCAACTCACTAGTTCATGAATATAATAAAATTATGTTAACTACCATGGACAAAATTGCCGATCAACCTTACTTGCTTTTTAGAAAGAATCTCATCAGTCACTTGAACTCCAACAATTCTTGTATTTAACTGCACATCTTAAACCTCTGTATAGATACTGATACTCTCTGCTTGCTTTCTTACTGTTCTGCAAACAGCATGTACAGCGTGTACATACATGTATATTTCACTCCTTTGTATAGATATTGATATTTATTATGTGTGAAGATTTTGCATATTTCTTATTCCTGTAATCCTTAATTTCATATATCTACAACTTTTACCTCAACTGTATATTTCTGTAACATTGAAAGCTTTGAATATTCTTCTGCCTGCGCCCTGCTGCCCCTGGGTATGGTGCGCCATATAAATAAATAAACAAACAAACAAACAAACAAACAGTATCGTCCGGCCTTGCATTATTACTTGAATGGGGAATGCCCCTCTAAGGCATGGACTGTGTCACTTTATATACGAGGACCATGGAGACTTTGAGAAAAGAAAGGGAGGATTAACGATTAGGCCTTTTTTTTTAGCTTTTTTTGTGTGTAGCTATAGTTTTGTGTATTTTAGTTACAATAACTAAATGAGTGAGACAATTTATAATGTGTTGTTTTGACATAATTAGTGAGGTGACATGTCTGTGGGTAATATATAACTGTTTTAAATTAATTGCTTTAGTGATTGTATTTTATATCCCAACTTGTATAAATGTGTCTGTACATTGTATTTATGTTGCTTTTATAGGTACTGGATACTAGAAATAAAGATATTTGACTGACTAATGAAGCTATAGCAAACATTGCATATGGACGTCATTATTTACCTCCTCCGCAGCAACCAGAATGGCAAGAATGCAGTGAAAAATGTGATCGTATTTACCTGGAAAGGGCACTCCACAAGCAACAGTTCACCACATAAGTTAAGGCGCTTAGCAACGCAAAGGGGTTTAACAAGGTTTATGGTGTTGTTAACGACAGGGTCAGCACACCCCATGGGGTGTATCTTCATTGGGACCCAAGAAAAATAACATGGGGGTGCTAAGGCTCTTTAGAAAGAAGAACAAAACAGCCTTGCGGGATCCCAGAAGTTGTGTTCCACTACTGAAGTCCATTTTCCATGTTGGTGACCCTAACGTCAGCAAGAGAGTCATGCGAAATATTAGCACAGATTCAAGGATCCTTCAGTTAAGTTTTATTTTTCATTTTTTCTACAAAAGAGCTCATAGCACACGCGTGTGTGTGGTCTTTGCAGGGCCTAGGCAGTGCCCTATCATTTGTGTGTGGGCCACCAAAGTAAATGGAGTGAGAGATGCAGGCCACGCAGCACGCTGGATACTTGGTACTGTGGCTTGCACCTTTGAATAAAGCTCACTTTCCAATACTCCTGCCTGACCAGCACCCTGGGGTGCTAATCTCAAATATTAATATCATTCCAAACATTCTGATTTATTTTGTGTAATACATTAGGGACAAACTATTCATTTGGAAAAAGTGAAAAGCAGTCAAATCAAAGGAAACAGAACGGGGAAGTAATAAGAGATAAATGTTTTGAGATAATGTGTCCCACGCTGATTAAATCACCCTGAAAGTGTGTTGTGGAGTTCGTCGGTGAGGGTTATAACTTAGCAACGGCTTGAAGCTACTTTTACTGCATTGGTAGCACAATACACCTATACGCTAGTCAGTGGGTTTTACCGTGTTATTTATGCCCGCCTCCTCCCCATTTTGTTATGTGGAATTTCTTTGTCTGCATGAGAAATCTAGTCAATGCTTTGCACCTGGTCCAATTCATTCCAGCGGTTGTTGCTGTGCACTGCGCTGAAATTTAGACTTTTTCTCTATGGGGAAATGAATGAGAGTAGGCAAAAAACAGAGGTTGTTTTGCTTTCTTAATAACATTTTCATTTTTAACAATTCTTTCCCAAAATATCCATCTGGGGGTGCCCGTGACAAGCTTTTTCATGGCAAAATATCAACCAAATCTGTCATGCAAGTCACAAATTGTTAGCAATTCAATGTGCGGGTTTCCTATGAAACTTGATGCTCAATTTAACTGTAGTGTGGCAACTGTCGCACTCTAATAGTTGCTATTGCATCTCTTTTTCTCTTTTTTGTGTGATACAACCAGATTTGTTTTTTTCACAAAACATTACATATAAAAAATAAAGTGTGTAGATCATAAATCTACTAATCAAATTACACATTTGGTAATCATAGAAAACACATATCCAAAAGTCTTTGAACTTTCTGTGTCTAAAAGAAAGAAGTAAAAGGGAGAGAAATATAAATATTTAACAGTATCTTAAAGGAATAAACCCAGTCTGCTGCAATACTCGTATTACATTAATTGTTAAAGAAGTTTCATAACCGGCTATAATTCCCTCCCAAAACATCTCAGTAGTAGCCAATCTACTGAGATAGTTAAAGGCCCTAAATATTTTTCTCTGATGAGCCATGTACCCCCACAATACCTTAACACATGCTCAATTGTCTGGGCTTTTGGGTCTTTACATTCAGGACAAAGAATTGTTTTTTTATGCACCCCCATATCAGTTGTGAATATGATCTAACATCTACTATCAAACATGAATTTCTTTAAGAAGCAGAGCCACTGGTACAACATTTCCCAAACAATGCAGAACCACATTGAAGGAGACTATGTGATAAGTGGGAAATGATTTCCACTCAAGATATGATTAGTTCTTTAGATTTTAGTCACATCATGTTGATCTTATTGTTTTTTTAAACTTAGATACAAGATTTATTGAGTGATTTCATGGTTAAATACACCAGCAATGTGGCTAAATGATCAAATGAAGCATCTAGACTAGTACTGTGTATAAATGCATATTCTTTGCATTACAAATTTTAATAATAATAATAATAATAATAATAATAATAATAATAATAATAATAATAATAGGTTCAAATGGGAGATAATTTATAGTGCGGGCGGACCGTTTAAGTTAACCGGTAAGGGAGGAAGATTGGTCCTGGATGGCAGCCACCGTAAATGCAAGGCCTAGTGCCCCAATCTGACCCGGCCCTCACATGTGGTATGCATGCACAGGTTGCCTTGATTTCGTGGAACTGTATGGGATTTTCATACCTGTTTCAGCCATATAGCGTGGATCTTTTTGATGCCAATTTGATTACCCTTCAAGAGTGCTGGATATCAGAGGCTCCTGTCATTGATGGGTACTTTGTTGTTCTCACACCAGCTATAAAGGAGACAGGAGGAGCCCTGCAGCTGATTTGTTGACAGGTGTTTTAAAGAAGATTTGGGCAAAGGTAGAGAACTTTGCTAATCCCAATCCCTATGTCCAGGGAATTAAGGTTGGTTGGAATAAAGAATCTTTCCCAGCAGAGCCGGCACCCTGTTGATTAATATTTACTGGAACAACGCAAAAATCCCACAACAAGACCTGTTGGATACCATCAAAGAGATCTTGTTTAGTGGGGTTGGTAAAGGACTCCACTCCACTATAATATGTGGAGACTTGAAGAGTAGGTGCTTGGAGTGGCCAGCGGATAAAAGTGCCACCAACCCTGAAAAGACAAGTCAGGTAAGGGGGCGGGTCTGGGGGGAACGTATGGCAGATTGGGGGCTGTTAATACTTAACGGGAACATCAAGGGGGATGAAGTGACACACCACACCTGGGTGAGGGGAGCACTAACCAATATTCTAGACTATGTTCATGTTTCGGAAGACATCTACCTCAAAATTGAGACATTGTCTATGGTGGAAACCTCGGTGAGTGACCATTTTCTGCTGAGATTTGTTTGGGAAGTGCCGTTTAGAAAGCAGAACCAAAAAGGTTATTCTTTCGACTTAGATGTGAATATGGGGGAAAACAAAATAAGTTGGAACGAGCATAAAATGTCAGCCTTTTACAGCATCTTGTCCTCTGGGGAATTAGACATTCATTTTGAACTAGGGTTCAAGGGTAAGGATGTCCGAGAAATCTGGGAATTGATCTATAACCCACTCTCAAAAAGGAAACCGGGTAAAATGATCCACAGACATAAAGTTGATCGGGTTATCTTGTCAAAAAAAGAGAGAATGATGGCGTTCCCTCAAGGAGAACGGCCAAGAAGAACAGATGGGCAGGTAGCGTCTGAAGGTGGTCTACAAGACCTGGTTACATCGTTACCACCATCAGATGATACTGAGGGACGCTCATAAAATGCTGGAGGTCACGGCAAGTAACAGCTCGGTGACTTCTAGAACTTAAAGGTAATGAGAAGGTCCAAACGGGATCCAAATAAACCTCATATCCAAACAGTCGTGGAAGGCCCATTTCACAGAGATATACAAATTAGAGGGTGACATTGATCAGGAGTGGATTGGGGTCATGAGAAGAACGACAGAGTGGGGGTTAAGATGGGACTCTGATGATCTGCTACAATTGATCTCTAAGAGTGAAACATCTATGGCTCTTCGGCCTGACGGCCTGGCAATGTATGTTCTTAAAAACAATCCAGAAACTTGGGCAGGTGTCCTAGACAGTATATTCAGGACTATACTTAGGGAGAAAGCTGTGCCAGAGACTTGGCTAACAGCAATTGTTGTCCCAATATTTAAACAAGGGCTCCCTCTTGAGCACTTCCAACTACAGACCGATATCCCTGTTGGATTGCCCAGCTAAGATATCCACAAGCCTAGTGCTAAGAGACATGGGGCACTGGGATAAAGAGAACAAATGGATGGATTTGTATCTAAACAGGGTTTTTCTCTGGGAGTAGAGACCAAGATTAACGGTTTTGTGCTGGAACTGCCAAAAAAGGGGCAGCTCGCAAAAAATAAACCTATCTATGTTGCCTTCATAGATTTCTTCATGGCTTTGAGTACCGTTCCAAGGTACACATTATGGGCCAAAATGGACAAATGGGGTTGTCCTCCTGCCCTACTGGTCAACTTGATAGCCCTATACATGGACACTGCTATGTTTGAGCGACTGGACAGAGAGAGCAGATTAACTGCCCTGATTTATACGGCAAGAGACCTGAAGCAAGGTTGCTTAATACCACCGATTTTATTTATTCTTTTCCTGTCCGAATTGGGTGGCGCCTTTTTGAGCACTACATTTTTCCTCCCGAAATTAAATACCATAATGATCAATTATCTACTATACGCTGACGATCTGATCTTAATGAACCATACACCTACTGGGTTGTAGCGTCAGTTAAACGCACTGAAGGCGTACACCAAAAAGAACAACTT
Organism: Ambystoma mexicanum; assembly: GCF_040938575.1. Classification (NCBI taxonomy): domain Eukaryota; kingdom Metazoa; phylum Chordata; class Amphibia; order Caudata; family Ambystomatidae; genus Ambystoma; species Ambystoma mexicanum. The sequence continues at coordinate 86,165,372 of NC_090931.1, read as the reverse complement.
AACGATCAGCGTCACCTGATCCAAAATCCTCAGCATGCAAAAGGGTCCAGGAAAGGCAGGAGGGCAATTCAAGTGGTTCATTGGTGGGAAACCCCTAGAGAAAGTGGATTACTTTGTATATTTGGGCTTCCCAATCTTCCCAAATTACAATAGAGCCCACGATTCACCGTAAAGAAACAAAAGATTCCAGCGTTGGCCACATAGGCAGTCTGCTCAAATAAGAAATGTGGGTTCTTCTCGATTATTCCTGTACGTGAGTTTTATTGTAAAAAGGTGGTACCGCTGATGACCTATGGTGCTGAGGCGACATTCGTCTCCCTTAGAGAGCAATGGTCCAAGCTTGAAAGAGTATTTTGGAGGAGAATTTTAAAGTTGCCAGCCAGCGTGCAAGTCCCGGTTCTAAGGCACGAACTGGGTCGGACTTTGCTAGAAGCTTTAGAGAAATGGAAAAAACTAAACTTTCTACAAAAGGTCTATCTGGTGGAAGAGGGATCAAGTTGAGTGATGTTAAAGTGTGGTCTAGAGTCCAAGTCTCTACCCGCCCTCATAGAATGGCACCAACAGTTCCTTGAAATACTACATGCCATCGGCTCCTCGTGGAGTATCTTTTAACAAACCCACTGAAAGTAAAAAAAGAGTATGGGAGCCCTATTGGATTGAGACAATTAACTGCGGTAGGAAGTACCATTTTTTTTCGGTGTTGCTGTTAGACGTTAGACACTACAACACATTGCCACATTATTTGAGGCTTTCGGTTGAATTTGTTCCCCATCAATGAAATCTTGGGGGCCCATGGTGGACAACTTAAGGTGTTGTAGATGTTGTAAAAGGGAAAACTCGATTGAAACTATAACACACCTGATGCTTGACTGCCCTGAACAGACAATGCAATGTCAGACCCATTTTACTTAACTTTTAAAGGATTTTAAGGAGGTACGCCTAGGTTGGATATAGCAATGCATTTTCAATGATAAATCCTTTAAATGGTAGTTGGCTGCTATATACGTGTTATAAAAGAGGTCTTAAAGCTTGGTTAAGAATGTGACTGTGATTATGACGGGGAACATCAGATCGTGAGATGTCCATGAACGTGAAGTCTAATACCTAGTATTAACCATCTTAACGAATTGGCAGCTTGTGAACCGTTTTTATTAGGTTTGTAACATGAGGTTAAACTGAAAGGTGTTTATGTGATGCAAAGTTGATGTTAAAGTGTTTTTCTTGTGTATTTTCATTTCTTTTAACCTGTTCTTTTTATTGTGATGTGTTTAATGCGTGTTAGGTTTATATGTGAAAGGTTCCTTGTGAACTATAACACGTTAAATAAATAAAAACAAATAACAGTAATAATTCACATCTATATAATGCTACACACCCTCAGGCATCTGAGCTGTGCTTATTATTACCCATGGTGTGTGGTGCTTGATATAATAAATCATGTAGTATTTATTATTATTTTTTTATTTCTTATATTCCGCATCACACCCAAAGGTTTCAGTGCACACACATAGAACAAACAAAAAAGACAGACAAACATGAATGAAGACTAAATCAGGCGCCAGGTATCAAATATAAGGGAGAAGGCTCTATCCTTAGAATTAAAGAGGTGAGTTGTTACTGCCTACTTAACATTGGCAATGCACAGAATCTTCCATATGCTATTCCCAATGGAGTTCCATATAGTTGGTGCACACACGCTAAAGCTATTGGTGCTGACATTTTCGAGCTTTTATCTCGGGGTAGTAAGTTTGTTAGACCCATTGGAGCGTAAGGTTCTCATAGTTGGAACTCTATGTATGCGTTTTATTAGTTACTCGGGTGCTTTAACCGATAAGCATACATGAGTGAGGGTGAGGATCTTATGGGATATCCAATGACATATGGGTAGCCAGTGCAGATATCTTCTTGCCTGTGTTAGGTGGTCCTGTCTATTCTTCCCAGATACAGCCCTCACGGCTCCGTTCTGGGGCACCTGAAGAATTTTTGCATTGTTTTTGAGGTGCCAGTTAATAGACTATTATAGTAGTCAATGTGGGTATTGACCAGTGCAGAGGCGACAGATGAAAAGTTATTCTTAGATAAGTAAGATTTAATTTGTTTCAGAAGTTTCCTTATATAGGCACAAGAAGCCTTAATCAGTAACACATGTTTTTTCATACTAAGCCCAGAATCGAGGAGGGCCCCCAAGGTCTTCAAGAAGGGGCTACCCTGAATAGAACAATTGGCTATTTTTAGATCACTGTATTTTGCGCACAATTCTTTCAGCCATTGATCCGAGACTATAAGCATAAGCTCAGTTTTGTCGTTGTTGAGCACAAGGGAATTAACAATCATCCAGATCTGGATAAGATCATACATTATGTTGACAGCAGTGGTGTCAAATTCATATTCACCCATGAGCTCAAAGACCAGATGGGTGTCATTGGCATAATTAGTATATTTGATGCCGACACCATATTGATGCCAACACCATCCAGCAGGTCAAAGAGTGGTTGTGTGTATACATTATACATTATACATTTTAGTATGTACAGATTAAAAAGTGTGGGCGAGAGACATGTGCCTTAGGGGACACCGCATGCAAGCAGCTGTGGTGTGGCCTGAAAACGTCCACTAGAGACCCTTGCTGATCTTGGGCCTGAAATAGATGCTATTCATGCAACTGTATGATCCAAGCAGTTTGTGATCCGGAGTAACCTCTTGAGCAGCAATGAATGATCGACTAAATCAAATGCTGCTGATAGGTCCAGCAACATGAGCAGGGTGACCCTACTACTATCTACATCTAGGTCAGGTTGTCTCTCAGGTTAAGCATTGTGGTCTCGTTGCAATGTGTGGCGCAGAAACCTGATTGATGCACACCCACTAAACAGTGGTTGTTAATATTTTCTTGTAGTTGCAGGTGGACCACCCTATCCAGAAGCTTCAGTAAGAATTGAACAGTGGTGATAGGGTGGCAGTTCCATGCAACTTTTGGGTCGCGGGTGTCTTTCATGAGAATGGGAGTAATCTATACTTCCTTTAAACACTGTGGGACTATGGAGGTGGAAAAGAAAGAGTTAATGATGTCAGACGGTAGGCTTTAGTCCATTGACAATAGCAATAGCTTTGTCTTCAGTGAGTGGACTGCGACAGAATGCATTGGCAGATGGGAGATCAGCACAATCTGCAAAATGTTGACGCTGTATGTTAATCACATCTTAATTGGATCTTATTTTAGTGAAGAATCCATCTTAGGTTTTTTACACCAAATATCACATTTCTGTCCCACAATGTGTGGACACATGTTTTCCTCCAATTATTTCAGGATCACAAACAGTTCTTTTTTTATCTGATCTGGCCTTAGATATTCTGTTATCAAAATGTTCCTTCCTAGCAGAAATAATAGCTAATTTATAATCTGCTGCAGCAATTTCCATGTCTTTAAGTAATTGTTAAAATGAGTGATTGTTGAATGAGACGTGAGTTTGATATTCTCTTCTTTTTCTTGAATTATGTTTATTAATTGTGCAAATGTTAATATGGAACTTAAAGGTGTTTCATTAGATTGTGTCTCTGTTTTTTTATGTTTGGGTCTATGGGGGTTTCCTACTTCCTGATTTTTTTTTTAGCCCTTTCCATTATTTTAGATTTGGAATATAGTATTCCAATGTATCCTAACACCCTTGGCAGGATCGATCGAGACTTTGCTTAGGATCTCTTCCATACTCCGGAAGGAATGTTATCATATTGGAATCAACTATTGGTGTTGTAACCATCTGTTTAGCCAGATGTAGTTTCTGACATTTTGTTTGTGTATGTGTGAGAAGAAAGAAACTCTTACAGGGCTGAAGTTTTCCCTGTACTAGAAATCACGGCCGAGCACCCTCTGGTGACTTAATCTGGCACAGCATGTCCTAGACATGCTCATTAGGGCAGTTTACAATAATATTGAAAGGCGGACCCTCACTGCCTCTAAACTTGCTCTTTTGGGCTGGGTAATAAAGTACTAGAGCTGACCGCTGCTTCAGCTCAGGCCACTCTACGAAACTGCCAAATGTTTCAGAGGAAACTTTGAGAGTCTGCTCGTCGACTTCCTGTCCCCCACAGTCACATCCACCTGAGGATGTTGCTCATGCCTGGGAACACTGCAACACAATTGGCTGAACAGCACTTGTTGCTGGCGAATGTGCTCTTCGCTCTGCTCGCTCATCCCCTGCGCTATGTATACAATATCAAAACTATCACATTCCAGTAAAATATAAAAGAAAATAAAGCACTCATCTGCTCTGCTCGCCAAGCATCAAAGAACAAGCATGTGGTTTAGAGTTTAGGGTCATTATATGGTTTGTGGTTTTACAAACTGAAGGAGTAGAAATTGATCCTTTCTTTCCATGAAGTATAGTTAGGGGAACTTAGCACTTCAAAAAAACAGTAGAATCAATGATTCAGTCTCGCCTGGTACCGCTCGATCCACGTCACTGCATAGTGAAGTAAATCTCCCTGGCACAGCAGTGATTTATGGCAATTAGAATTGCCCCTCTAATCATTCCGCACCCACAATCAGAAGTCTCTAGTGTAGCCATGTATCCATGAGAGGGTCCAAGGAGAGAGAGGGTAAGATACTGTAAAACCTATGAGCAGAATCACCACAGTGTGCTCTGGGAGTTTGGTTTGTGGGTTTTGTTGTCCAGCCCTAGTGACGAGGTGCACATGAGACCTCGGAGACCAAGGAGGAGAAAGCATTTATAAAATAATTAACGATTCACCCAAGGAAGGAAGCCTGGGTTGCATGTCTATAATGGCTTTTTCAGGGGTTCAGCAGTGGCCCACATAAAGCAAGGAAAATACTGCATAGAGCTTGAAAAGGTGGTAGAATGGAAAATGGAGTGAGAGTTGAAAAGGATGAGAGAAGAGTGAGGAACATAAAGTGGTTAAACTGATGGAGGTTCTAGTGGTGAGTGCAGTCTGGAAGAGAAGGAGAAGCAACAGGCCATGTATGCAAGACCATTATCTGTATCCAAAACCGAATCCGACTCTACAAGAGTCGAGCTACTGAAACACTGCAAGGGATTGCTAAAACACTGCTGAGAGGCAGTAGGAGAGTAAGCAAAGTGCAAACCCAGGACATCTAATAACATGATAATGATATGATGTGTAAAGGTTATTTTATACATGCTGCCAATTTGATCATGTAGATGTGCAGGTAATTTGTGTTATGTGATATATTTTGGTATCCGAGTGAGGTTATGACACTATGAAATAGAATAGTGTGTGCCTTCGAGTAGACATAATTAGGAATGATTGTAGCCATGGTACATGAAAGAGAGAGAGAGAGAGAGAGAGAGAGAGAGAGAGAGAGAGAGAGAGAGAGAGAGAGAGAGCGAGAGCGAGAGGGCGAAACCCAATGACACTTAACAGCAAAGTTGGAAGAAATGTGGTCCATCTTTGGTGGTGTGATTTTTTACATAAATGCAGATAAGTGCATCACTGCTGATTGCAGACCTGTTGCCTTCACCGTCACAAACAAACTGAGCTACATGACCCATGTCTGTAGCATTGGGTTCGTTCTTCCGCCAATTCTCTATCGCCTGAAAACAGCTGTCAATCCCAGTTCCAACAATGATTTCTGTGAAATATTCACAGGCTGGAAAGTTGTAATGGATGTAGGGGGCCATAGTCAATTGAATCATGGTGTTTCCTTTCACACGACCTGGTTAGATAAAAAAGAAATCAGACAGAAATATGTTAAAAGCCTAAAGTATGAAGCACATCCCTTCACATAACGAAAGTGGAATAAAACTGTAAATGGACATATTTCAGATGGAGAAAATAACATGATGAAATAAATATATTTATATAAATACAAATGGTAAAAGGCCCTGTTTGTAGTGTTTCTTTTTTATTATGTATGTAATAATTACGTACATTGGGATTCATTGCATACCAGATTTATGAAATAATTGATTATATTGAAGATTGCCTCAAGTGTATTTAGATAGCAATGTAAAGAGTAACACTTTTGCCTATAATTAGTCTACTTGTATATCAAACATGTAAACTAAAGAAAACATTAAGGGGGTAAGTCATAGAATTCGGCGCACAAGTGGGAAATGCGGCTGGCGCACAGTGTGAGCGTGTGGCAGTTGCGCCAGCCGCGTGCGCTAAAACCCATTTCAGCGCACAGCGTATTCATGGATTTCAACATCCAGAACCAGCCGTGGGCAGAGAGGCGCAGCGACCCTGCAGCAGCGCCAGTTACACCCCCAACCACCCCCCTTGCGCCATGAACAGCGCACAAATCCCATACATGGCGCACAGGCCAGTGGACCAGCATACAGCCCCCCAACCACGAAAATGCATGTAAAACTCCCTGCACACCCCACAGAATACACATACCCCTCTCGCACTAGCGAAATCATGTGTTAAACTCCCTGTGCACCCCTTAGAATACACGTACCGCTCTGCGCTAGCGAAATCGCGTGTAAAACTCCCTGCACACCCCTCAGAATACACGTACCCCTCTCGCGCTAGCGAAAGCGCGTGTAAAACTCAACGCACCCCTCAGAATACACGTACCCCTCTCGCACTAGCTACTCAGATACATAGACTTGTACACCATACATGTCCTTGACAGCAGCACCCATCTCTCACACCCCATCCATGTCCAACAACATAGACAGGCATGCATTCATGTGTGCATTCCGCATGTTGCTCCGCATTTTGCATTGCAACACATGCACCATCCATGTTGTTCACGCATGACTGCTCTCACATGCAGCACCATGATGTCCCTGCACACACACACCCATACATGGCCTATGTCACACATGCAGGCAAGTAGCTGACTACCAGCGCACTGCAACACGCCCTGTTTCACACAGCAATGCATGGCCACTTAACGCTCGACTCCAGACGGGCCTGCATCCTGAGGATCTGGTGCCGAAGCACTGGGCGAATGCACTCCAGGAATCTCATCTGCTGGTTGGTAAGCTGGCCCCGGCACCCCACTGCATCCTCTGACTCTAAGAGGCGCCGGGTCTTCTTGAGGGCCCTGGACTTGTAGTCCTCCTAGCGCTTCTGGACGTGTTTCATGTCGTGGGGTGCCACCCCCTCCGCGTTGATGGCACCCGCTATGTTCGTCCAGATCCTCCTCCGTCCTTCCTTGTCGGCGTGCGATGGTGTGAAGAGGGCATCACACTGCCCCAGCACTTGCTCCACCAGGAGGCCAACTTCTTCGGAAGTGAAGCTGCCAGCCCTCTGACTCTCTGGCTGGGGGTTGCCACTGGTGCCGGAAGGTGTTCTGTCAGACATAGCAACCCCCGAGGCAGGTGTGGGTGGGCAACTGGGTCCTGGGGCTGGGCTGTGGAGTGATGGACCACCAGTCAGGAGTCTTCTGTTCCAGCAGGGGTGGTCACTGCAACTGGACCCCTGCAGATGGCAGATGTGCAGGCACCAAATGGCAGGGCACAGTGGCATCAGGCAGGCAGGCAGCAGCAGATGGCTTGTGGAAGGTTGCTCAGTGCTCTGGAGGGAGGAAAATGGCCTTCTGGGCAGGAGCGTGGTCTTCTGTGTGTTGTCGCGTGGCCAGCTTGATATGGAGTGATTTGGCACGTGAAAAAACTGCACGTCAGCGTGTAATTCGAGGAAAGGCCCTTAGCGCGTAAGCACGTCTGTGACGTTATGTGCGCAGATGTTTCCCTCGTGACGGGTGCATAGTGAATCAGCACGTGAAAAAAATGCACGAGCCCCTGTTAATGCGTGTAATCCAAGGAAAGGGCCTGGCACTGGCGCCCATGTGACCCGGCAGTCTGTTTCATCGACTGCCACGGTCCAGAGGGTAGTAGTAGCTACAGGTGCAGCTGTGGACACCACCACCCAGGCTCAGGGTCTGCCAGTGCAGGCTGCGTTGGCACTCGAAGAGTCCATAGAAGATTTCCAGGAGGTCAGGAGGCACACCATAGGTGCACGCAGGGCTGCCCTGACCGAGGCATGTGTCCCTGGGGCAGTAATGTCATCAGCTGCCCTGACCAGCCGGGTGTTGGCAAGTGCAAGGGCAGATGCAGCCGACACCACCCCGGTTGCGAGTCTACCAACCAGGACAGTCCCGGTTAATGACCCTGGCACAGCGGATGTTGCTGCGCAGGGTCCATTCCAGGGCACTCAACAGCCACTGACACAAGTCAGGGTTTCACTCCATGTTCCACCTGCCACTCCCTTGGCTCATTCCACCAGCGCCACTGCCCATACTGATCAGAGTGGCATTTGCTAGCCAGGGTCCGGTCCAGCGTCCAAGAGGAGGAAGGTTGCACCTGCAGTAGAGGCTGGGACCCCAGACACAGCTACAGCCTCCGGCATGTCGAGGAAGAAGCCTTTCTGCAAGCAGGAACTGGACTTCCTTGTGGACTACGTGCGGGAACACAACCGTGACCTGCTAGTGGGGCCGAATTGTCAAACTACGGCTGCCCATCGTGATACCTACTGGAAGCAAGTTGCGGATCATGTGTGTGCTTTCGGCCATGAGGTGTGCCAGCGCAAGAGTGCAAAAAGCATTGGAATGTCCTCAAATGCAGCACTAAGGCAAAGCATGTCTCTAATCACAACGTGGCTCTGGTGACTGGCAGTGGGCCACCACCTGAGGAGGAAGAACTCACTCCGCACGAGTCACTCTTTGCGGAGTTCATACCAACAGGAATGGTCGAAGGAGTGGGAGAGAAGCCGGACTTTGATGCCCCGTCCAGTGAGTGTTGTCGCCTGTTTGTCGAAGACATGTGCGTTTTGCTTGTGTGATGTGTTGTGCTTGACTGCCACTGCATGTCATGTGTACATGGTTCTCATGTGCAAGTCATGCAATGCTTCACTGATGCGTGCCTGCTGTGCAGGCTAGTGGACATGTAGAATTTACGGGGACTGTCTTCACCACCACACTTTCACCCTACTCACATGCAAGCCACCCAGCTGCCCCTACAGTCCATGTTCCAGCTCAAAGGCCCTTCGGCATGTAGCCTGGGGTGTGTCTCCTCTCAGCACTGGGACTACTGATGTGCATGTGTCCTCTGCATGCATGCAGGTACTCCATGTAGGCACCACCACCCCTTCACACCAATTTCAACATTGCACAGGTGTGCATCGTGTTGGTGTACTGCAATGGCCCGTTCAAAACTCCTGTGTACATGCAAACTTCTACCAGCCAACCTGCCAGACACATGCAGTGGGGTATATCCTCTGCACTTCATGCAGGGTGTCTCACTTGGACTGTGCAGATGGCAGATGCTCCGCAGGGACATGAGTTCCCATTCCTGCTCCATGTTTACTCCATGCATGCCCCTATGTGTCCTTGACTGGATGATCATTGTAGTACGTGTCCAGGATGACCTACATTTCTTAGCATTTGATCATCCATTCCATGCCCACTCTGGCTCAGTCCTGCATCACACACATGTTTAGGGTGTCACAGTCTGTGCAGGGCACAGGCCTCCCCCGTTTCAGGCCCACTGACTCTGGTCGACTGGTGTAGCGGCTTCTGCACACATGGCTGTACTACTGAGGGGTCATCATGTGTCCTGCTTTCTGTGCCATCATCATCTGCTGTGTCGTCAGTTGACTCAGATGATGCAATTGATGCTAGCCACCACTGTCTGCCAATGCACAGGTCTCTGGTCGCCCTTTTGCTGCCATGCAATGCATCCATGCATTTCCACTTAGGGGGGGTGGTTTGCTTGTAGCCATGTAACACATTGCATGCACATTGCACTTGATGCCTGAACTTTCCCTTGCACTGCCTTCAAGTTAATTGATACATATCATGATGTACTTGTTCATGTAGATAGTGGATAACATACACATGTTCTGCACTGCATCAACCCACTTCAGAGCCGTGTTACACCGTTCTACATGCCTACTCCCTGATGCTATGTCAAAGTGACCTGGCATGCATGCAAGGTTCACATTTGTGTGTGACATGTCTGCTTCATGTGTTGGCTGTCTGTGTGATGTCTATGTGTGTGTGTGTTATGTGCTGCTGACATGTGTACTAATGTACATTTTTCTCCACTTTCCAGATGATGGAATGGAGCCAGAGGATGGTGTTGTCATGGCAGGCACATGTTTGCTATCACACCAGCAACCCGGCACAAGTGGGGGTTGTGGGGTGGTAGACCATGAGAACTCACATGTGTTACAGACCATCTTGTCTGTGGCTGGCAATGAGTCAAGCCCGGATGATCACTCTGACGACAATGTCGAAGTTGGATGTGCATAGGGTCCATTCGTCAGTGGTGGGTGATTCTGATATGGACGCTCCTCTGTCCACGACACCTGCACTGAGGGGCCAGACAGTGGTGGGACCTCCGCCTGTGGTGGATCGGGATGCAGGGTCACCCTCCATACCAGTTGCTGATGAGCCTGGGGCATCACGTCAACGGGGGAATGTAGTCCTGCAGCCGCGGGCAGTGCCAACCCAACAAGGATGTCGGTGCCTTGGGCCCCGCAGGTGTCAAGCCCAGCAACGTGGTGGCCACGCACCACTGGGGTATACTGAGTGGAAGCAAGTCATGGTTGCCAATTCAGAACACCAGGGGGCAGCAATCGATAACATTGCAAAGAGCATGGAGCGTGTGGGCCAATCCGTGCTACCCCCTGCTAGGAATGTGGAACTCCAGCAGCGGGCGGCACAGTCCACAGCCCGCTCGCTCAGGCTGGGCATGACGGCTTCAGACAGGGCACGCCAGGCTGAAATGGTGTCTTTGCGTCAAGCAATTGCTGCTCACGCAGAGGCACAAATGGAGGCCCTGAGGGTTGAGTATGAATCCCTCAGATCCACTCTGGGTGTGCTCTTGATGTCCCAGAGGGAGCGGTCAGAGGAGAAGTTTGCGCAGCTTGAGCATACCTTCTCGGCTGAGCTACCTGCTTGCCGGGGGGTGCATCAGTTATCCAGCCAGGCCACGCAGGAAGAACTCCGTGTTACACGTGTTGCCTTGCAAGAGGAAGCATGCGTATCACGGGAGGTTCTGCATGCTGACCTACGTGTCAGCGCCGCACAGAACCAGGCTCACCCGTCCGGCAGACTTGATGCTGAGGAGGGGCAAGCTGCGTCTAGGCATGGTCAGGCTCCTGTGCGTCTACCTTTTCAGGAAGAGGCTGACTCGGATAACAAGATATCTCTCACACAGGTCGGGCTGTGCAGGCGTTGAGCCCATGGAGGTTTTTTTTTCCTCAACATCATCGCATGTGGGTGTTGAGGTGCACCCTGTATCTCCCCCCTCCTGTGTGCCTCCCCCCAGGTCATATGTGGCCATTTTTGATTTTTCATTTTAGTTTAGTTAGTTAAAATTGTTTTAGATAGTTAGTTTAATTTGGCAATGTAGGTTTTTTATAGTTAGTTTAATTAGTTAATATAGTTAAAATGTTCTTGTCTATTGTGCATTCATGTGACGGTGTGGTGCTTTGTGGCTTTTGAAAGCATCCACTGTCTGTTCCAGCTGGGCCCTTCAAGCTTGTCTCGTGTATGTGTTTTCAGTTTGGGGTCCTGACTCATATAGGCCACTCCTGCTTCCCTTATCCATGGGATCGCAAGGATGGTTCGGTGTTACAGTCATTTACACAAGGGCTTTGGACTGTCATATCTGTGGCCTGTTTGCTGCTGTACTACTTGTGTTAATACCCCTAGTGGGGATTGTGGGGGTTTTATCCACAGCATGTCTGTATTAGATTTGGGTGGGTTCATGATTGATGTGTCCATTAATTGATATACATTGTGATGTATGTTTATTTTATTTCCTGTACATGTGCTTGATGCATTTCATGCTGTAGACAATGGCCGGCACCTTTTGCCTGTCAAAGTCACACTGATGGTGGGAGGAATTCTGATGTAGGTCTCTGACATGGCCCAGTCACAACCAGCATGAAGAGACACACACAGGGAACTTCCAGCGTTAATTATAATTTTTGTGCTCTTTCTGCAGGAGAATGAGCCTCCAGACCACCTTTGCCAGCAGACATGGGGCATAGTACGACAGACAGTTGGCCACGTTCGGTGGGGCAGACATGCGCATTAGTGCATTATTAGCGCATTAGCGTTACGAGCCAGTGACTGATGCCGCGCACAGGGACACCCAGTGAGGCACAGACTTGTGTGCAGTGCATATCATTTACATGTGCAAATTGATACATGCTCTACCTATTGAAATCTGCGGATGCCAGAACACAACTTGTACTGAAGTCGCACCTCGCTATACGCGTCTAGCTGCTCACCCAGGGACTATTGTATGATTTGTGATTCTTGACGTATTGGTCTTCCATTTTCCGTGCGCCCACGTGCACCTGCCTTACTGCATTGACAGTGTATGAACCATCACGGAGGCAAGCTAACGTATGGGTACAAAGCAGAGACAAGAGTGTTTGTTCGTGGAGGAGTCACTTACTTTGGGGCATGAATGGTGTTGTGTGTGTGTGTTGTAGACACACACAGATTAGTAATTCTTTTTTTTTTTTTTTTTTTTATAGTTTGATTTACAAACTTTTTAAAACAGTAGCTTTCTCGTTGTAGTTTCTTATTTTTTTTTTTTGTATTTTCAACCAGCAATTTCATTACAATTCTTTAGAAGTTCATCTAGAAAGTCAATGACTCGACAAGTCAGCATCACATTTTTTCCACCAAGCATACGAAACCACCAGTCTTCCATGTTTAGATTTCTTGGGGCATAATTTCCTAAGTAAGTGGATCTTTGTCGATTTATGTTTACGCATTCAATTATAAGATGTTTAATGGACTCAACTTCGCCCTTACAAAATCTGCATAGATTGTCGGTCGTTTCGTTGTCGTGTATCCTGAATAGCAGTTCTTTTGTCCTCAAAATGTTAAGCCGCAATCTCATGAATGAGTCTCGATGATATCTTGATGGAAATTGTTTTAGGTACCTGGATAGTAAGTCAAGACAATTTGCAACTGGGCCCAGGTATAGTGCAGAGTCCAAGTTGTTATAATGTTCTAGGTTTAAAATCCATTGCCATTGTTTTATCTTCTTTTTTGCATTTTGCGGCTGATGTATTAGCATTTCCAAGGATGTGTTTGCGTGAGACATAATCTCAACGAGTTTTACTTGCCATTCGTTTATCAGGGAATTCGAACATTTTTTGTCATTATTTTGAAAGATGTTATACGCCGGTTCCGGGGAACTTAGCTTCATTTTCCTAAGTAAAGACAAAGATTTCCATATAACAATTCCTTGCAGGGAATTTAGAGCAAGTTCATTTCTGATCTTAATAATTGATACATATTTGGGTAGCCTTAAAACCTTTCTCCAAAATTTGGCTTCCACATACGGCCATATTCTATGGTTTAAGTTCCAAGCTGCTTCAACGCCGTAAGTTAATGCTGGTATGACTTTCAGTTGGTAAAATTCCCATACTGGTTGCATCGTGAATTTGCCATATAGTCTATGCAATTTTGTTGCTTGATGAGCAAATGTTATTGTTCTATGAATTAAATCTTTAGACCACTCCCATTCTCTTATAGAAGTGTTAAATGGAATTCCCAGGTATCGTATTTCATTAGTAATTTCCAGCTTTTCAGCTCCAATTGACCAGGTAAAGTTTCTGTTTCTTTGTCCTGATATTGAGCCGAAAGACATGACTTTGGTCTTTGTAGCATTAATGCACAATTTATTTTTGATCATGTACTTATTTAACGCTGCTAGAAGCCTTAAAAGGCCGATCTGGGTTTGGTCGGCAAGGGCTATGTCATCGGCGTAGGTGACTCCTCTTATTTCATTGCCGTTTATTTTCGGAGGAAAACAGTTTACTTGATTTAGAGTGAGTGGGATATCAGCAATAAACAACTTGAATAAGAGCGCAGCAAGTGGGCAACCCTGTTTCACACCTGTATTTGTCTCTATGGGAGTTGTTAAGTCGCCTTGCTGATTCAACCGTACTCTAATTGAGGTATTTGTGTGAAGGGCAATTATGGGTTGTAGAATTTCTTCTGGACAGGACCAGCTCCTTAATTTCTTCCATAATAGGTCTCGATTAATGGAATCAAATGCTTGACGCATATCAACAAATGCCAGATGTAGATTCTTTTTTTGTTTTAGTGCATCGAGCTTTAGTATATTCAGGATCACGAGATTTACTTCTGTCCCGACTCCTTTAGTAAATCCAGTTTGTCGGTGGTCTAGACAGTTTGATTGTACAGCCCAATTTGCTAGCTTCTGTTGTAAAAAGGAAGCCATTATTTTGCCAATCGTGTCCATCAACGCGATTGGCCAATAGTTATTTGGATCTTCACGAAGGCCTTTTTTGTAGATCGGTACTATAATTGCCGTGGTCCACGATTGTGGCAAGATTCTTCTTTTAGTAATTTGCTTGAATAGAGTCTCGATGAAAGATGACCATTCTAGCCTATTCTTTTTTAACATTATATTACTAATGCCATCCGGGCCTGCTGCTCTTGAATTTTTCAACTTTCCGATTTTTGTGGCTATGTCGTCAAATTCTTCGGTTGTATCCCATTTCGCTTGTGCAACAAGATTGCCAATTTGGCTGCTTTCTTCTTTGATGAAGAAAAGCTTGGCAAAGTGTTTTATCCAAGTAGCCTCAGCTATCCCATTTGATAGCATTGCCTTCTGTGATGGAATTTCGTTATTTAAAATTTCCCAAGTTCTTCTTGAGTTTTGGGTCAAGATTAATTTTAGCATCAGGGCACCTCGTTCTTGGTCTCTCATTGATGCAAAGGTTTTTTTCCAGTTTCGAAATCTTTGTTTCCTTTTTTTTATTTTTGAAGTCGTTGATGCATCAGGGTTTTTCTTCAACTTTCTCAGGTCTTTCTGTAGTAACTTTTTTTCGTTACAAATCGTGGCACTCCATGTATGTCTATGTTCTACATTATTGTTTTTTAAGCCACCCTGAGGAAAATGAAATTGCATCAACAAAGGAGTGTAATTGACCTGTGAGTCTGAGTCGACATCATTAATTCGTATTGAGTTTGTGATACTTGTAATCTGTTTTTTATTTATTCTTAAACGATTTCCAGCTTTGTTTATTGCCAGTATCTCCCCCGACATCTTTTTTGCATTGTTTTGTTCCATTAAACAGTGCAACACTAGTGCGTCGTGGTCGCTTCTAGTCATGGGGGTTATAACTAAGTCTTTGACTTGGTCCCACAGATTCGAGGATACCCAAATATAGTCCAGGGTTTTATGGAGACCTGTATTGTGCCAAGTAGAACGAGGTGGAAGGTCACTAATAACATTACCATTTGTCAAGACACAGTTGCGCTCTTCCATTGCTTGAGTCCAGCTTTTGCATCTCGTCGAAACAGTTTGCTTTGTTTTCCAGCTTTCATTTGATTGCGTTGTTGTATCAATTAATTCGGCGAGATTTAAGTCACCACAGATTATAAACTTAAAATCAGTATATGCCAGCTGACCTTGGTCAATTAAGGTCGTTACTGATTTAATAAAGTTTTTTGTGGAGATCTTGGCTGGATTCCAGTATGCATTAATAATTAGCATGTATTTTGGTTTCCTTACTGCGTGGTTCTTCAATTGTAGTAGTGTGCCTTGAACAAAGGGGTTTGGATTTGTTGATTGGATCCACTCCCAGCCCTTTCCTTGTTTGATCATAGTGATTAGCCCTGAGAACGGTCTCCCTAGGCTGTTTTTTACTGCCTGGTTTACTAGGATCAGATAGCCGTCTCTCATAGGTGTCTCTCGCAGCCACGTTTCTTGTAAACATATGATCAAATTTGCATCCAAATCGAGGGAAAACTCGTTAAAAAGGTGAACGAACCCCCTAGTGTTCCAAGATATTACTGTTGTCAAATCCTTCTTGGTATCAATTCATTGCTAGGCTGACATTCTATTTGATCGACGTTCGGGAGTACCCACTCCTCTTGTGGAAACATCTTTGCCTATTTGGTCGCTGGTATTTGTGAAAGATTTCATTGTTGCTCTGAGTTTTTGTCTTGCAAGGTCTTTGTCCCGTTTCTTCGAATGCGAGTTATACATGTCGTTTGTAGGACTTTTTAATGCGAATTCTTCCGATTTTACCTCAAAACCGAAGAATAACAGTTCTTCAGTAGCCGCAAGTATAGCCTGTCGTACTGCGTGAGATTTAATATGTAATAGTACTATATCAGTACTAGTCTCCGAGACATATTCGACTATTTTGATGTCGTCTGTGGTTATAGTCCGCAGCGCTGGAACACTCTGTAATAGCATCAAGATATTTTTCCGGTTCAAATTTATTGAGTCATTGTCTGCAAGCACATTTTCAACTCGCAGTTTGCCCAGGGTACCGTGCTCCACTTTTGTTGTTTCTGTACTCCTGATTTTGTCAGTTTTAGCTCTTTGCGCAGCTGTATATTTTGGATTTAAATTCGCGCTATTATGTACTGACATGACGGCGGTATTAGCCAATGGTTTTTGCTTAGCTCGGTGATCGATGCCATCGTTACTTTTACATCTTAAAGGCTTTGCCAATTCGATATACTTCTGGTCGCCCTTTATTTGTGATCTCGAAGCCTGATTCGTGCTTGAGGATTCATCTTGTTTTCTTTTCCAATTTATTTTTGATGGTTGGATAACACGCTCAAACGATTCAGCTGTATTTTCACTCTTGTTTGGGTCGTTATTGAATGACAACGTTTGATTTAGATCATCAACCGAACTGACTGAATACGTAGACAGATCTTCAAGATCAATTGATGCTTCTGCAGCATGAGTTGAGCTGCATCCTGATTCTCTCCGGGCTCGTTTTTTTGGATTGCCTTTTTCAGGCATAGGCAGATCGTTCGTATCGTTTAATGGTTGTTGCTTTTTCTTTGCCTTAAATGTTAATTTTTGAGGCTCACGATCAAATAAGCCAAGTCTAGTAGGTGTAGTTAAGTTTCTTATAAATTTTCTAGAGCTGGTAGTTTGCTTTTTAGCATCTGCCTTTTTGTTGTTTGAATTCTTCTTTCCAGTTTTAGCCTTACTTGCTTTTGTTTCATTACTTGATAGAAATTGAATCGTTTTTGCTGGGCCTTTGAATATGTCAAATGTTGAGAGGGGTTTTTGGCTGTTTCCCTCCACAGCAGAATCGCCAGTTGGTGGAATCGCTAGGGCCGCCGATGCTGGCCTTTGATGAATTTGACTCGTTGTGTGATGAGATGATAAAGGTGGAGCGTTGATCTCGGACATACTCAGCAAAATGGGCTCGTTTTGGTCCTCTGTTGCTTGCTTTGGACCATTGTCTCTTTTGCCTATCACATCGCAGTTCGAATCTGCTGGGAGGTCAATTTTAGACAGTGTTTCAGTTGTTTTATTTGCCAATTTTTTCTTTTTTGAGCCTCGGTTTTGTGAAAGCGGCACAGAATTGAATTGCGAATTAGGTGGTTTTGCTCCTTTAGGACTTGAAATTTCAATCTTTTCCCTGTGCCGCAACCATTTCATACATTCCATTACTGCCTCCATCAATACTACTTTCTCGTGGTTCTCTCTCATTGTAAGGTCACATAACCTTGATTGCCACGCAATTGTGTGTTCTGCTTCCTTTTCCATGCGTGTTGCAAGTTGAGTATAAGCGCTTTCCATTTTGTTTATTTTTTCAGTTAGATTAGATAAAATGGAACTCTGTGTCGTTATACCATCACTAAGTGTTTCATATAACTTTGTAAATGGGATAAGAGCCAAGGAAGTAGCAGCTAAGACGTTGTTATGGATTTGTATCGCTGCTGCTGTCGATATGTTTGGGTTGGAGGATTCCTTTGGTTTGCCATCAAGGGAGGCTATGCCACATTGATCTATTTTTTTTACAGGTGTGTCACCATTTAGGGACTTCTCTATTGCACTTGTGCCTTGCTTTGTTTTTGTGATGGGCTTTGTGGCGTGCAGAGGCGGGCCCTTGCTTTTTTGGCAAAGGGACGATGAACTTCGTCTATCAGAAAGTGTTGAAGTACTATTTTCTAGACTTACTGGAATTTCTAAGGCCCAGTCGCCTAGGCTGGTGCGTTTTTCCTTTTTATTTAACTTCCGATATGCATCCGATAGTTTATCTTTCATTAACTCGAAGTCTTCTTTCATTTTGCTCATTAAACGCGTTTCTCGTTCGGCTTCTGCGTAAGACAAATCATACGTGCATTCTTGTCTGGGAGCAAGTCCAGGTTTTAACACGTGAAGACTAGAATCAACTGCGTGTAAGGGGCTCGGAGTTGTCACGAGCAGCGCAGTTTGCTCCGGATCTATTTTGTCGGTAAGGTCAACCACATTATCGTATGTTGTATTTGCTGGAGAGGCGAACTTGCTTTCATAGTCTTTTTTCCATTTCAATTTTGCTAGGGACATCTTGGCAAGCCGCTCCGTCGTGCTTATGCTAGATGCCGATTTCGACGTCGTTGTTGTTGTGTTTAAGGAAGCAATCATTTCGCCATTTTCTAAATTAGAGAAGTCGAGTTTCTTCATATAGGCTATATTAAAATCGGAAGCATATTGTGTTTGCTTAACCTCACTTTCTGCAGCCGCCAATTCAACGGTTTTCTCTACCATCGGAAGGTTCATATTTATTAGTCTCGTGGGAGACAAGGCAGCTGACACTTGAGCCAAATCACTATCAGATTCGTCTAATGAGGGGCGCGCAACAAGTACACTTTGGTGCAGGGCGGGCATGTCTTGGTTGCTTGACATGTCAACACACGCAGCGCTGCAATAAATGTTTTTATTTTGCGCTGATGCTGAAGCTGTTTGCATCGATTTTGGTGGCCTCTGCTGTAAGGGCATGTTTTTTCCATCATATGTTGTCAGTTTGTCTGGGACAAGCCTATGACCATTCTGGTCATTTGAATCAATTGCTATTTTAGCAAGTGCCCAGTTGTTTATACGGGCAATTACTAATGTCGAAAGGCGTTGAATCTTGTCGTTGGTGTGTGAGGTAATTAGCACGCCCCTCGCCGCTTGCGTTCTCACGCCTGGTACATCTACTGGCTGAACAGTTGATAACTGTGCAGCCTCACTACTTATCGATGTGACTGCAAGTGTGTGTTTGCTGGATTGACTTGGAGTATCGTTCGAGCAATGTGCAGGTGAGCAGTTTATGTTTATATTTGTTTTTGTGGTTCCGGAGGCACTCGTTGTTTGGCATTGCATTTGCAGGGATGAGAACCCATTTTTGTTACTTTGAGGGGTCGGTGAAGCTAAAGGCACCATTGTCATATCAGGTAGAGGAGACTCTGAATTTTTCCCCCGGTTTATCTTTGCTTTTAAACGGGTCTGGGGGCCAGAATCTTGCATAACACTTACCTCTCCTCTCCTGTCCTCGTCTGCAGACTGCAGACTGAACTCTGCCGAACTCCGCGCGCGCTCCGCGCTCTTCCGAGGTTTTTGAAGGTACTTGGGCTTACTTTCCTTAAAGTCCCACTAGCACCATTTGTTTTCTGAAAAAAACACAACGTAGCTGCAGCTCCTCTCGCCACCTCTCGCTACCTCACTTTCTGCAGACTGAACTCTGCCGAACTCCCCCGATTAGTAATTCACACTCTCTCCGCAGCATTGAACTGCTCCTGTTACCGGACCTGAGAGTGCGCAGGCAGGAGGCCAGCACTCACCCCAGCGATAAGTCTCTTTTTGGCTTGCATTTGACTCATTTGGTACAATGTGCATGATGAACATGTTTTGTCTGATTGAGTATGTGTTATTGTGAATAGTTGTTTTTTGTATTTTCCCTGCTTTCCCTTGACAATCCTACTCCCCTCTCCTGCCCCACTTTCCGGTTATGCTGAATACCAATGCCTGTCCAAACAACATATCCCTGACCCTCTTTCCCCATCGGGGTCTCAGAGGCCTGTGTACGTTTGACCTTGCAGGCGCCCAGACCACGGAGGGGGTGGTTGGTTTATGCCACTCCTGCGCCTTGACACCGGAGCTGTGAAACTACCCATCAGTTGTTGCATCCTCATTGTATATTATGTACCGAACATGGTACCCATCCTGTTGGAGCATTTCTGAAGTGTGCTACCTTGGTTGTTCTATCATTGTGCTTGAACATGTGCTTGGACATTTTCTGCTACTTCAAGTCATCTACTGTAGACTTTTCCTGGGTTTTTTGGTGCCTACAGGCTTTTTGCCTGGTTTGTGGGTTTGGCTCCTTGGAGTTCTCTGCGATTTGGTATTTTTGCCAGTCAAGGTGGCCTCTGAGAGGGCTGGACCCTATTTACATGCAAGGTGGAACATGGAGACCAAGGGGAAGGGTGATCCTGTGGCCAAATAGACTTGAAGGAAGAAGGCTACATACCCCAGACACAGTTGTGCAGTAGGTCATGGTGATGTGTGAATGAGGGAGGGACTTTTGTTGTTGGACAGTTGGCTTGGGCTACAGTGTTTTGGGCACTCTGACATTGTAATTGTGGGGTACTATGTACATGATGTGTTATGCTGGTCAATGCCTGTTCCTGTGTTGTCTTTACTTTTCAGGTGTGAGGGGATTGGTGTGGTTTGACATGCTGGGGTGTACACATGGGCAATGTTCACATGTGATGTGTACAGGACACTGAGGGTCACTTGATTTCACATGCATGTATTGAGTGCATGTCCCTACTCACACACACTGTTGCACAATGATCCACCACATGTACAACCACCCTTCCATGGCCACAGGTGCACACAAATTGCCTTCTGGGGCCCGCTGTGTCCCTGCAGCACCTGATCTATGACCATTTGGGGATCCTGTACATGCGTCAATTGGTTATTTATTTAATTAGTCCTTTTCATGTGATGCTCAAGGTGTGTCTGCAACACAATGGCTGGTCACTGTGCTGTGTGCTGAGCAGTGTGTTGCAGGATACACACAGCACACGGGTTCGGGAGTAGGGATTTTGCCTTGACCAATGTGCATGTGAACATGCATTCAGTGTTATGTTCATGCTACGACTGGTGGTAAGTATTTGTGTATGAATTGGTATGTGTGGGAGGTTGTTGGTCAGTCATTTCATCTGATTCCATGTCAGGCGTCATTGTCTCGAGCCGCTTTCCATTTATCACATGTCACTTCGTATCTTATTGGTCATGTGTTGGGCTTTTGCTATTGCTTGCCATGTCATGGTGTGGCAGACAAGGGTGATGTGGGTTGGGAAGGTTTGGGTGACATACCTGGGATTGTCATGGCCTGTTTTGAGGGGGGTGTGATACACACCTTGCATGTGTTCCTTTTGGTCACACAGGATTGGTTAGGTTTAAGTAGCTAGGGATGCACACAATATAGCACTTCCATGGCAACATTCTCAGGGTGGTAAGGTTGTGACAGTTGACTGTCTCGTTGTCATCATCGATTGTCACCTGGTATGTGCCAGGCCTGTGTGCACTCCACAGGGGTGGGAGTTTAGGTGAAAAATGTGGCCACAAGCTGGGTCCGGGCTGCCTCGCCACGTGCCCTATCCCCTCCCATGGGCAGTGCCTGTGGTTGAGGATGTGGGGGCACCACCATGTCCACCGGTACACCCTGCTGTGTTGCAACATTGTGCATGACACATGCTGCCACAATGATCCTGCACACTACTGGGGGTGCATATAGTAGCTGCCCGCCAGAGTGGTCAAGGGAGCGGAAGCGTGACTTGAGCACTCCGAATGTGCGCTCCACTATGCTCCTGGTTGCAATATGGGCAGCGTTGTATCTTACCTGGGGTGGTGTGGTGGGGTTCCGGATTGGCGTCATCATGTGGTTGCTCAGAGGGTAGGCACTATCCCCTTGGGAGGTGATAATGGTTCTGATTATTAGGGTTTGTGTATTTGTCTGTTTGTGACATGCATGCATGTGCACAGGCATTTTTACTCACCTAGGAGCCATGTGTCGCCATGCTGCCCAGATTCAAGGGCCAGGCTCAGGGCGTACATTCTGTATATGAAACTGTCATGGGTGCAGCCAGGGTAGTTTGCATAGACAGAGGTGATGATTCCCTTTGCATCGCATACAACCTGCACGTTGATGGAATGCCAGTACTTGCAGTTTCGATAGATGTGCTCGGTGGCCCTAGGTGGACGTGGGGCCACATGGGTGCAATCTATGGCACCAAGCACTTTGGGAAAGTGTGCCACCCTGTAAAAGTCCTGGACCACGGCCTGCCTTTCTGCAAGTGTTCTGGGCATGTATATGTGCCTGCGGACTGAGAGGCGCGCAGTCATGATTGCGAACACCTGGTGTACGCAGTGTGACTTGCTGGCCTGTGAGACCCCCCAACTATGGCAGTAGTCCGCTGAAATGACCCAGTGGCCAAAAAATGCAGAACATTGAGCACCTTCTCCAAGGGGCTCAATGCTTGGCAGCACAGGGTGGGGGATGTAAGGTCATCTTCCCACTCCCTGACCAGGTCTAGGATAATACGAGGTGGAAACCTATACCTGCCATAGACCTGGTCGTCAGGCATCCCAAAAAGGCTAGTCCGGGGGGAAAAATGCAGGCCCTGGCTATTCTCCTCCTGCGGTGTCCCACGATCAGCACTGCGACAAATGGGGCATTCATCGTAGCTGTATATACGTGTTTGTTGTTTGCGCGCACTTTTATACTGTGCGCGGGGATGCTTACGCCTGCCTTCCTGTGACGGACGTGTTGATGCCTGTGTGCGTCTTTTAGCGAGCGCGGGCTTCCCGTATTCGATTCCATGAATATGTGTTGTTCGCGTGCGTGTGGGCGTTCCGTCTATTTCCCTGTAGTACTTCCCCAGTTACGCCTTCTTTTTCGCGCATTGCTCCCAATTCCGCGTGTTACGCCCTGTGTCCCGCCTCCTTTTTGGTGTGTGCGCGAACGTTGTGTGCTTTCCCTGTGCGCATCGCGCACGGCGTTCGGGATGTTGCAATGACGTGTGCGCCCGTGTGCGCCATGCACAGATTTGGCGCACATCCAGGGTAGAACACGCGCAGGCGCTTCCTTTTTCACGCTTGCGCCAGCTTGCGCATAGATTTTCCGCGCACATTTGTTACAGTGGAAAAATCCCTCAAGCAATATAGTGCAAGCAGGCATATTTTAAGCACTTTTGGGGCAGGTGCATGGACACCTTTCGGGCCGCCCTCCACCAAACCAAAGGAATTAATGCAGGGTCGTGCAACTTCAGTCCCGGAGGACTGGAAACCTGACAGGCTTTCAGGGTATCCCTCATTAATATTTATGAGAAAACATGTGCATACATTTGAATCATTGCACGCACATTTAGCTCATGAAATTTTGAGGAGTGTGCTGAAAATTCGACATGGATCCGCCCCTCGAGGCCTGGAGTTGGACAACCCAGAATTAAAGTATCTGAATATATGCTTGCACACCCCTCATCACGATCACCACCCTTAGCTTAATATGCTGCCTAGCATGGGTACTCCCTTTCAGTCCCATTACCCTCTTCATTCTTGCTGTAAACAGAATTAGAAACAAATAGCATTTTAAGGTCAACATTTGCAGTCCACTATTAGGGTACTTGTGTTCTAGCGGAGATACAGGACACGTCTTATCAATAGAAGCCATGAGGATGGTATACCACCCACAGTATGAAATCAGGACACATATTGCATGAAAAAGGTGCACATAATACAGAATAGACAGATGACTCTGATTTGGTGCCTCACAAAATGCAAAAGTGCTCAAGCATGGATACAGAAGACCAATTGCAAATAAGGATAAAACTACACATTACACTGCATAGATATTGGATGAAGGTTAGAAACTACCAGGTAAGTGTCCATATTCAGATGGACTGAGATTAGAAGAGGTTTCAAGTAATGTTGCTATTAGAGAGCAAAGACAAGTGGCTATGGTGTGACATATAGCAATTATCACTATTATTAAAGAAGTAACTCTATAGCCAGTGACACCATGACTGAGGCTTTTTGAGGATCACATCCTGAGAATGAAATCACTCTGAAGGATGACAATTTTGAAACGTTAATTTTGCCAGGTTAGGCAGTATGAGATTACATGAGGATCACACATTGGTTAAGAGGTCACAATGGCTTTGTGCCCACTTTGCAATTTCTACACTTTACCACATTCTGTTCCAGTTCTTACCATGGACTAAAATTAGCCAATTTTACACAACCGACTTGGAAAGCGCACGAATTGCATAACCCAACATGGCCACCACTTTTAAAAACAAAATGTTAAAGAAACATGTTATGCAAAATGGGAATGATTCTAGCTTCACTGTCTCCATCATCAAGAGAAGTATTTAAGTACAAGAATTCTAATTGATGTGATCTTAAAAGGTTATGGGCCTCATCACAAGTTCGGCGGTAATGCAGTGGTTTTCCTGTCGAACGTAAATAGCGCTAACGCCAAGCCCCCCGGCGGATAATCCGCCAGATCACGAGTTCTTGGGCA
Source organism: Ambystoma mexicanum (assembly GCF_040938575.1). NCBI lineage: Eukaryota > Metazoa > Chordata > Amphibia > Caudata > Ambystomatidae > Ambystoma > Ambystoma mexicanum. The sequence goes on along the minus strand of NC_090931.1, from coordinate 86,141,069 downwards.
CGCGCACAGGGCCATGGCGGTAGCACAAATAGCACGCAACGGGTAGAACCTGTAAATCCGGCCCACCGTGCGCTATCGCCATATTGCGCTAGTAGCGCTCGCCATGAGCGCGTGCTATTAGCGCACAGGAAACAGCCCCTGGAAGCCATCCACCCCATTGAACACCGAATCATGTCACAGGAGCGCACTAGGGGCGTCTGCCCTGGACAGGGTGAGAAAGCCCAAATTTAGCGACCAGGAGTTGGCTGTACTGGTGGAGGAGGCTGAGATTCATCATGATGAGCAGCAGCAGCGCAAAATCAGTGGCCAGCGCAGAGCACAGATTTGGCGCAACATCAGCCAAAGGGTCACTGCAGTGGGGCGCGTGCCACGGGATGGGGAGGATTGCCGCAAGCGCCTCACCGACCTGCGTGTGAGAGTCCGCGGCATCCTCTCACAGCACAGGAGTGCAAGCAGGGGCACTGGAGGAGGTCCACCACCACCCCCACCCGAACTCACACCTTGGAAGGAGAAGATGAGTGCCCTGATTGACATCGGCACCATTGAGGGAATTGGTGGAGCGGAGGCAGGCACTTGCATTGATCCGACTGCAGGTGAGTCCCACCCCAAATGCATGCAACTGAAAGTACCACACATGCAGACCCTGAGTGAATGAATGAGAAGAAATGCGTGTGAATCACTGCAGACACCCATAAGTGACCCCTTCATCCATTGAACTGTAGTGCTGCCTCGACTACCATGCACGTGCAGTGAATGGATAGAAGGGGCAGGGGCCAGACATCTAGAGCCATGGGACAGCTACATAGAGTGTGAGTGTGCAAGAATACACCCCCAGGATCCTGAGCGCATTGCACCCCAACCTCGAATGTAATCTTGTCACACAAACATTCCCATGCAGTGTACCTCCACACTCACACCAAGCACCACATGGCGACTGAATGAAATGCAAGTTGAATGCATGATTGATACTGTCTTCAATCCCACTTGATGGCATGAACTGCTAGATACAAATGTAGGGTACCTTGAACTCAAACCACACCCTATGTAACACACAGGCACACGGCAAACCCCACGGAATGAAGATGATGGGGAGGAGGCCACACCATCACAGCGCCGGAGGCAGCGTGCCTCCACCAGCTCCACCACCCCCCAAAGGGGCCGCACAGAAGGGAACACACGCAGGCCACCTCCCACCTCACCACAACGTAGCCCTACCAGACTGCTGCAGCACCCACATGCCCGCAGGGAGTCTACGGCCAGCTCGCCCCAATCCACCAGGCATAGCCCCGATGCTGAGAGACTCACATGTGGATCGGAGCGCGACGTGGGAGTGACACCTCCACGTGCGCATCAGGCAGGACGTCTGCATTCACCCGGAATCAGTGACACTGAAGGGATGGGCACACCACAGGGGACCCCAGGGCCAGGCACACAGCTACCACAAACCCCACCTGTGCATGTGCGTGGTGTCCGCACACCACAGCCAGACGAAGACACGCCATCATATGGCAGCCGGGAAGACCAGCACTCAGAGCCCGGCAGCCCAATCCAAGCCGGCAACATGTCCTCATGCAGCCCCCCGCCCAACGGCGCACAAGTGGCAGGCCGGCACCTGGCACACCAGGGGTACCCTTCATCACAGGGGCAGCAGTGATGGGCCGACTGGACGTGATCGAGGCCAAACAGACCAAAGTAGAATCTATGGCCAAGGTGCACAGCCGGCACATCAAGGCCATCAGTGCATCTATATGCCATGGATGCAAGTACATAGCGCGTGACAATGCACGCTCACGCAGAGTGGTGGAGCAGTGCGCAGCAGCCCTGACAGGGTTTGGACAAAGGGTGAGGGAGTTGTGCGAGGCATTGTCAGCACTTGCTGAGCGGACAAGGGAGGGGAACAACCTTCTCCGACAGCACATGCAGGCAACCGGGTCAGTCCCTTCAACCTCCACCACACCCACGGAGGGATCCCTTGAGCTGTCTCCTAGGCACCGTTCAATGCGCCACCTGAGTTCACACACACCAGAGGGTCCTGGACAAGGGAAGCACCCACAACCATCCTAGTCGGACATGGCATCATTGCGGGTGCCCTGATAACAAACGTACACCTACCTGCACTGTTGTGGGGTGTTCACTGAGGGGAGGGGGGATTGTGTACTAGGTGTTCACTGCAGGGAGGGGGGATTGTGTGCTGGGTGTTCACTGGGGGGAGGGGGGATTGTGTGCTGGGTCTTCACTAGGGGGAGGGGGATTGTGTGCTGGGTGTTCAATGGGGGGAGGCAGGATTGTTACACTGAGAATAAATCATGTTTCAAAAATCACAAAGCATGGACAGTAGTGATTGTGAAAAAATGCTATTTAATGTTGAAGTGACATTTGTAAAATGTAGCCGTCACCCGTTTAAAAAAAAACATCAATCAATCCCTGTCAGCCCAACCCCTTGTGCACGTGCAACCCCTTCAGGTAATGTTATCACCTTCACTCCCATCCTCAGGTGGCTGCACATGAGCATCAGGGGGCAGTGGCACATTCCTGCAACAGCAGATGTTGTGCAGCATGGCACATGTCAGTACAATTTTTCCAACTTTTTCTGGTGCATACATCAATGCCTCTCCTGTACGGTCTAGGCACCGGAAGCGTGCCTTCAGCAGTCCAAATGCCCTCTCCACGCAGATACGTGTACGAGCATGGGCAAGATTGTATGCCTGCGCTGCTGCTGTGTGGCACAGGGGCATGAGCCAGATATCAGGATATCCAGAATCACCTGCAGGGGAGAGAAAGCAGGTTTGGGGACAAGGTAAGTTCAGTGGGTGTACAGGGCTCAGTCATCAGTGTCATTTTGCCATACTTGTCATTTGGTAAATAACATTGTGGAGTGTGCTGTGCTACGAGCAGCATTGAAACAAAGAGGCACTCACAACTTGGTCCGCCTCTGTTTGAGTATGTTACAGTACTCATTCACTTGTCACTGGGTAAGGGGGCCCTTCAATCTTCTTGTGCAAGCGAGAAGTGGCTACCTCATGTGTCATTGACATTCCCTTTGCCTGCAGTTGCATTTGCTGGTTGTCACTATTCAGTACTGTTCTACATGCATTTCATTGGCCATTCAGGTGACAGGGTATGTGGGATGTACATTGGCATTACTCAGACTACTTATGTGTGGTGTATTTGTGGATGTGGAGACTTTTGTGTTACATTTGCATGACTGTCGGGTGGGCAGGGTGGGATGTCTGTACTATGTCAGTGTTGGACGCCATAGTGCTACTCACACAGGAGGCTTAGTGGTGGTGGGCCTTCCATATGTCACTGTGCTCCCACATGTCTTTTACATCCTGAATGGGTGTCTTCTGCTGTGTTGGACATGTCCAAGGTTTCTCGTGCAAGGTGCTTGATTGGAAATGCTGCACTGATGGTGCTGCCTATTGACATTCAGGAATTTCATTGTGTGTGACCAGCCCCATCAGTTGTGGATTGATATGGATCCACCCACGACTCCATAGGCCATGGAGTCGTGGGTGGATCCTGGGTAGCGGGCACAGCAGAGGCTGAAGGTGAGGTCAGGGCCACATGTCATCTGCACATTCAGGGAATGGTACTGTTTCCGGTTTCTGTAGGTTGCCTCATGTGCCTGGGGTGGTACGAGTGCTACATGTGTGCAGTCCAGGACTGCTATTACATTCGGGACTTGGGCAATGGCATGGAATTGACCCTTCAGCTGGTTCACCTGTGCCTGTGTGGCTGGCAATGCAATGTGCTCATTCACATGATTCAACAGTGCATCCAGCACCTGTCCCAGCATGGCACTGAATGTGGACTGGGCCATTCCATGCATCGCATCATGGCAACGGTTTGTTGGTAGCTTCCAGTCCCGAGGAATTGTAGCACAGACACGAGCTTCACTAGTGGAGGTACTGCTGTGCTGATGGCTATGCGGCTGCTGATGTCAGCCTGGATTGTGTCCAGCAACTGGGCGATGGTTGCCCTGTCCAGCCGATATTCAGTCACCAACTGCCCATCAGTCAGGGTCCAGGGTGTTGGCCTGACCCTGGGGATGGCTGGCCACCTTGCTGGTGCTGCTCTCCTCCTCCTTCTCCTCATCCCCACTACCCCCTGCACTCCAAGGGCCCTGGCCTGGTTGGCAGGCCTCTGTAGCCCCTGGCACAGCAGGTAGAAGTCCACATCAAGGGTCCCAGCTCCAAATGGCAGCATGGTGTTTGGAAGGGTGTGTTGTGCATGGGTGGGTCCTTTGTAGGCCTCTGATTTGCATTGCTTTTACCTGGGCCCTTATTGCTGTCTCCTCCCTGCTCCTGCTGGTGTAATGGTGTTCGGGAGGGTGTGTTGTGCATGGGTGGGTCTTGTGTAGGCCTCTGATTTGCATTGCTTTCACCTGGGCCTTTATTGCTGTCTCCTCACTGCTCCTACTGGTGTAATGGTGTTGGGGAGGGTGTGTTGTGCATGGGTGGGTCCTTTGTAGGCCTCTGATTTGCATTGCTTTCACCTGGGCCCTTATTGCTGTGGCCTGTGTTCTTTTACCTCCAGCTTTTTGCTAGCTGTATTTTCGGCGGATTGTCCGCTACTTTTCTGGCGCTAATTGCGCCTATGCCGGATTCGTGATTGCAATGTATTAGCGCGAATGGTTACTGGCGCTTTTAGAGCCGATGCTTGTACAGCCGGCTGTACTTCCGCCGACTGTAATGGTGCCGGCAGTGTTTGGACTCGTGATCCGATGGACCCTTAAAATCGTCGTTGATAGCGTTACCACTGATTTTAAGGGTTACCGCCGAACTTGTGATGAGGCCCTTTATCTGGGCTTCTCTTTTGTATTTTAAAGCATTAAGCATGCCCAAAACACAACAATGTGAAATTGATTTTATAAATGTACAGATAAACCTTTTACAGGCTGATTTAATGGAATTAATGTGCGCTGAATATTTCCGCGCAAGCGTGCGAAAGCGTGCGGATCGCAGTGCAAGTGCGAAAATTGCACCGAAACCCACGCACAGCAATTCATGGAAGTCCGTGCGCGTGTAAATCCATGGATGTGCGCTAAAATCCTGCGTCTTCAAACAGCATGCGCTACATGCACAGTGAAAGCGCACATAGCGCAGCGCACACAACAAAAGTAGGCGTAACATGGGGTGTAACACGCGGAATGGGGAACAACGTGTGAAAATGTGGGCGTCACAGGGGAAGTACAGGAGGCAAATGCGTGGAACGCCCACACGCACGCCTACAACACGTATTCATGGAATCGAACGGGGCTAACGCGTGCGCCAAAAAAGATGCGCTAATCCGGCAACACGTACGCCAGCAGGAAGCAGGCGTACGTGGACCCACGCAGCATAAAAGTGCACGCAACCAACATACAAGCTCAGACGCTAAAATGAATATACCGTTCCTTGCAGCAGTGGTCGTGGGATACCGCAGGAGGAGGAGGAGGATAGTCAGGGCCAGAATTTTTACACCCAGAACCAGCCTTTTTGGGATGCCTGATGACCAGGTGCATGGGAGGTACCGGTTTCCACCTCACATAATACTCGACCTGGTGAGTGAGTGGGAGGATCACCTCACATCACCCACCCTGTGCTCCCAAGCACTGAACCTCTTGGAAAAGGTGCTCAATGTACTGCACTTCTTGGGTTCATTTCAGCGGACAAGTGCCATAGTGGTAGGGGGTGTCACAGGCCACGCAGTCACGCTGCCTGCACCAGGTGTTGGCCATCATGACTGCACGCCCATCACTCCGCAGGCACATATACCTGCCCAGAACACCTGCAGAAAGGCAGGCTGTCATCCAGGATTTTTACGGGGTGGCACACTTCCCCAAAGTGCTAGGTGCCATTGACTACACCGATGGTGCTCTGTGTCCTCCCAGGGCAACTGAGCACATCTACAGAAACCGCAAGCACTGGCATTCCATCAACGTGCAGGTAGTATGTGATGCCAAGGGGAATCATCACCTTAGTATATGCCAACTATCCAAGGTCCACCCATGACAGTTTTATTTGCAGAATGTCAACCCTAAACCGGGACCTAGAAGCTGGGCGGCATGGCGATACATGGCTGCTTGGTGAGTATAAATGCCCCTGCACATGCATGCATGTCAGATACTGAGTAATGTCACAACCCCACTAATGATACCCATCATCACCTCCCCAGGGGACAGTGCCTACCCACTGAGCACCCACATGATGACACCAATTCGGAACCCCACCACACCGCCCGATGTAAGATACAACGCAGCCCATATTGCAACCCGGGGCATAGTGGAGCGCACTTTCGGAGTGCACAAGTCACGCTTTCGCTCCCTTGACCGCTCTGGTGGGCAGCTGCTATACGCGCCCCCAGTAGTGTGCAGGATCATAGTGGCAGCATGTGTCCTGCACAACGTTCCAACACACCGGGGCCTGCCAGTGGACATGGTGGTGCCCCCACATCCCCAACCACAAGCACGGCCGCTGCACATGGGAGGGGAAAGGGCATGTGGTGAGGCAGCCCGTACGTAGCTGGTGGAGTGCACACAGTCCTGGCACATACCAGCTGACAATCAATGATGATGACATAAGGGACAGTCAACTGTCACAACCATACCAGCCTGGGATTGGTCACCTGGAAGTGTTACATAGTGTGCATCCCTACCTACCCAAAGACAACCAATGCTGTGTCACAAAAAGACACACATTTATGCTGCATGAATGACTACCCCCTTGCAAAATACAACATGAAAATAGCGCCATGTCACCCAACCCCTCCCCATCTCCGCCACCCAACACACCATGGCATGTCCTGCAATGTGAAAGCAAACAAAGGAATGCACAACACATGACACAAGTGTCACAAAGTGCACTGTCCCAAATGGAAACAGGCCACAGACAATATGCTCCCAGTAATCAATAACAAACAGCACACATGGCCAAATACTTACCAGCAACACCATTCAGCAACACAGCATGAAACATTGCCAAAATATGACATTACAAACTCAAAGTAATGTAAGTCATACAACGTCAATAAGCCAGCACATCGACCCCTTCCAACTCTAGAGTGTTGCTGTCAGGAAAATGTGTCAGTGTACTGCATACAACATGAACTGCATCTGCAAAGGAGACGGCCTTGTGAAGACATGAAGAAGGTACCGGCGAATAAGGAGGAAGACAGGGATGCACAAGCACATATCAATACACCATGCAGTGTTCAATACAAAAACAAACCCCACTAGGGATGGCCACACAGTTATGACTACAGACTGCCCACACAGCTCATGGGAGCCCAATGTCACTGTGTAAGTCACTGTCACTTGGTCACACCCTTTGCGAGCCCATGGAAACGGGAAGCAGGAGGGGTGTGTGTGTCAGGAACCCAAGCATCTAACCCAAACATAGGACAAGCCTGCATGTACCCAGCCGGAATACACAGTGGATGCCCACAGGAGCCACACAAGGCAAAACATTGTTAAAAAAAAAAATGCCCATGTGGGGGGTGGGGGGCACCCAGGAGGTCCGAGGACAGGGTGCACACCAACACCCACCTGTGTGGATGTTGCGAGAAAAAAAAACACCTCCATGGGCTCATGGCCTGCACGGCTACGCTACTTTGGGAGAAGTGCTTCTGTCGCTCTCATCACCCTCTGCTGCTGCATCAGGAGGTGGTGGTGCTATTGGAGGTAGCCCACGCAAACCCCTGGTATGGTCCTCCATGGCAGCAGGCATGCGGGTGTGGAAGGTCTCGTTCTGGAGGATGATAGTACGGAGATCCCATGCAGCACCTGACGGGTTGCCTGCATTTCTGCACACATGGCCTCCTGTGATGCCCGGATCTCCTCCCGAGTTGCCTGCAGCTCAGCTGAGAGCGAACGTGTGAGCCACTCCATCTGCTGTTCTGTCCTCAAATTTATGGAAGCCTCAAGATCAACAACTATAGAGTTCTACCCTCAGGGCTTCCCTGTGGCCCTGTGACTCTATAGAAATGGCTTCCCACAGAGTCTCCAGTGCCGCCCGCCGGTCCATGTTGGACACCAACATGTCTTCCCTGTGTGACTGACAAATGGAGTCTGTTGCCTGCTGTTGCTGCTCCATCTGCCTTTCAGGGGGGATAATGGAAGTGGCCACCCTCTCCATTGCCTGAGCCATCATTTCAACTGATGCTGCCTGTTGGGTTGCCATGGAGTTCTTCCATAGAGTATTGCCTGGTGGCGTACGGCCACCGCGTCGGCGGGCACCACACCTGTTTGGGGCAAGGCGATCTGCACCTAGCTGTGCTGGCACTGCCTGAGGCTGCAGGACTGAATTCCACCTCTGATTTGCTGGCCAAGGAACAGGATCAGATGTTGTGGAATGTGACCCTGCATCCGTAACCGCCAAAGGCGGAGTAACCAACACTGACATCCCCATAGTGGGTTCTACCCCTGGTGGAGGTGGGTTGGACAGAACAGAATCCCTGCCTGAACACTCACAGAACACTCACCTGCGACGGCAAATAAGTCTCATCATCTGATTCAGCACCTGAATAGAGGTCTGGGGAGGTGCACCCAGAGACACCCCTGGACAGTATGGTCTGCAGTAACAAAGGGTTTTCACCCACCACCACACCACGTCCCCCACTGGTGCCCGGTCATGCCTGAGATTCCTCCTGCACCATCTCCTCCACCTCAACAGCATCAAGTGCATCATCACCTGCAAAAACATGAAAGACAACAAATGGAAACAGGCATGAGCACCATAGCACACACACAGGCCTGACAAGGCAGAGATCCAGTACATGAATTACACATGTCCCACATGACTATAACCCTGGTATGCATGCACTGTCAATGTGTTGGAAGGGGAGGCAAAAAGCACACGCTGATGACACCACGATGGAAAAGCAAGACATTTGCTGCATGCTGGGTAGCACTGGCATCACACATTAGCCTGTGAGTGGCATGTCCAATACACATACATGACACATGCCATCACACAGATGGCATGTAGCAGAGCCATGGTACATTCCACAGGTACAGCCATATGTCAGTGAATGAGTACTGTCAGCCATCCATGTGAGATGGACATGATGAGATGTAAAATGCTACATAGTGTGACAAAATATGCATGTGCCACTCACTGCAACACATCCAGTGTACAAGAATACAGTGATAGCAGGCAGATGTACACATCGATGGTTGGTCACTTAAACTTGACAGGAAACAACTATCATGTACCACATACAAACAGGCACCAAAAATCAATGTGAGCAGGTCAATACTCAATCAGCCTGAATGGTCTAATCATTCACATAACAAGGTAACAAATGTTGGTCAATATGGGGTGTAATCAATGACAGAAGCATGTCACATATGTGACAATAGGGCAAAAAATGCGTTGCAAAAGTGGGAGAATTGAAACAATCAGCCTGAAGGAACACTGAAAAATTCTGAACAGTGTTGTTGCAAGATGACAGTTCAAGGGCAACTGCAGTAATGTGGCGCTAAATGGCTACTGTGGGCAGAAGGGATACTGTCATACCCAAATCCAAGGCCAGTGAATGTTTTGGAGGAAGCACATGGGTGACCCATACCACTCAGGTGCACACACCCTCACCTGGCACTCAATCAGAACCCATCACCCACACAACATACACATGGATTACACACATATGCATGGGCAGTCACCGGACAATGCGTCGTTTAGTTTAGTTTAGTTTATTATTTGTATAGCGCCGCCTGGCCCTAGGGCATCCAGGCGCTTGCGATGAATACAACAAGAATAATACAACAGAAATGTACAAACCGATTACATATTTACAAATTTACAGTCTTGGTGCATGCTAGTAAGGTAGGGCTAGGCAGTTTACGTTTCTTTGGATAGAAGCCAAATTTTGGTGTTGTGTCTAAATCTGTGAAAGGAAGGTTCTGATCTCAGCTCGAGTGGAAGTGAATTCCAAAGTTTGGAGGCAAGCACGGGGAAGCTGGAGCCACCTGCTTTTTGGAGCTTAAATCTTGGGATATTTAAGCAATGTGTTTGAGCTGATCTGGTAGGGCGCGCTGGGGTGTGGTGATTGAGATTGTCGGATAGGTATCTGGGTGCTTGGTTAGCTAGGCATTTGTGTGTGAGTGAGATGGTTTTATATTCAATTCTTTGTGGTATGGATAGCCAATGGCAGGTGCGTCTGGCGTCCGAAATGTGTTCATGTTTGGGTATGTTCAGGGCTGCTCGCAAGGCGTTGTTTTGTATGACTTGTAGTTTGTTGATGTTTTTCTGACTGGTTCCCAAGTATAACGCATTGCAGTAGTCAACTTTGGAAAGGACTAGCGCTCTGGCTAAGGTGATGCAGTTGGATGGTGAGAGGTAAGGTCTGCTGGCATTGATGAGTTTACAGGTGTAAGCAGTGGCTGATGATATGGAATTGATCTGTCTTGTCAGTGTGAGGGAGGAGTCGAGGTAGATTCCTAGGGTTTTGACGCTGTTAGAGACGATGATGTTATTGCCGTCTATAGTGAATGCTTGATAGAGTTTGTCGAGTTTATTAAGTCTGGGTTGGGAACCTAGGAGAAGAAGTTCGGTCTTGTCGTCATTGAGGCATAGGCCATGCTTGGCCATCCATTCTTGGATAATGGAATAAATGTTGTTGAGAGCAGTGAGGTCGGTGGAGTAGTCGCCTGTTAAAGGGATCAGTATTTGGGTGTCATCTGCGTAGTTGGTGTAGATGACACCCAAGCGGTCCAATATGTCAAAGAGGGGTTTCGTGAACACATTATATAGAGTGGGGGAGACGCAGGAGCCCTGGGGGACACTGCAAGTGACTGGGGCTGGGATGGCAGAGGCTGTGGGTGCGTAGACTCTCATGGATCTGTTGTTAAGGAAGGAATGGATCCATGCGTTGGCGTTATCTGAAAATTTGGCTGCTGAGGATAGATGTTTGCAGAGGATGTCGTGGTTGACCAGGTCGAAGGCGGCCGATAAGTCAAGAAGGAGAAGGATGGCTAGTTTACCATTGTCTTTAATGTTGTCCATCTGTATCTTAAGGTCAATCAGGGCGGTCTCAGTGCCGTGTTTGGGGCGGAATCCTGATTGTCTGAGTCCTAGTAAGTTATTTTTCTCAAGGTGGTTCTGTATCTGAAGATAGGCAGCTCTGTCGAGGATTTTTAGTAGGAAGGGTACGGTCGTAATCTGGTATGTCTCCCACGCCTTGGATCTGTTCCTCTGTGACGAAGGTTCCAGCAACAGACTCATGTTCAGTGAGTTGGTTGTCCTCTTGTGGAGACCCACCGCCAGTCAATAGAGTAGAAGCATGATTTGAGGCCAGCTTGTTCTTTGCTCTGCGTTTCAGGTCATTACACCGCTTGTAGCAATCATCAGCTGTGCGTCTCACAAATCCAAGGGCACCAATGATGTCCGCGATGGTCTGCCAGTGTGCCTTACGTTGACCAGGTGTGGCCTTGCACGCTGCAGTCACCACCATTTTGCGGCTATGTGCCGACACATAGGCCACAAGTGCATCAAGTTCGGCGTCATTAAAGCTAGGCTTCCTTGACGTGCCGGAGTGTGTAGCCGTGTCTGGGGTCTCAGCCTGTAGTGCCAGAGCACCCTACTTCCTCTTTTTCAAAGGTGGTGCGGATCCTGAGTGGCTTACGCCGCTCTCGTCAGTAGGGGCAGAAGCGCCGGTGGACTGGGTACTAGGAGTGTGCGATTGCAGAATGACCATAGTTCTTGGTGCAGGCATTGGCTGCAGGGTGATGTTGGCAGGGGCAACGTCGGTATGATGGACCGGGACTGACACTGTCCCGGCTGGGAGACTCAGAGCTGGGGTGGATCGAGCTGCAGCTGTCCCTGCAGCCTCCCAACCCTGCCTACTTGGGGCAGCAGATGACATAGCTGCCCCAGATCCACGTGGCCTGGTGACACCAACTTGCACCGCCACACATGGCTTAGACTTGCTGACCTGGAAGCCAGCCTGGGAGTCATCCTGTGCCGGTTCAGGTGCCACAATGGGCTGGTCCAACAAGGGCTGAGCTGGGATGGTGTCAGCTACGTTTCCCACAACCATGGGGGGCATGGGTGTCCCTGATTGCTCCTCCACACATGGGGGTCTAGGGGCACCCTGAAAATCCTGGCCACGTCCCCTACCGCACCCACCACACCCACCTTTTGGAGGTCAGCCACCTTTGCCTCCCTTACCGCTTGGTCACCTCCCAACCATGGCACTGATGTTCTTGTGCGTCTGGGAGTAGCAGTAAACGATTGTCCTGGGCAATTGGGGGTGAAAGGTGTAGGGTACTAGATGGAATTCGTACCCTAGTGCTCTAGCAAGGCTGTCTGTGACCCCTGGGGTAGATGACGGGTCACGCAACACACAGGCACCCCGAAAACAAAAAATAACGTGCACGCAACCCCTCGTAGACCACGTGCGTGGATAAATTAACCCGCAGTACGCTGTGGCACCCAGAAACACAAAATTAAGCGTACGCGTAATACACGCAGCCTACAATGACCTCTGAAGAGGTACGTGACACACGGGGCAAGCACAGTTGGTAAATATGTGCGCGACTCACTGTCTGCCTGGAAAAAGAACGTGAAAAAGATGCGCAACACCCCCGCCAAAAGAAGAATTGTACGCTGTCTGAGGAGACAGGACAAAAGAAGAAGTGAACGCTGTTTGAGGAAACAGGCCCAACAAAAAAATTGAATGCTGTCAGAGGTAACAGGGAGTACGAACTTGAAACGCTGTGAAGTAATCGCGTGTGAACTGACAAGAAGTACAGAATTCACCCACTCACTCTCAACGAAAAAAGCATGTACAAGGAAATGGCGTCCTGCACGTACCTTTTAAACCAACCCACACATACAACGTCACTTACGCGTGTACGCGCTAAGGCCCTTTCCTCCAATTACACGAGCTGACACTCAGACGTGCAGTTTTTGCACGTGTACGATGAACATGCACCCGTGTTGAGGGAAACACCCTTGCGCATCACGTCACAGACGCGTAGGCCCTTTGCTCGGATTACACGCATTCACACGTGGACGTGCAGTTTTTTCATGCGCCCTGTACCACTATGCCCACGTCACGAGGGAAACGCCTCCGTGCGTAACGTCACAGACGTGCTTACGCGCTAAGGGTCTTTCCTCGAATTACACGCAGACGTGCAAGATTTTCACGTGCCAATACACTCCATATCAAGCTGGCCACGCAACAACACACGGAAGACCACGCTCCTGCCCAGAAGGCCGAATTACTGCCCCCCAGAGCCCCGAGCACGCTCCCACCTGGCATCTGCTGCTGCCTGCCTGCCTGCTGCCCACGTGCCCTGCTATTTGGTGCCTGCACGTCAGCCAGGGTTCCAGTTGCTTTGTCCACCCCTGCTGGAACAGAAGACTCCCGACTGGGATACCATTGCTCCACAGCCCAGCCCCAGGACCCAGTTGCCCACCCACGCTTGCCTCGGGGGTCGCCATGTCGGGGCAAACACCATCTGAGACCACTGGCGACCCCCAGCCAGAGAGGCAGAGGGCCACCAGCTTCAGTGTGAAGGAAGTTGGTGTACTGGTGGAGCATGTCCTGAGGCATTTTGATGCCCTCTTCGGAACATCACGTGCCAACAAGGAAGGATGGGAGAGGAACTGGGACGACGTAGTGGTTGCCATCAACGCGGAGAATGTGGCAACCCGCGACATCAAGCACGTCAAGAAGCGCTGGGAGGACTTCAGGTCCAGGACCCTCTACAAGGCCCGGCGCCTCACGGAGGGGGGCGGGTCAGCATGAGTGACATCCAGATGAGGGTCCTGGAACACGTATTCCCAGCGCTCCACGCCCAGATCCTTCGAAGGAAGCCCCTTCTGGAGTTGAGCGGTAAGTGGCCAAGCATTGGTGTGTGAGACAGGGCATGTTGCAGTGTACTGGTAGTCTGATACTTGCCTGTATGTGTGACATAGGCCATGTATGGATGTGTGTGTGCAGGGACATCATGGTCATGCATGTGAGACCAGTAATGTGTGAACCACATGGTTGGTGCATGTGTACCAATGCAACATGGGGAGCTGTATGCCAAATGCACACATGAAAGTATGCCAGTCTCTGTTCTTGGACATGGAAGGGGTGTGAGGGATGGGTGCTGCTGTCATGTACATGTATGGTGCACATGTGTGTGTGTCTGAGAAGTGTGTGTGTGACTTTGAAATGCCATGGATGCATGACACATGTCCGTGATGATGTGTACATTCACTCATGCAGTGCGGTCACCGTTGTATGCACTGTGTCTATCCACTGTGTCTGTGGTGTACAAGCCATGATGCATGACCCTCCAGTGATGTGTGTGCATGGGATCAGTGTGAGCCATGATGCATGTGAGTTTGAAGGCAACATTTTGGTTAATCGAGGCCCTTGTACATGGATGCTGATGTTGATTGCAGGCGCCTTGTCTGTTTCTGCATGTGTGTTGCGTGCATTCACCCATGTGTTGTGGAGGGACAGGATGGAAGTGACGTTTGACACTGCCACTCGTGTTATTGCTTCCTGTCTAGGGGAATATTGGACTGTACCCTGATGCTTGTGTTCTATGTCTCCCTCTACGCAGCATCAAGTGAAGAAGAGGGCAGAGACGGCGCTGTGGAGCCAAGCGGCGGGGATGCCTCCATCGGGCGGCGACGCAAGGCCCAGCCACCCTCCCGGACTTGCCATCATCCGGGAGCGAGGGGGCTGGTGCCGAGTTTGCCACTATGGCTGTGGCGGAAGAGCCGGTTGAGCCCCCACAGGGGCTTGCAATGTCGGAAGACGGTGTGGAGGCATCCAGGTTGGTGGTCTCCACAGAGGAGGAGGAGCCCGCTACTGAGCCGCACATGGGGCCTGGTGGGGGTATTACCACTGGTACAAGTGGTGTTGTCCAGGGCCAGGGTCAGGAGGCAGCACAGGTCACCGCGGAGGGGCCTGTGCATGTCATTGTCCTTGACCCTGTGACTGCACCACCATGCACCAGGAGGGATGCCCCATCCGACGCCTGTCCGCGGGTAGGGGAGAGTGCCATGTCACCTGCCTCTCCACTACCTGTAGACGAGGGGTCCCATGAACATATGGGCTCCGTACTGATTGGTGTTGTGTTGCGTACGCGTGACATTCATGATGACGTGCATTCTTCCTGGGCTGAGAACGCACACCATCACGAACAGCAGTGTTGCGACGTGGCATTGTTGGGAGAGGCCCTGGTCGGTGGGTTCCTACATGTGATGCGCACTCTGGCGGACCTCTCCTCCTCTGTGGAGACTATGCGCCAGTCGTTCTCCCTGCCGTCTTCCAGCCCAGATTCCACCAGGGCCACCTCTGGACCTGGCCTGACCAACACAGCCAGCTTGGTGGAGATCCCTTCCCTGCCACAGTCAGGAGTCGGCGGTCCAGCAGGGGTGGACACCACAACTGGAGACCAGCTGATGGAGGATGTGCAGGCATCATCGGACAGGGCACATGGACAGCAGCAGCAGCAGGAGCAGGCTCTAGGTGGGAGCAATGATGGATCGGGGCCATCGACATCAGGGGGGCAGGCATCGGCCAGATGGCAGGAGGACCCTGGAATGGGTGTGTCTTCTGTGTGGCTGCGGTTGAGCCAGCGTATAGGTGCAGAGCGGAGGCGGGCGGAAGAGGAGCGGCTGACCATGGTCAGGGCGGAGTTCTCCATGCGTCGGGCATTGAGGCGGGCAGAGTGCCTCAAGGTGACTAGCAGGGAGTTGGAACAGGCTATGAGTGCCTACCTGCGAGACCTTGAGGCCAGGACAGAGGTGTAACGCTCACCTGGTTCCCACGGAGGCGCGGCGTCGAAGGCGCAGAACTCTGAAGATGGACAGGAAGGGCCCCTCTATTCTGGCTTCCCTGGCTCGTTGGATACCCTCCTGTGCGTGAAAAGGGAGTATTACCAACTGTGGAACAATGCTCAAGCCTCCCACTCCCTTCCAACCCTCCACGATACCTCCTCCACGATTCCCCGTGAAGCCTCACCTTAGGGTTTGGAAGGATGAGCTCTCCATCCTGCTTCTGATGCAGGGGCGCGTTGAAACCCAGTTACTTCACTGGATTGAGGATTGATGGGAGTTCAGGTAAGCTTGACTGTTCAGGTAAGGCGCTGTAAAAGTTCTGTTCAAAAGTTCAAGCTTAATAATAATGTTCGTTGTCTAATTGCAGCAAGCGCTAATGCTTATGTCTTTTTCCCCTTAGGGGCCGGGGTTCGGAGTGCCGGAGATATGGCGCCGACCCGAAGTGAAACAGTTCTGGATGAGCGCTCAGGTAATGTCTTTGCATTCGCTCATTCAGGAAGCGGCAGGACCCGAAATGCAGTGGGAATAATCCAACAGGTAAGACTTAAAAGGAAACAGAGCTTTCCTTATTCCTTTTCTCCCTCTCACCTTTGTTCTTGTCTTTTTTCCTCTAGGCGCCGGGGCGTAGCTGAATCCGGAAGATCGCTGCTGAAGATGGAAGCGCCTTGCAAAGGTGAGTAAAATGCAGCGCTGCAGCGATCGAAACGAAATGCCTTTAAAATGATGTCTTCCTTTTCAGGGCCGTTGGAGAAATGACTCCGGGATGCAGATTTAGCAGGTAAGGGCTTTTCTTCTCCTATTCTCTTCCTTTCTCCCCTTGCAGGTGTTCCAGGGTGCTGGCAGGCGTGGCTGAAGTCAGGATGCAGGAGCTGACACGGTGAGCGTCCAGTTGCTAGGTGCATAACAACGCGAAGCATGTGTGGCTGTTCGGGTGGGGTTTAAATAGCCTTGGAAGAAGTTCCTGGTATGTATCCTTCCACCAATCAGGTATGTATCCTTCCCCGACCACACCCGGGTGGTGAAGTAGTCCTACAGGTTAAGTAGTCCCATTCAGGCCTCAAGAGGGCCTGGATGAAGCAGCAAGGTCTGCATCAGGTAAGTGTGCACCCAAGCACTTAAACACATATCCTCTTCTATGAGCCTGGCGCCTAAGGCGCCAGGACTGGGGTCCGCTATGAGCCTGGCGCCTAAGGCGCCAGGACTGAGTCCAAAGGGCCCCGACTTGGGCCCGCTGAGACTTCCCTGGGGAAAATGATGTCTGCCTCTGGGGTTGCTGGGCCCGGCCTGGCTCCTTAGAGGTAGGCATCATGACAAGAGGCCCGCCTCCAGCAAATAGACATGGAGTTCGATGATGCCCTGGCCGAAAACATCACTGAGTGAGCTGCAGGACTTGCCCGTCGCCATTGTAAATAGTTTATAGTGTTAGGTTTCCTTTTTTTTATTTTGGGGCTTTTGGACTGTGCCCCACACTTTTGTATATAGTTTTTTTGTTAGGTAGGTTATTAAATAGGTTTCATTTGTTTCGTTGGGCTCATGGACCCTTGAAAATTGGATTGTACATAGTTGGACGTTGGATTCATTTGGACATTTTAATTTCATTTCACCATGTATCAATGGATTTACCTTTTTGCGTTTTATTTGGATTTGGTTTGCTGGACAGAGAGTTTTGGCTATTTTTCTTTTGGATTACTTGGGTTTTTTGAGGATTCTTTTATTTTTTTATTTGGACATGCATTTCATTTCATGTTTGCCATTATTTTATGCTTTAAGTACTTTCAATTGGTTTTCATGTTAATACATTTTGATCTTTTACTTCAATGTGTGGGATTCGCTCATTGGGTTCATGCATGTCGACATGTGGGTTTACTCAATCAATGGCAACCTGTGTGTGTGTGACGGACATGTGTTGATGTACATAGTTGACTTTTGGTTTGTGTCATGAGATGGGCATGTCACTGCTGGGTGGGTGAGTGGGTGGGGGGACATGAGTCGGACATGAGTGGGGGCCTGCTTGCAGGTGCCTATCACTGCTGGGGGTGGGGTGCTGGGGGACATGAGTGGGGGCCTGCTGGCAGGTGCCCCTCACTGCTGGGGGGTGGGGGTGCAGGGAGACATGAGTGGGACATGAGTGGGGGACTGCTGGCAGGTGACCCTCACTGCTGGGGGGTGGGGCTGCAGGGGGACATGAGTGGGGGCCTGCTGGCTGGTGCCCCTCACTGCTGGAGAGTGGGGGTGCAGGGGAACATGAGTGGGGGCCTGCTGGCAGGTGCCCCTCACTGCTATGGGGTGGGGGTGCTGGGGGACATGAGTGGGACATGATTGGGGGCCTGCTGGCAGGTGCCCCTCACTGCTGGGGGTTGGGGTGCAGGGGGACATGAGTAGGACATGCTGGCAGGTGACCCTCACTGCTGGGGGGTGGGGGTGCAGTGGGACATGAGTGGGGGCCTTCTGGCAGGTGCCCCTCACTGCTGGGGGGTGGGGCGGCTGGGGGACATGAGTGGGACATGAGTGGGGGCCTGCTGGCAGGTGCCCCTCACTGCTGGGGGTGGGGGTGTTGGGGGTCATGAGTGGGGGCCTGCTGGCAGGTGCCCCTCACTGCTGGGGGGTGGGGGTGCTGGGGGACATGAGTGGGACATGAGTGGGGGCCTGCTGGCAGGTGCCACTCACTGCTGGGGGTGGGGGTGCTGGGGGACATGAGTGGGCCATGAGTGGGGGCCTGCTGGCAGGTGACCCTCACTGCTGGGGGGTGGGGGTGCAGGGGGACATGAGTGGGGGCCTGCTGGCAGGTGCCCCTCACTGCTGGAGAGTGGGGGTGCAGGGGAACATGAGTGGGGGCCTGCTGGCAGGTGCCCCTCACTGCTATGGGGTGGGGGTGCTGGGGGACATGAGTGGGACATGAGTGGGGGCCTGCTGGCAGGTTCCCCTCACTGCTGGGGGTTGGGGTGCAGGGGGACATGAGTAGGACATGCTGGCAGGTGACCCTCACTGCTGGGGGGTGGGGGTGCAGTGGGACATGAGTGGGGGCCTTCTGGCAGGTGCCCCTCACTGCTGGGGGGTGGGGCGGCTGGGGGACATGAGTGGGACATGAGTGGGGGCCTGCTGGCAGGTGCCCCTCACTGCTGGGGGTGGGGGTGCTGGGGGACATGAGTGGGGGCCTGCTGGCAGGTGCCCCTCACTGCTGGGGGGTGGGGGTGCTGGGGGACATGAGTGGGGGCCTGCTGGCAGGTGCCACTCACTGCTGGGGGTGGGGGTGCTGGGGAACATGAGTGGGGGCCTGCTGGCAGGTGACCCTCACTGCTGGGGGGTGGGGGTGCAGTGGGACATGAGTGGGGGCCTTCTGGCAGGTGCCCCTCACTGCTGGGGGGGTGGGGTGGCTGGGGGACATGAGTGGGACATGAGTGGGGGCCTGCTGGCAAGTGCCCCTCACTGCTGGGGGTGGGGGTGCTGGGGGACATGAGTGGGACATGAGTGGGGGCCTGCTGGCAGGTGCCCCTCACTGCTGGGGGTGGGGGTGCTGGGGGACATGAGTTGGCCATGAGTGGGGGCCTGCTGGCAGGTGACCCTCACTGCTGGGGGGTGGGGTCCAGGGGGGCATGAGTGGGGGCCTGCTGGCAGGTGCCCCTCACTGCTGGGGGGTGGGGGTGCAGGGGGACATGAGTGGGGGCCTGCTGGCAGGTGCCCCTCACTGCTGGGGGGTGGGGGTGCTGGGGGACATGAGTGGGACATGAGTGGGGGTGCCCCTCACTGCTGGGGGGTGGAGGTGCAGGGGGACATGAGTGGGGGCCTGCTTGCAGGTGCCCCTCACTGCTGGGGGGTGGGGGTGCAGGGGGATATGAGTGGGGGCCTGCTGGCAGGTGACCCTCACTGCTGGGGCGTGGGGTTGCAGGGGGACATGAGTTGGTGATCACGAGTTCAAGGTGCCATGTGGCCTGGCTGGGGGCATGCCCATGGTGGATGGACTGCCTGCGGGACATGACCAGGGGTGCTGGGTAGTCCCCTGTGGTGTGGGTCGCTTGCAGGGTCCGTGGGGGCGGGTAGAGGGCACTCCTGTGAGAACCCACACTGCCAATTGATGTGTGGGACTCCCTGCGCACCCCCCTGGATACACATACCCCGCTCTGACAGCGAAAGCATGTGTGGAACTTCCCCGTACCGCGTTATACACGTACCCCGCTCGCACAGGCCCAATCGTGTGTGAAACTTCCTGCGCACCCCAGTAATCCACGTACCCCGCTCGCACAGGGCCAATCGCGTGTGCAACTTCCCGTTCACCCCAGTAATCCACGTACCCCGCTCGCACAGGGCCAATCGCGTGTGAAACTTCGCGCGCACCCCAGTAATCCACATAGCCCGCACGCACAGGGCCAATCGCGTGTGAAATTTCCCGCACACCCCAGTTATCCACGTACCCGCACGCACAGGGCCAACCAATTGTGAAACTTCTCGTGCACCCCAGTAATCCACGTACCCCGCTCGCACAGACCCAATCGGGTGTGAAACTTCCCGTGCACCCCAGTAATCCACGTACCCCGTACGCACAGGGCCAATCGCGTGTGAAACTTCCTGCGCACCCAGTAATCCACATACCACGCTCGCACAGGGCTAATCGCGTGTGAAACTTCCTGCGCACCCCAGTAATCCATGTAGCCCGCACGCACAGGCCCAATCACATGTGAAACTTCCCCTGCACCCCAGTTCTCCATGTACCCCGCTCCCACAGGCCCAATCGCGTGTGAGACTTCCCACGCAGCGGGGTACGTGTATTCGGAGGGGTGCGCAGGGAGTTTTACAGGCGTTTTCATGGTTGTGAGCCTGTGCGCCATGTACAGGATTTGTGCGCTGTACACGGTGCACTGGGAGGGGTTGGGGGCGTAACTGGCGCTGCTGCAGGGTTGCTGCGCCACTCTGCGCCACGGCTGGTTTTGGATGTTGAAATCCATGAATACGCTGTACGCGGAAATGGATTTTAGCGCACGCGGCTGGCGCAGAAAGTCGCACGCGCACAGTGTGCGCCAGCCGGGTGCACCACTTGCGCGCAGAATTCTATGAATTACCCCCTTAATTGTAAAAAAAAGCAAACCATTTTTTTCGAATGAGCAGACAAACTATGCTTTCCATATTTGGTCTGCTTTCTTTTGTCTAGAACGTGTTCCACTCAAATGGTCTATACAGTGGTCGAAGTGTACGAAAAGTAGTAGTGGAACTATGTTCCCTACTGGCCTGCACCACTCCCCACAATCCGCATTGCCACTCCCCTGTCGTGCACAATTCAAACCCCAAAACACATGTGTCTGCTGTTTCCGGAATGGTTTCTTTTAAAATAAAAGTATAGGAACGGTAAAACTAAAAAGAAAGTAGAGGAGCGCCGCTCCCACTCACTTCGACCACTAGTCTATATAAAAAGAAAGATCAGGTAATGGGCTAAACAATGCCACCAGCATGTGAGAAGGCAAATCATTTTCACAGAAGACAGCACAGTACTCTCAGTGATGAGATGATTTGTCCAGGATCACTGTATCATCTGTTAGCAAAGCCAGGATACGTAAATTAATGCTTTGGTTCCACAGTCTTGCATTTGGTTACCTAATCACCTCTTCAGGTGAACACTTTATTCTCATTATTAGGGGTGGTTTCCTAGGTTTTACAACCACCCTCCTAAAGAAACCGATTTCTAGACCTCCGCGGTACTGATGATGTGTTTGTTATTATAGCAGCTGCTGTCTGGTGCAGGTACATTACTGCTAATAGCACCTCATGTGCTACAACACAAAGTACGTATACATGCTGGTCCATCAACTTCAGACATAGGAAAGGCTCAGTCGACCTTTGATAGAATTTGGTTTTGTAATCTTGCATATGAACATACATCTCTGCAATGAGTGGGTAACACACTGAGCTATCTTCTGGACCATTCATAGGAGCACTCACATTTATCAGTATGTATTTCAACTTTGGCTATTGCACATGATCAAATATCCTGACGTGTGCCGTTTATGTTTGGTGAACAATGGAAAAGGATTTCTTTAGATAAGGCAGCTTTGTGGAGCCCCAATCCAAAGTGGGGTCCCGGGGCAAGTGCCCCCTTTGCCCTTTCAAAAATACATCTCTGATTTGCATGCTGGGTTGAGGGAGTTCTCAAATTTAGCAGTCACTTTTGATAATGTTATTTTCAACAGTGTTAGAGTCCCGCTGCATGACAAGAGGGCTATACTGGTTCTCGAGTGACGAACCTACATGCATCTCTTAGGCTCTAACAGATTTGATTATGTAAATGTACAGGGCCAATTGCAGGCATTGATTTTAGATCAATAGAGTAACTTTTAGCTGGGTGCCTTTAAAAAATCATCTCACACTGGCCTAAGCAGGACCCCTTCTGTATCACTTAAAGATGTGATCCCCATTGCAATGGCAGATCAATATCATGCATGTTGCGTAAAGTCCTGTTATATTGATATAAAGGTGTGTACCAATAGTTTGTGATTTAGGACAGATAATATTGTCACTTGTATCTTTTATGCAAGATCTTATGGGCAGAGGAGGCATCAGTCCCCGTTATCTGTTCTCACTTCTCAAAGCAGAGTGACTAGCTGTTGACTAGTTTGTTTTGCAGATGGTCAATTCTCTATAATAGAGTGTGCCCCCTGTATGCCGTATTTGGAAAAGCTCAACTTTACTGACTTTATAAATATTCCCATAGGCTGAATTTGTGGCAGAATCCCATTTGACACTGTTAAAATCCCTGTGTCTTTCAATGCCAGGAAAACTGCTCTTCTCCAGTCACTGGACATGAGTGCCACTGAAGGCATTCCTATCCTCTTGGGTCACTGTCCCTGGAGGCATTACTATGCTCAGGGTATTTGCCCTTGATGGCTCCTGGAGGTGTTCCTGTCCTCTAGGGTCATTGCCCTTGAGTGCCCCTGGAGGCATTTCTGTCCTCTAGAGTCATTGTCCATGAGTGCCCCTGGAGGCATTCCTATCATCTATGGTCATTGCCCATGAGTGCCCCTGGAGGCATCCCTATCCGCTAGGGTTACTGCCCATGAGTGCCCATGAAGGCATCCCTATCCTCTAGGATCACTGCCCATGAGTACCCCTAGAGGCATTCCTATGTTCCAGTGTCATTGTCCATGAGTGCCCCTGTAGGTGTTCCTATCCTCTAGGATCACTGTCCATGAGTACCCATGGAGGTGTTCCTTTCCTCTAGTGTATTTGCCCATGAGTGCCCCTGGAGGCATTCCTGTCCTCCAGGGTTACTGCCCATGAGTAATCCTGGAGGCATCCCCATCCTCTAGGGCCACTGCCCATGAGTGCCCCTGAAGCCATTCCTATTCTCTAGGGTCACTGGCCATGAATACCCCTGGAGGTGATACGATCCTCTAGGGTCACTGCCTATGAGTGTCTCTGAGGGTGTTCCTATGTTCTTGTTATTTCCTTGGTCCACATTATTATGAAGACTTCTCAGCTGCAGGTCTCC
Source organism: Ambystoma mexicanum (assembly GCF_040938575.1). Taxonomy (NCBI): domain Eukaryota; kingdom Metazoa; phylum Chordata; class Amphibia; order Caudata; family Ambystomatidae; genus Ambystoma; species Ambystoma mexicanum. Next base: position 86,117,822 of record NC_090931.1, on the reverse strand, counting down.
TACAGTGATGTAACTATAGGCGAATTTGAATCTGAATGTCTTCTCCATTCATAGAGCAGGTGCTTGCCTCTGTTTCAGTCATTGACATGGACTCATATTCGTTAATGGTGCTCTACACCTTTGTGTGTCATTACACTCCAGTGCATTTGAGTGTGTCAAGTCTATACAACCCCAAACCAAGTAACAATTGATCCTTGAAATAAGCAACCAGTTTTGTTTGAAATCGGTTGGTTGAACTTAACAGGAGCCCCTCTAATTGAGCACAAATACTTCAATAGCAATGCTGATGCTATTAAAGCCCAAATCACCAATGACGCATCACATCAATAAGAGCTTCTGGACTACGCTGATAAACCTGAGACATTATCTACCCCAGAGAAAACATAATGAAGAAGGCCTCTCATAAACCAACACAAAGTATGAAATACACAAAGATAATTCTGAAGCTTTAGACCATTTGACAAAGTCTGCTGCCTGGCTCTGTGTAGAGGTACTATCTGAGGGTGCATACCTCCTAAAGCCATTGGAATTTCGGCCTGGTGGCAGAATGTGAAGGATCTTCAAGGCACTCTCCCTCTGTCTGGGCTGCTTGGCAGGAAACAGTCACACTATGATCACTAAAACCTTTCCACTCAGTGTGGTGGATGTTAGGGAACCCCTCCCACTCCTCACAACTACACAGCCCCATCTCCAACGACCTAAAAACTGCCCATAGAACCAAGTGTTTTTGATAATGTCTGCACCCACAAGGTTGCATGTCAGCTGCAGCACTCAGAACCACACACAATCCCCAACAAGCACGGTGTCCCTGATCTTCAAATGTGTGAGAAATGACTGTGACTACCACATGTCCACCCACAAAGCTCTTGCGCATGTGACTGTAGGAGGGATATATGGAAACTACAGGGAATTGAAGAATACACTGAGGGGCAAATCAGACCCACGAGGACGCAGTTATTTACAGCTCGTGCTCGAACAGTCATCTTACACGTTGTCCTCACACATCCTGATGACTGGAGAGAACCCAGAAGGGCCACCAGAGTAGATATAACTGTGGTGTAAACTGTGAGCCGCACGTGACCTACATATATTCATGAACTTGCCAACTCTTCTAGGAGCTGCACAGTGACTGTTGAACCCTAACCTTTCCCTTATCCAGATGTTCACCCTAGACTAATCCACAGTTTAGTGAATGGCTGCAGAGAATAACACCCAACCAGTATTTCCCTGTAACTTGGCCCATGATTGCGGCATTTCACAGCAATGGCATCAGCATTGGCAATGTGTATCATTCGTCAATAGTGTAGATACTGACAATGAGATAACATAATTTTCATAACTGTTAAAATAAATATTTGTGTGTATTTATGTTTTGTGAAATTGGTTGAAACGAGTCAACCTTACACAAAAGAATGAAAACACGCACTTAAAATACAAAACACACACAGAGTAAAATTACAATAGTGGTGAGCTCAATATATGCTTGTATTGAGTCGGCATTTTCCACTTAAACGTGAATGCTAATGAACTCAGCCCCAATTCCTGACGAAGTGTGGTGACTGGCAGACAATTTGGCAGTGTCAACGCCTTCCCGCAAATAACAACATAGGTTTCATAACTGTTAAAATAAATATAAAGAAACCTGTTAGACCTCTTTCCCCCATGTCTATTTTCTTCAAGCCACCAGATTGCACTGACAGGGTGGTCGTTACGCTGACAAGGGTTTTAGATGCACTTTACCAAGAAATGTCTGATGCTCAAATATGATCAGGAGGTCCTCTCTGTGAGCATGGAGCCTGCCATCACTGCTGTGGGAGACTCTGGATTTGTTAAGGCAAGACTAGAAATGGCAGCATAGAGCATGCATGAATCAAGAGAAATGTCAACCATACGTACCTGAAGAGAAGAGTTTGATCAAATAAGGAAATAGCTGGTCTATACTATCATCACAGAATCCAGATCCTTTCCCAATGAATGTTTCCCATATCATCCTTCCATCAAGGTATTTGTCATGGAATTGTTGGAGGCTCAAGCCAGACGTCTTTTGCTCTAGTAGGTTCTTCTCCATCTTGAGAGGTATAATGACTACACTTGCCTGGCACATATATATAACAAGAAACCTACATTTGAAATACCATTTTAAAGGCGTCTGTTTATATGTGTTTTTCCATCTTCATTCCTAAATCGTTTCAACAGCCTATGTTCGTCTTCTGTCATGGGTAGCTTTTTATTTCTTACCATTTATTTTCTTTTTTGATTGCCAAGTACACATTTGTCACTGGCTTGTCAATAATGACACCAAGCCAAAAATAACACTGTTATCTTTGTTTAGCTTTCAACATGAGGACAGTGTCATGGGAGAGAGATACAAGATGAGGCTGAGAGTCAAAAAGGCTTAGACAAACAACAAATTTATTCTATAGTCCCACCACGGAAATTGCAGTCCCGAATCCTTTCAGTGGGTACAAAACAGCACTCTTACAAAAGTTTCTACAAGGCTCCCATTCAAGTCTGGTTGAAGGTCCAATGAAGAACCCTGATTTCTACCTTTGTGTTTCAGTTTTCCAGGGGTTAGAAAACCTGCTTCTAGTTCTCTGGGGTTCCAAACACTGCTTCAGTGGGCCTGGATACTCTGGGGTCTTAATTGACTTAATGCTTTAGCACCTGGCATGTCAGGTGTCTACCCACTCCAGGCAATTGCCCATCGTCTCAAACAGGCATGATTGCTGGATATCAAAGATAAAGGGTTACCAGAACCCTCCTCTTTCTGTAGTTGGGACTTACTCTCAGCAGTCACCCTCATATGAAAGAATATAAGTTCCCTGCCCTTCGATGGTGTTGCACCTGTTTAATCCTCCACCCACAATTACTGTCTACACTGGACCAATCTGGCCATCTGGAACCTCGCTATTTATTCGGGTTATGGGGTTCACCTGTCCTCCAGCCACCTCCTCAGGCTTAATGTAATGATCTTGCCCTCTTAGGGGTACTTAGGCCCAGCTGCCTCTTAGTGGTCGACCAATGACAGCACCATCAACTGCCCCTCCAGGAACTACCTTTGCATAAGGTAACCATTCTCTTACAAATCAAAAGTCATTGTTAGGGAGAATTCCCCAAAATGGCTAATTTCCCTTACCTTCTGAGTCAATCATCAGCTTTGCTGGATTTCTAGGATTTATTTTTTTCACCTGGTAAGAGTGTGAGCCTTTTTTACCCACTCTTACATGTGTTTTGCTGTGTGTATTTAAACGTGTTTGTGTTCATAGACTGTGGAGCCTCACTTACTCCATAGGCATCATCTTTTTACTGTGTGTTACACCCTCAGTGCAGTGACACAGGGTTTTCTTTTTCAGACTTCCCACTTTAAACTCCATATTCTGTCACTGACTACTGTCTCCGAGAACATGTAAAGTTGCCATTGACTTTATTAGTCTTTCTAAAACCACAGACCCAGTACAACCTATCTTACATAGAGTACTGGAAAGGGTTAATGCTTATCCCTTTTTGTCTGTCTCTCATGGACTTGGCTGGTGGCAGTGGTGTCTACCCGATTTTTTCTACCGTGTTTATATTAAATAGCCTTGGTATTGTTTTAGTCTGGGTTAGTAGCCTTGAACTTAAACCCGCTGGACCATATTTGTTTTAATTTGTTTCCAGCTGGGTTCATACGCAAATTCATTTTGGAAAGGTCTTTCTCGTGTTTTACTCTGCATGCCAAACCAGGTTTGGTCCCTTTGTTCGCTGACGTTTGGCAGGCTTCTGCACAGAAGCCCTCCTTAGGCGCCTGAAAGTCTGGGTAGGCAGGATTTCAGGGAGTGGTTTTAGGAAACCTGCCTTGGGTTCCCTTGGTAACCCAAGTCGCACTCCGGTTTGATTGGCTAGGTGACTGTCCCGCCAGGACAGCCACCCTGCTGTGTGATTGACAGCTAGGCTGTGTGAATGGGGGAAAACTGCATAAAAAGCAGGTCTATGAGAGTGAGAAGGCAGAGTCGCCACTGGATCGAGAGTACCAAAGAGAAGCTGACAGAGAGGACCTCTACAACGACTGAACCTCCCGTTGAAGCCCTACTGCGGGTCCGAATCTCCAAACTTTGATGACAGGGAATATCTGCAAGGAATCTTCTTTCCTTGAGCTAGTGGGGCCAACCAGTTCGCCAAACTGCAAGCCAGGCCTCCTTCCACTGGTTGAATTTGCTGTGCACAGCTACAGTGAACCGGATAGCCAGAAGGACCGAACCTTGCTTGGGTTTTAAGGAGCGCACCTTTTATTCGTTGCTTTGCTCTGCTGCTGGTTTCTTTCCTGGGCAGTGCAGGACCCTCCAGTCCTCTTAGTTCATGTCAGTCCGACAGTCGCTTCGGGAACCGTGAGCCTGCAGGACCTGCAAGGAATGTCCGCCTCAGCTACAGCCTTCTTCTCAGTTTAACGTACTGTTCAAACCCGGTTGTTCATTCCGTTCGACCGCAGTGAAAGTGTTTGAAATCTTTTGCCAATCAGAGGGCTTGTCCTTCCCTATTCTTTAAAGTAACTTTTCTTCCGACCAACTTCGTTATGAACTCTTGTCAAAGACTTAACTGCAAACTACCCTGAACTGTGTGATCCTCTGCAAATACTTTTGGTCCATTGACTTTGGCCCATGGCCGTTGATTTCATTTCTTCACTGTAGTTACTTTTTCTAGATTGCCCTGCTTGCTTACTTGTTGGTGCTGCTCAACGTTTGCCTAACTTTGTCTTTCCCTCCCTTTTAAATTGCTGGAGTGCCATTTTGCTCACACTTCATTTTGAGCTTAACTTGTCCAGAATCTATTGGGTGGTGTGTAGTATATTAAGAGTGTGATTTTTCAACTGCTTTACTTTAGTGAATTGTTTTACATCTTATGTGTAAATAAATGTAAATTCTTTTACTCAGAAACCTTGAGTCATTGTTTGAACCATAGTAATTGCTGTCCTTTGTGTAGCTATTGGTACTGCTCACTTTACTCTTGAGATAAGTCTGGCTGCTCAGCCATCGCTACCACTTTACTGTGTACTACAGGCTTGTACCAAAGGTGAATTTTTACTGTCACTTGTAGTCTTAATTGTGTGTTGTGTTCCCAAAGGGTACTGCATATGATTCTGCCTAACAGTCATTTGTAGATTATACAGCTCCTCCAACAAAATAATGTCATCCTTCAAAACACCAACTCTCTCGTTTGCCTTCCTCACTACTCAAAATGCCACTAGCTCAACACTCTCTTTCAAACACGCCTCTCCAGCTCAATACCAAGTCCCCACATTTGGCATCTGGCTAGTTCTTCATTTTTTCCCTTCCCATTTCCCTCGAGGTGAAGTAAAGCATCTCATAAGGAAATTGTAGGAGTAAGATATGAGGGTGGAAGAGGTGCATCGCAAACCTTAAGCAAAAGAGGAGGAAAGTAGTTTTAAGTACAGACGGGTTGAGGGGTGTCTCTGACCCCAAAGAGGTAGGAACAAGGAGAGAACAACAGAGAAAGTAGTCAAGCCCCAAATCAGCAGGGGGAACCTGAGAGGGGAGGAAAAATGATCACTTGGCAAGGCATCAAGAAAGAACATGCAAAGATATTGATAAGGGATTGATAAGGGATAGGAGGGATGTCCACAGGTAACAAGCAGGTGGTGAAACATCGAGGAGGCCGAAAGAGAGATTGGGCTGGTGGGCAGTAACACCATCATCCTAAAACAGGGAGTTTGTAAGAGCCATAGATCCTTTGTTGGCTGAAATGCCTGTGCACATAATAAATGGAATTCCCTATGTTTTATATTTGCAGACATATAGTGTCATTTCACTTTTGACAAGTCATTCGGTTCCAAACCAGCATTTCAGGCGCTCATTGGTGAGCGGCTTCTTTTTGTTTAATTCTCTCTTAACGGATATTTTACTCTTCTCACAATGTGTATTTCTTTGGCACCTGGATTGGGGTTCTTCAACTATTACACAGATTGTCACAGGTTCTAACCCATGATTACCATTGGCTCTTTGGCTTCTCGGAGCATTTGCATCAATTTCCTAACACTTGTGTGGCATGCCACTTCAGTAGATTGACTATCCGTCAATTTCCCTTGGGGTCGAACCTTTGGGTGGTACCACTCTGCACACCCATCGCTTTACCCTATCACTACAATGGCAATTTCATTTGTTAGCCTTATAAAACATATAGCAAATGACTCCTCTAATCTTTGTTTTATGTTTCCCACAACCTCTGATGCCTTTTTTTTCCCTGTGGTACAACTTAATATGCGGTAAGTACATTGTGTCTACCTTACTTACAATTGGTATCTTTAATGTTCCATTTCAATTTGTATAACTAACTTGCTACTGCATTGATGACCAATATTTTCTAATGTCAATTATGTGTATGATGTATAACTTGTCTTTATAATTGATTCAACTGATGTATGCATGTGTGACCTTCTCAGCCGTGAACAAGACGTATGTCGAAACACGTGACGACTGGATACTTAAAGTTATTAAAGACTTTGCCAAATTAGCTTGGCCTTAGAATTTTGAATCTTCTCATCTCCAGGCTAAGCGCTTTTTCCAGTCTCTATACCCCCCCTTTTTTCTATATAGTGTAAATGATATTGCCCAATCACAGACTGGGGATTTGCAAATAACATGTAACATTCGCTGTCACCTCACCTCTGATTCGTGCTATAAATGCATCAATTTTATGATGCAATGTTGAATGTCTTTTTGATTATTCCCAGCCTGGGCTGTGCATTAAACTTCTGTTTTTCTCACATCTCCTGCATTCATGTTTGGCTCATTGGATTCATATTTATTATTTGGATTTGGGACTTGCCTTACACTTCTGGTGGATCGCGGAGGGACTCCAGGTCACTTCCAGGCTGGTGGACAGCTGTTGGCTCCTCCGCCACACTCCCCTGGGCGAGCGGGGCCCGCCTGCAGGGAGCAAAAAACTTCAAAGACCAAGCGTCAGAGTTACCAGAGGCTTGCCTGATCGCTCTAGGCATCTGCCCGGCCCCCACGAGTGCAGGACTTCAGAAGACCATAGCGAGCCAGTGCACCTGATCGAGAAATACAGTAGGAGAGTTTGCAAGAGTGGAGTGATAGTGTGAACCAGGTGGTGTTTTTCCTTTCCCTTTTCCTTTTAGTAGAAACTGAAAAGGGCTCCCGTAGCGTGGAGTGGTGACATCACAGTAGTAATAGACTTGGTTAGTGTAGAGTACACATCCCTCAATAAGAGGAGGGAGGGCAGCGCTACTTCAGAAATACAGTGGGAAGTCCTCCATTAGCGAGGACTGTACCCTCCGTCCACGCTAAGGGACGAAAGGTAGAGAACATAAATAATTGTGTAAATAAGTGTAATTTGTTTAAATATGTTGGATAAAGTGTACAAAACATAGCTATTGGGTGATCAGAGGCAGAAGTATTTGATGTAAGGTTTGGAGTGATGGGAAAATATTGGGTAGGTGAGTATATTTGGGAGAGGGTGTGGTTTTAGTGATATTATTCTTGCGCGAAGACACACTGTGCTCTTGTGTTCAGTGTTTTTTCGCTCTCTTCTTTTTTGTGTTCTGTGTTTAAAAGGTCATTCAGGGTTGCGCCATAGGAGGCATCCCTTAGAGTTGTTACTGAGGAAATTGTTTTGGTCTCTTGCGAGTAGTAGGTACTGGCCAGTTGCGTTCATGATTTTACTGTCTAAGAGGAAAATGGGCACTCTATTAGAGCATATGTGCAAGGAGTCCCAATTTATAGGGATGTTGAAGGGGCCTCAAAACCCTCAGCACACCCCCAAGGTGACAGATGCCACACACTGAAGCAGCCACACAGACCATAACGAGATGACATCACCAAAGTAATCATGAAGAGGCAACATGGCTGAACACATACCTAGAGACATTATGGGGGTGCAAAAGAGCACACATGAACTGCTTGCAGAAACCCCAAAGCAACTAACATTAACAGCTATGAAAATAAAGATGGAAGTCACAGCTGCATTGAAATGAATGGAAGTCATTGGAAAGGCTCAAAAGACAGGGAGAGGCCTGGCACACTGATTTCCCTGAGAAACGCAAAGCAGAACTGGCAGTGCAGTCACTTTGCCGGACCTTGCTATGGACACTGGGAGAGAGTGTTCAAGTCAGCAGAAAAGGTAAATAAAACAATTGCAAGGGCTGGGAGCTAAAATTCTTCATGAATGAAAGGAGAGAAACTACAATTCTGCTGTCTCTACACACGTGATTTGAACCTGGGCAACAAGGCCCATTCATCCGAGGCAAGCAGAAACTGTTGTTCCCATGACACTGAAGACAGTAGATGCAAAAATGTCAGCATGAAGGTGGAGGCGGGAACATCCTGGCTCAGAGCCAAAAGAGTCAGAGAAGTGGTAACCTTAGTGGGAAGAAGCTACATCCAGATGATCCTAGAGGAGATCCGTGGGATGCGCACAGACATTGGAGCTAAAGTGGCGGACCGGTCAGCAAAGGTGGTCATGCTGGAGGAAAGGTTAGACGGGTGGAGGCGAATCAAGCCTCTTTGGGGTGTTGGAATCACAGTTTGAGGTCAGTTTCCGGGACATCGAGAGAAGAGAAGTGGAACTAGGTTTCCAAGTGGATGATATCAAAAGTAGAGAGAGGTGCAAGAACCTTGTGCAAGAACCTTGTTTTTTTTGGTCTGATAGAAAAGGAAGGGGAATCCGTGGCTGGGTTCGAAAGTTAAATCCAGAAAATTATAGGGATGTTCCTAGGATCTAAGGAAGGTGAACAAGTGACCCTGGACTGAGTGCACCGGGCGGGTATCGGCACCAAGAGGCCCACCTCAGTGCTGGCTAAGCTACACTATTACCGTGACAAGACTGACATCCTGGAGAGAGCAAGGCGAATGGGGGCCATTGACTACGAAGACTCCAAGGTGTCCATATTTTAGGACCTTATCAAGACGTAAGAAGTGTGGCTCCCTTACGAGGTGGCTCCAGGAGAAAGGTGTAAGATACAGATGGGGCTACCCCTTTGTAGTTATATTTGAACTTGAAGGAGAGATATATCACCCAGTGCTTGAGGAGGACATCAAAACGGCTAAAGAGGAATTTACAGGCCCCCTACAGGATCACCAGGGGGAAGATGGGGGAGTGAGAGCTAGCAGCAAGCCGAGAACCTAGGGGCCCAAAGAGTATGGAAGGTGCAAAATGATAGGGGCCAGGAAATCCCGAAGCTCAGTACTCCCCCCTCGCAGAAAAGAGACTACTTGAGGGGAGCCAGACTGACTGTTGACAGTTATTTTCTCCATGAGGACTCAAAAGCCCCGGGCTTGGAATCCAGTTGTTACGGGTTTATTTGTGCTTCTGAGGGAAAATGTGGGGCAGGCCATGGGAGAGGTGAAGCGATGGAGTTTAAGAAGGAAAACATTTTGTATGTTGCCATAATATTGTTCAGGTTTCAGAGGTAGGAGCTTGCAGAGGGACTATGGCCAGGTACCTCAAAGCAAGAGGAGAAGGAAGGGGAGTGGCCGTGGCTGGTCAAATGAGGAAGGAAGGGTCGGGCGACACTAGGATGCTACATATATGGGGAGGTATAGGGGATGTTATTGATGGCAGGACAGAGGCTGATATCTTGGTGGTTCAGCCGTTAGGCCACAAGCGGGAATGGGAAGGGAGGGAGAAAAGGAGGATGGGGGGGTGGGATGAAAGGGAAGCGAGACAGAAAGGGGAGCAGAGAAGACGGCTCACATATATAGGAGAAGAGGGGCTGACTGAAAGGGGTCCAGGGGGCGGGGTATAGGAGCTACATGCAGTACTTCATCAGGACTGAATTGGGGGAGAGGAACGATTGAGGGCAGAGGAGAAGGGAGGTATCCATGATGGTAAATGGTTAATTGTAAGGTGGCAACGTTGAATGTGAAGGGGCCAAACTTTGCAAAGCCAACCGGGCACAGCTATTCCTGCAGGAAACACACTATAGACGGGGGATAGAACACGCCATGAAAGGACAAGAGGTGGGGCAGACTTTTTGGGCCTCTCAATAAGACGAGCAAAAAAGAGGTGGTGGGAATCATTTTTCACGAGCCATGCAGTTGCAGGAGGTACAGGTTAAGAAAGGTTTTGGTTGCAGGTTGTTGGCAGTGAAGGGACATATGAAAGGCAGGTTGCTCACCCTCGCATCAGTATATGCACCAAATATGAACCAGATAGCCTTCCTCTGGAATTTGTCCTCAGTGTGAGAAGAATGGGGAGGGAATGCTTATGGTGGGAGGGGACTTTAATCTGGTCGCCAACCCGGCAGTGGATTGGTGGACAGCAAAGGGCGACAAGGTCAAGGTGAGGCGAAAGGAGCATGAAGCATTCCCTCAACTGTTGCAAGACTACTTCTGGGTGGATGTGAGGAGGTCCAAGTTTCTCCAGACAGGAGGGTATATCTTTTTTCATCCCCACACCGCACATACACCAGAATCGATCTCTTGCTGGTGGCAAGGGAGCAGGTGGCTATAGTATCCTCCCTGAGGGGTGACATGGTCAGACCACAAGATGGTCATGACAGTCTGGTGGATAGAAGAAGGGAGGAAGAGACTGCCAAGCTGGAGATGCAATGACGGTCCTCTCTGAGACTCAGTATTTAAGGATTTCCTGCAGACAGATTACCCACTATTTCAAAATAAATGAAACAGTGGAGGTAGAGCTGAAGACAGTGTGGGAGGCAGCCAATGTAACGGTGCAAGGCCTTCTTATAGTGGAAGGGGCCCATAAAAAGAGGGGAAGAGCGCTGAGTGAGGGAAGGCTTCGGGAGGAATTGCGAGACATGAGGGCAAGTAACAAGACCGGGAGTGGATAGAGAGGGATTATTGGAGACAATGTGGAGACAGGAACTTCACTTACTCTTGATAGGGAAAGTGGCAAAGAAGATGTGCCATAACAAACAAAGGTTCTATGAGGGAGGGGACCGAGTGGTGACACTGTTGGCAAACTGGGTCAGAGAATGCAGTGGGGCAGGGGGATCTACAGTCAGAAGGACGAGACTGGGGAGGTAATTGGACTCAGGGGAAACCCCCCAGAATGTTTTGCAGGCACTGCAAAACACTGTACTCCCAACCAAGTACATTGGGGGAGAGAGAGAATAAAGATTATTTGGGTAAGCTCCCCATCTCGCAGCTGACAAAAGAGGAAAATGCTCTACTTGAAGCAGATATCACAATGGAGGAGGTCAAGAGAGCGATAGGCCAGCTAAAGCCAAGGGAGATACCAGGGGAGGACAGCTACAAAGCAGGATTCTATAAGCAGTTCCAAGAGGTTCTGGCAGGGCTCCTGATGAGAGTTTTTAATTCCATAAGGCAACTGGAGGATATGCCCACTACAGTTCGAGTAGCACTCATAACGGTGATCCCTAAGCAGGGCAAGGACTGGACGAGCTGTGCCACATATATGCCTATATCTTTGCTTAACGTAGCTGCAAAGAACGTCACAAGAATTCTGGCATCTCGCCTAGAGATATTTATTAATTTATTTATTTGTATTTTATTGTTTGCTTGTTAGGCACTTATACAATAAGAATATATTGTTTCAAAGCGCCCATAGGGCAGGGAAGGAAGGGGGAATTACAACACATTATTTAAGAGCAGAGGGCGAGATACATCTTCCCCGCCTGATACACCCACACCAGACGGGCTTCATCCAAAACAGGCAATTCTCTTGTAACCTGACGAAACCCCTCAATATTCTGAAGGACCCAAGGACACAGAGTGAGGGGCCCTTGTCCTTTCCCTGGACGCCAAAAAGCATTTGTCAGGGTCAACTGGTCCTTCATGGAAGGGGTCATTGAGGAGATAGGTATGGTAGAACAGTGGATGAGATGGATTAGGGCCCTGTATCACACCCCAATGGCAAGAGTGGTGGTTAATGGAGACATGTCCAGGGCAATAAAGTTGCAGAGAGGGACCAGGCAGGGGTGCCCCCTGTCACCTTTACTGTACGCTTTGGTTATGGAACCATGGGTAATGAGGGGTTGCAAGCATAAACGTGGACAGGGATATAAAGTGAGCCTATTCACTGTTCTACCTCACAAACCTGCAGTCCTTGGTACAGGCCCTTTTACAGGATTTGGAAAAGTATGGGGAATTATCGGGTTTTGGGTCAATCTAGCTAAATTGGTAGCATTCCTAGGTGGAAATTGGAGCCAGAAAGACAGTGAGTAGGTTGGTAGATGGGGATTTACGGCAAGACAGGAGGGCTTTCGATACCTGGGTATCAAAATCAAAAGGGAAGCTGGAAACCTATTGGAAAAGAACTACATCCCGTTGTGGAGCAGTATAAGCGAGAGCTTGCAATGTTGGGGACAGATTAGGCTTTCCTTGATAGCACGGCTACACCGTATCAAGATGAAAGTCCTCCCTAAACTGTTGTTTCTCTTCCAAATGCTCCCAGCGAAGGTTCCTGCCCACTTCCTAACTGCCGAAAAGAAGGCCCTCGTAGGTTTTTTATGGGCAGGAGCAAAACCCTGGGTAGCCTATTGGATGTTGGAGTTGCCAAAGGAGGGGGGGCGGTGGGATTTCCGGACCTGGGAACATACTACAGTGTGGCCCAGTTGCAGATTATTGTGGACCACTTAGACCCAGACACAAGAAAGCAATGGGTCCACATGGACAATGCGATTTTATAGCCAGTAACATTGGGAGAATTGATGTGGGTCCCACTTAAAGAAATTCCTAGGTGAGTGTTGGTACACACCATTCTGGAGCTATTTTATTCAATTTGGTGGGAGGGGAGCACTACCCGATGGTTGTCGACATGGCCTTCTCCCCTTAGCTGCATCTGGGTGCCACCCATATGGAATTTCATCGTAAATCCTCTGCGGGTCCAATCGTGGTATGAGGCAGGACTCTTGAGGGCGGGACAACTGTGGGAGAGAGCCGAGTGTATGCCATTGTCCCAATTGGAAGAATGCTTGGGGATGACGGGACTCTCGAGCTTCAGGTACCTACAGTTGAAGGTAGCCCTGTTGAAGCAGAACTGGGGAGATAACCTATGTCGAGAACGTACCCCCTTTGAGAAAGTACTATTACAGGAAACCAATACGAAGGAGTGAATATCCAGGCTCTATGGGTAACTGAGAAGGGGTGAGCCAACTGATATATACTACCTACACGTATGAAATGGGCCAAGGATATGGGGATTGATATGACCGACCAGCTGTGGGTTAAAATGTGTAGGGCGGTAAACAAGTGCAAACTGTCTCTGCAATACAGTATGCAGGCATTCAAACTGATACATAGGTGGCACTATCCACCTGCAACACTAGTGTAAATATACCCAGAGGTTGACTCGCGCTGTTGCGTTGTAAAAGGTCTAGCAGTGACTATTAGAACATGTGGTGGAAATAGCCACTCATTCAGACGTATTGGGAGGAGGTCTCCAGGATGGCTGAAAGATCTGGATGAGATACATAGGCCCAAGGAGCCAAGTTTACTGCTGTTTTGGGGTATATGAGAAGGAGTATGGGGGGGAGGAGGGTCACATGGTCCAAACTCTAATCGTAGCAACAAGGATTTGTGTGGCACAACACTGGAAACAGGGGAGTGCGCCCACAGATAGGGAATGGGTACAGAAGGCGAAGTCCATATATGATATGGAATACTTGACCCATCTTCTGGATGAGGCATGAACAGACATAAAGGGGATCTGGCTGCCTTTCTTTAACAAGTATGGACGATAACCTGTCCGCGGAATATAGGGATATGATATAGGAACTCATTGGCTGTGACAAATATAGGGAACTGGTTGTACAGAAGGGTGAGAGGGAGGGCAAGGGAGGAGTCGAAGGAATTATATGTAGTACATTTTGATGACAATGTTGATGCTTTGGAAAATGACAATAACAACTTGATTTTCCCTAAAAAGAATGTGTTGTGAAATGTTTGTAGGCCCAAGCCAGAGGTCTTTTGTTCTTGTGTGGTGTACCCCATCTCTAGATCTATAATGCCTACACTTGCCTGGCACATATAAATATAGTGAGAAATCTACATTGCAAATAATATCTTAAAGACGTATGTTTATTGGTTTCCTTTCAGCCTTGTTCTGAATTAATTTAATCAGTCAGCGACTGTTTGTTTGCTGGCTCTCCTGACCTGGTTCTAGCTTTTCAGCTTTTACTATCTGTGTACTTATTGTTTTGCCAACTAAGAATCTCTCCATGATGACACAAAGTCGTTTCTAACTGACATAAATGCGTAAATCACTCTTTATTTTTCACATGAGTCGGTGTCACAGAGTGGCCATGATGGGGACACACAAAACGAGATGAGACTGAGACCTGATGGGCTTCAGCAAAACAGCACATTTATTGTATTCTCACACTGGAATTACAGTCTCTCATTGGTTGGTGATAAACAATACCTTTAGAATTGTCTATGTTGAGATGTCCTCTGAGCCTGGTTGAACATTCTCTGAAGAACCCTGTTTTTTGGATTTGGGTTGCGGGTCCCCAAGGGTTCCTGAACCTATTTCAGTGTCCACGGCTGCTCCGCGGTCCTACTTTGCTTGTTACTGCAGCACCTGTCACAATTTGTAAGGTTATGTCTAGCCACTCCAGTCAGTGCCTTTTCAGCAGCCATGACTGATGGGTGGCTGCACGGAAAGAGCTGGTCAGAACCCTGCCCATCCTTTACTTGGAGCTTACTCCTAGAGCTCACCCTCATAAGGGAGGGTCTAACCTAAGACATCTGCCCTTTGGTGAGGCTGTACCAACTTGTTCTTACACTGAACAGAGGCGTAGCCAGGATTGTCACACAAGTGGGGCCTGAAGCTAATGTAGTTGGGTCCACCATAGTGACAGTCACATCAGTAAATGCCCACACAGCGTAGCCATTTACAGATTTTGTGTGGGCCTTGCCGGCTCAGGCCCTACCCTATCTACGCCTCTGCACTGAATACTGATTTCTCTGCTGGATCAATCTGGCACATTAGAACCTCCTGATGTACTAGGGTTATGGCGGTCACCTGTCCTCCACCAACTTCCTCAGGCTTGATGTAATCATCTTCCCCTCTAGGAGCTACTACTCTCTGTAGATTGCCTCCTAGCGGTCAACTCAGGTCAGCACCATCAACCCCCTCCCCATGAACTCCTTTTTCAAATAGTAACTCTACTCCTTCAAAACAAAACTACTTTTTATAAGATCAAGGAGGAGTGTTTCCAGTCTCACTGCGCCAACACATACAAAATTGAGACACTGCTTAGTTTGCAGTTTTATTAGGTGAGTATGGTACAGCCTTACACGTGTTTCGAGCAACACTGCTCTTCCTCTGAGGCTTATACATAAAAATTAAAATTAAATTAAATATTAGCCAACCATATACGAGGTTGTAAAAGTGACAAAATTAATAACGACAAAAATTGAATAAAAAATAAAAAATAATAATGAAAGAAAAGAATAGTCATGTTTCAAAGCAACCATATAGTGATAATGAATAGATTCAAGAATTCAAGATGTACCACGGGGCAGTGGGGGTGATATGTCACCCGATTTTAGAAATAAGTCGGTCACATTTATGCCCCCATTTTGTATAGAGGCGTGAGTTAAATTATATAAGACAAACACATTTTAAGTCCAAAAGTTAGCGGGAAACATTGTCCATGCATAGCATAAAAATTAGTACATTTTGGGTAAACCCACAAATACATTTGTGTACATTTAGCATTGTTGACCAAATAGTAAGAAAACCCACCGTATTAATGTGGTAGGTTCAAGTGGCATAAACAATTTAGAAACAGGGTTGGAGAGTTGAGAAGGAGCGGAGGATAAGAGAGAGACAAAACAATAGGAAAACCGTTAGTGCATGATTGCAGTGTGTTCCCAATGACCATAAAATGCAAAAGTTCGATTTGATTTAAAAGCTTGATATTAAGTACCTTGGGTTCATTGTTGAACATACGTGATTACATGTTGTAGATGTACTGAAAAGTACGAACCTAAAGTGGATAATACTGATTATAGCATTGGTCATAATTAATCAGTTTAGAGTTGCTAAATTATGCAATTAGAGATAATTAGGGCATACCTTTTTATATTCCTCGCAATTGCGGAAAGTTACCCAATTAGTATATCCGACTGTAGATGTAACATAACAGTTGATCGGCATGAGTGTTCCATTAGGGCAAAGCCGTAAAGGAAAGAGAGGTAGATCATTAGATTAGAGCGCTAGCCGCTTATCTAATTACAGGCAAATAAGCATGCAAACACATATTGGAGGGTGTTCTAGGGACCGGCGAGAGTTATAAGATACCGCTCCTCCTCCAGAATAACTACCTCTTCGCAATTTCAAACTCTCTCATCCACCCAACTTCCTTTTCAAAATATGTCTAGCATGCCACTCTTGTCCAAACCCTCCCCTCCTGCTCCTACTCGAACACCCAACACTCAGTCTGTCTAAGCTTGCTTTAATGCCTTGTTGCCTCTTCCTCTGGGGTGGAGTCTAGAGAACATTTTCTCACCCGGGATGATTGGGCTGGTCCACTATCAGATTGCCACCTGTGCCTGAGGCTATGTGGTCTATGAGGGTCTGGACTTAATGTTACAAGAAAGCCAGTAAATCATTTTGGATTTCATACTTTGTTGGGCTCTGGGAGGGTTGATGTTTTGCCTCGATGGTGAGTTCCTTGTTTCTCCCTAAACTCCCCTCTAAGTATCCCACGCATATGGACTGAGTCAGAAACTTCCCATGGAAGACTTTCTGCTCTTGGAGGCTTCAATATTTGGAGAATTTATAATATGTATCTCCTGAACCGTCCAATTGATTGCAAAAACCATGTCAGAGATGTCAAATGACCATGTAAGTCTCACGGAGCGTACTGAAAGTATTTCCATTCAAGGTTTCTCTTAGACCTGGATCTGCGTGGATTCTCACTCTGCTGCTGTGTCCTTTGTTTTCACATTTTCTCTCTACCATGCCACAGAAGAGATACAAGTAAAAGAAGCTCTGTGTGTTTATTGTGATGTATCCAGCACCACTAGAGGAGAAAACACTATACCTAGTCGACTGTTCATAGTCTGCCTTTGATTTGGCACTGAACCTGGAATCAACATTAAATACAGTCTATATTTAATCCTGAGCCTGGAAGCTTGGAACCCTTAAAGGGATCAACATCCTTTTGCACTTTAGGTGTCAACTCTGTTTAACAAATGGTGTTAATCTCCAGTACCATGTGCTGTGCTCTTCCCCGTAGAAATCAATGGAGTCACGAGCAAAAACCATGGGTTCAGTTCCTAGTTTACACAGAGGAATCAGGGAGGGTGCTCTAGGGATCCCCAAATTACCTCCCCCAGGTCCAACACACACAAACTCAGAGTGGAACCTGGCCCCTTTGACCACCACCTTGTCAAAACCCAGTGTCAAACCGGGAACCTGATTACATCGGTTTCAAAGGAAGACAGACAGCTCTTCTTTGCCTTGATCTGAGATAATCGAGCATACAATGTCCATTTTTTGTTATCACAATTTGCATATTATAGTATTTCTTTAATGTTACGATGATATTTAGTGGTTTTTATACCAGTCACTGGTGAATTTTCATGGACTTCCTGGCCCTGTAGGATCTGCAATAAAGGTGCTCTGCATTATTTTAGTAGAGACTGAGGGAAAATGCAAGGCATCTTTGCTGTTGTGTTGTGTATACAGGTGGAAAGCACCCGGGTTCAGGGAACTGCCATGTTTTTTTAGACGATTTGTGTCTCCCGGGCACTTGGGGTGTCTATATCCAGAAGGGAACCTTTTGTGCCTTTAGTGCTAGCACAAGCTGGCCAGGACTGTTTTCTATAGGTTGGCAGGGCAAGATGTACATAGATAAATGTGCATAGTGCAAGATTTGATTGCTATATTTGGGTGGCTTAGTTGATATGTGTAGTATAAGGTGGGAATTATATTTTGAGTGGGGTAATGAGGGGAATGAGGCAGTCAAACCTCAATGGGAAGTTGAAGAATCCTATCTAGCCATGCAGATAACTTGGGGGATAACTAGAAGCAAGAAACTGTGAGGCACCACCTATGAGCACAGTGGAGAGATGCCAGGAGCACAATCAAAGTGGGTGCCATAGAAGCTGTGAAAATGTGACAATGTTTGTAAGGTGGGTGGTGAGACAATGAAGCGGGTCGGCTGCCTCTGCCCACTGCATGATGGTGTGCCACGGATGGAGTGGGCTCCCTCGAACAAACAATGAGTGCATTGTCTTTCTGCAGACTACTGGCCCTTCGAATGGAGACCTGCACGAGGAGTACTCTCTCCCATTGTGGCACTTGCAAGTGTTAAGGAATGCTAAGATGCTGCACAATCGCACTGTCAACACAACCCAACAGAAGAAAAATAGCACGCAAGTGCAATACTCCAAAGACCAGCAAGGCTACCAATATGTGGAACACTGACATTGAGAAGCATTTCCGGACTTCAAACTGGGAATCCAAGATGGCATACACACATGCATAGGCTGGGAGGATAGCTCAGGGGCAACACGTTTGTCTTGGAAGCAAGACAACACATAGCAACACAGATTTGAATCTCGGTCTCACGCTTACAAACTGGCCTCTGGTATTACGCGCATTATAAAAGAACAATTATAAATTGCATTTGAAAACGAAGAACTATGTGTACCTGGAGATGTGATGCCAATTACAATAATCAAATCCCGAATTGTGTTCTGACAAGCTCCCAGATGAAACCGCTTTTCTGGTCAACTAGATAATTTTCAAAAATGTATGGATGCCGAAGGGAAAGCAGTAGTCATGCGGAATTGGTCGGTGGAGACATCAATGTGCATTCGAGACAGCTGGAGTGCACAGCAGGAATAGAAGAAAGGAGGCTGGAGAAAAGAGAATTGAGATAAAAGGAAGTAAGATGAAAGGAGTAACAGTGAAAGGAGGAGGAAAACATCAGGAGGAGAAAGACATGGGAAAGAGGAAGGGAGAGAAGGTCAAAATCAGGAGAAGGAGGCAAAAAGACATTGAAAGGAGGAGGAAGAAGAATGTGGATATGAGGCAGACATTTGAGGAAGATATGAGGATGGAGGAAGAGGTGGAATGTAAGATCATCAGGAAGCAGGAGAAATCTAGGAAGGGAGAGGAGGAGAAAGATGGAGGTTGAAGGCACAATACTGAAGGGAATAAGCAGTTCAGTGTAACCTTGAGTGAAGCAGGAACAGGGAGGTACAAAGAGATGAGGTTAGAGAGAGTGGTGTGTCTGACATTACAGCTATAATTACACTTTGGGATCAATCAATACTCAATGCCCCCTTTTCCCCAAGCGAGGCCCTTTGTCTTGTCGAATTCCCTCTGCTTGATACATGTATTATCGTAATGGCTTCCACATATTGACTATATTTTTATTCCATTGTAAGATGGGGGCCCTATTGGAGGAAGCCATGTGAAAGAAAGTGAAACGGAAAGGCACACAAAGGAACTTGGAAAGGATGTGCACTTACCTTGAATCAACCCTGTGGGTGTGCCAAACACAGCATGTTCTCCCTTGCCCTCTCCTTCATTAGTCTTTTCCCGAGAATGCAGGCACGAGTTGATTATTATGTCCCATAAAACCTTTTTTTTTATAGATTCAAAAGAAAGCTATATATTTTTAATTATATATTAGTCCCAGAGCTGTTCTGTCAAGGTTTTCAGAATAATGACATCTGCTTTATTAATTTAATTTCTCTGGCCATTAATAGGCTAAAATGGTAGAAACTGCGTCCCTCAACTCTCTCCACAATGTGGCACTAGCTGGAACCTGTGCTTCCCATGCTCAAGGTTTTTCCAGAGTTTAGTGAGTGGTGACATATAGTGATGGGCTAACGCTCATCTGGGCTCTGCAGGCTTCAGCCACACTGCCAAGGATTGGCAAGTGAGTACAACATAGCTCTCTGAATGAGGAGCAGTCAGAGAGCTGGCTTTGAATGACACCTTAAGAGCGTAACTCCTGGATCCATCCAGCATTTGTTGGGGGTCTATCAGCCTTCCATCCCCTCAGTATTATCTCCCTGGCTGCAATCACTGCTGTGAACAACCGGCTATTTTATGGGCATGATAGATCATCCAGGAGGCTGTCCTTAGTTGCCATCATTTACTGCACCACATAATTCCAAGTTTGAAGGAAAAGTTCACCTCCAGCAACAACCTGGACGCAAATCCTCCACCTTTAAAAATTGGCAGCATTACCATGGCAGAATTAGCACTTGCGCTAATTCTGCTAATATCCCCACAGAGTCATATGGAGCTCAAAAATGGGGATTTCCATCACTATTCCACCACTCTTAATCCTGTGTTGAGCCCACAGGACTGAGAGGCTTTACCGTTAATGAGTTTGCCAATAATTTGCAGATTTACTGCTGAATTACCACCAAACTTGTAATGAGGCCTATATCTACAGCATGCCCCTGCACGTCATTCAACACTCCTGAAACCTCATCAAAAAGTTGCTCTTCCTACTGCACTTGCACATCATATGCTCTAAGGTACCCATCCTATGCTTACAATCCCAGCAAGTATCGAAGTCACTCATCTCCCATTCAGACAAACTTCTCAGTGGCCCAGCAAACCTTTTCCAATAGCTTAATCTACCTGAGGATTTTCCCTCCAGTTGAGGGACACCATTCTAGCGTTCCTATAGAGGGCTTCCCATGTCTCCTCACATGTCTGCCGCAAGAGCTCGAGACCATCCTGCAAGCATATTCTCGTTAGGTCCCTGTAGAAAGTTAGACACAGTTTGTACCCGAGCTATTTGATAGTTTGAGGTCATATTTCAAACCATTTCTGGGCATCTAGATACATGGAGAGAATCATCTGCTAGCAGGTCACTTCTGGCAATGAAGCAGCACTGGTGAATGCTTCTCTAAGGGCACGTAAGTGTACATACAGTACGATAAGATGAGGCCATTATGTGTGTTCTGGTATGTATTGTTGCTTTTTGTATTGTAATTGCTTGAAGATATCAAAACAAAAGTAACAAAATACTTTAAAAAGACTATTTCCAAAAGACACTGGCAGCATGACGTGAATTCAGCTCAGTTTTCTTTCTGGCACTAGAGTCGATCACTCTCACAACGTCACCACCAACGTCACGATGACGAAGCCTGTAGAAGTGCAGTAGAGCATACACTCATCCCCATATGTCACAGCGCACACTGCTACAAAGTGACAATCACATTGTGCCATTCCACACAACACACTGCCCACTCTCACGCTGATCGTCTGTTTCCTTTTACACTGTTAGACAACCAACAAAATAGAAATGTGCTTGTTGCAGGCATTTGCAAGACTTCCAACACATTGGAGTAATTGCCATCATTGGCTCTCTTATTCACTTAGCATGAAAGATATTAATATCACATACCAGCCACTGCCATCAAAATACAAGCTATTGACACCAATGCTAGGTTTAGGCACAAATGACCAGGTACTCATACTGTTACCCCGGATTGCCCACAAATGCACAGGTGCTCATATCATTGATAATAGAAATGCTTTCCTTTCCCAGACTAGGATATTACGAAGCAGAGGTCAATTCACATTCTTGTCCATTATGACTGCCTTGCAGCATGATTGAGGATGTGATATACACGTTTGTCATCTCGCCCTACGCTGCCCCTCTGCCACCCATGCTTCCTACTGTACACACACATTCTCTCTCTTCTCTCCCTCTGACTGCACTTACAGCAAAACGGTGCATTCACACCTGACTTACTTTAATCAACTTTGATTATGTAAAGATAAAGACATGGCCATTGTCAATGGTGTTACATCAACTTGCTAACGGTGCAGTGTTTGGCCGAGTGTGGCCAGGTCCTCAATACTGCTGCTGTTGCGTTCCTATGTTGTTTCCAGAGTCTGTCGACTCTGTTTGCCTGGAGGGAGGAGCCCATTGAACAAAACACTCGCCGCCTGCAGAGCGTGGCGGTGTGTTTGGCCGGGTGTTCGACCTGAGTGGAGTCCAGGAGAAGGACAAAGATAATTAGCTGTGTACACCGCTGCAGAGCTTCGCATGGCACAGCAAACAATGGATCATCAATTGGGAGACGTCTCGACAGCGGGAAGCATTGTAGACAGGATTTCGGCCGCCATGTCTCTCAAACAAAGGGATGAGTGAGACCATCTCCAATGTGAATAACAATTCACTGAATCATCCTTGCCCGCTAGACACAGTGAATGTTGTTATTGCTGCCATTAATCCGTCCCCTTTAATGATGGCGCTGGTCCTAGCCCATAACCCTGACTTTGAGCCTGTATCTATGCCTATGAGGCCCATGATACCAATGAGGCCTGTTTTCCGAAATCCGACGTTGACATCAGGTTGCCCAGTCATGACATGCAGTACCATTTCTCCACCTACCACACCCGAGACCACAACCAGGACCACCGGTATATAGCAGTCTGCCATATAACTGGAAACACACCATTTTACCTACCCATTATGGGTAATCAGATTATGAACTATTCAGTTAATGATCAAGACACAGTCCAACCACTTGAAGGGAGAAAGCAAACATCTTTATTCTCCCCTAGATCTCTCAAACAACTGGAAACTATTCAGATGAATGATCCCAATTTTCCAAGTGAATCTTTTATGGAGAATCGCATATCATCTGTGATATTACCTCCGGAGAATCCTTCAATGGATCCCAGTTCAGGGGGGTCTAATTTTCTGGGCATTGACAGGCTGCCACAGATAGCACGTGGTGGTGACTTTTATATTGGCAATGATGATCCCATGGCCGATGGTAAAACGAAGCTTCGGACCTTCCATCCATGTGAAAATCCCTCTCTTCCATATCACTTACCAGAAAAATCTATATGGAAAACTCGAGAAATGGTAAAGTGTTGATACAACTCTGAAGGTATTCGGCAACCTGCTAATGGGCATTTCCATCACCTGGGACTCCTTAAAAATGGGGGTCCACTGGGGTTAGAGGTTTCGGACCAGCTGCTACTGGAATCAGCCTCTGCCCTTGAAATCCTGGAGAAAAAGGCAAAAGAACCAACAACAACGTCTTTTACAAAAAACAATCAAGATAAATTACCAAAAATGACTGGTGAGCAGCCCTACCATGTACAACATCAAGTCACGCAGACAGGAAATGGCATCATTACCCATCCTGAAGCATTTCTACATAAAAGCGTACTTAGAAAAGACGCTGCCACACATACTGAAACAGAATCATCTCTATATAACAGCATACCCATGGCAGAGACTGCCACCCAAATTCGAACACCAACTGGTCAGTGCCCAATAAAAGAGATTACTCTTGAACAAATGCAGAGAAAAACCTAATGGTAATCACCACCACATTGACTTCAATTTTGGCCTTGTTCATGAAGCTTCATGAACAGATGGCCGAACAACTAAAAGATCAAACAACTGTTTTGGCAATGCTCACTTCCAAAACAATCTTCATAGAAGCCTTTATTACTGCAATCCAAAAGTACATGGATGCAAGCCAAGCTAAGGTGGCTACTCTGCTTCACTCAATCTTAGATCCAGTGATTAAAGAGCGCAAAGATCGCGCTTCTCAAGACGTGCTGAATACGTTGATCTTGGAGTAATGATGCAGAAAATGCTGGATCAAACTGTCATCTTGTCTGCCCCAAATTGAGATGACTCGCAAAGATGTGAAAGAACAAATAATGGAATCGATTCCATGTCCGACTAAAGACAAGCTTCCCATTTTGAGTGGTCCTGCTCTAGCTTCCAGTGAACATCCTATACATGCCAATTGTGAGATCATATATAAGTCAAGCCAAGATCCAACTGTTGACCCCGTGTCAAACTCAATTTTGGAAAAACAATGATGTCCCCTCTTTGTTAAAGGTTCGCCTAAATCAACACATACACTCAGGAATGATGTCTCCAAGTAAATAATAAAACAAAAAAAAAACATGGAGTCACCTGTCCCATTACAGAAACCAAATTATCTGTGCTGCAACAAAAACAGCAGAATGTGACTCAAATAAAAACCGTGTTAATTCAAAAACCGTGAACCCACCCGAATGTGCCCGTTACCAAAGTACAAAAGGCTGACACAAATATGTTAAATGTCGAGCAACAAAACAAATGTGTTAACTTTCAATCGACAGAAATTGCAAGGAACCATCACCTAAAAAGGGCGTCTATTCTGATTGCAAATTCTTCTACTTCTCAAGTCAATGTACAAACCAAAGCCCATGACCCAAAATGGGTCACTAAAGCAGGAGGTACTTCATCAATCAATCTACTAGACTTCTCAACATATTCTATTGACGACGGAACTCTAATTGAAGATGACAATGAAGATGTTAAGGTGACATCAGCTGAAATTTCGATAGTGACAAAGAGCTCAACCAGAAGCCTGAATGGAATGCGGTTGCCAGGGGTCCGTTCCGATTGCAGATAGAAAAGAAGAACATAAAAAAGCGATTTGCACCACAGCCCAAGTGCAAACAGCAATCCATCGCATTTCGGGGGCGTACAGGACCTCGCTCAGGCCTACCTAGGATGTGGATGTTGCATCCTTCACACCTGTCGCTCTTGGGCTGATAAAGCTGTGTATGAAATAGTGCAGACCCATAAGGTAATGGCACTGATGTCAGATGGAGCCAAAATGAGAGCATTTCATTGTATTTACATACCCACAATGCATTGCTGTTTGTATCTGAATTAGGGGCAAACTTCCAAGGAAGTCTACTATGTGGCATGCTTACATTTGTGGCCTATTACCTCTTCAACTCTCACATTACCTGGTAGAATGTGTGTTTTTCTTACATTTTTAAACCTGTCATAATATTGATGAGTTTAATAATCTGACTGGACATCACATTCAGTCATCCAAGTTGAATACTTATTATGTATTCTTCAATTACTTTTAGAAAAATGTAACAGTACTGTGGGACGGTCCAGCCACAGCTGAGGATAATCAAGCACAAATAGTCCTTTATTCAATAAATGAAACAAAGAACCATTACTATAAAGCCAATGTTAAGCAGGCCATTATGACCTATGCAATGTGTTTTAAGATGGCAAATATAGTTCTGTTCCTATTTGTGCAAGAGAACCGGTTGCTCGCCGTTGCTAACATGAACTTGTTCAATTACAGTCCGGCTTGTCTCACGCATCACATGATTTCTGATTCGAAAGAATTTAGAATTTGAGTTTTCCTATTCAATGTCCTAATACAGGATCAACGGTCCCCAGACTTTGTTTTTTTTTTAACTCTCTCATATCTCTATATATCATTTCAAGGATGAAAATGTAGATGATATTTGCGAAATTACAGTTCATCTATAGGTCATTTTCTAAACAGGTGGTAACAAGGCCCAGGTGTGGAGGAACAGGCCACAGGTGCGCCCAAAGCACCCAGCTGCACACAATGAGCACATGGACTGCTGAAAAGTACCACAGCACACACACTACCCAACACAACCATGCAGCCTCTCGTAGCAGTAGTCATGGACCTGGAGGCGTTGCATGCAGGAGTGCAGCTTTATGAGCAGGAGCTGCAACATGGCAACAGGCTGAGGGGCAGTGGAGGAGGAGGAGAATGAGAAAGAGAATGCAGATGAACAATGGCATGCAAGTTGTGCCCCAGAGGTGGTCACCTATACCAAGCACAGGGCTACGCTCGGGGCCCTGACTGACAGGCAGATCCACAAACTATACCACCTCAATAGGGGGACCATCCTGGTGATTGTGGAGCCCACCTAGGATGACATCCAGAACATCATAGGCATCCGGACTGCCATAGCCCCCTGTTGAACGTGGTGTCAGTGCTGCACTTTCTTGCAACAGACCATAACTGTGATATTGCAGGTCCTGGATGCCCTCCTACTCCATGTGTCTCAGCACATCGCCCTACCAACCACACAGGCACAGGTCAATACCACCAAGATTTGCTTCCATGTTCTTGCGGGCATGCCTAATGTATTGGGAGCAGGGGACGGGACACATAAAGAGCTTGTGGCTGCACATGCCAGAGAGGAGGTGTAAAGATACTAAATGCTGTACCACTCATTGAATGCGCAGGTTGTCTGTGATGCAGACCTGACAATTGCCCACAGTTGCACCTGCTTCCCGGGATCAATCCATGACTCCATGGACCTGCAGAAAGTCATCCTGTCTCAGTACATAGCGCGTTATGGGGGACAACAAACCTGGATATTAGGTTAGGGAAAGCATCAACACACACACCTCTTTGTATGTGTACCAGGGTGGGGGACCTTCATTGGCCCCATCACAATCTGGAATGTGTGGATGGACAGGCACATGCAATGAACTACAGGTACCAGAATGTATCACTGCCATGTCACAATACCCAGCCCATTCAGACACAGCCTGACCCACCACAACCAAGCCATCCTTGGGAGTCAGACCTACACATGGCCTGACCAGGATTGCCTGTCACAGGGTGTATCAAGATGAATGAGCGACCGCAAGTGCACAGACCCAGATGCATGTGTCACTCACATGCCTTTATGTATGCACTGCCTAGTCACTTGAATTTAATGACCCTCCCTGTGTCCCATTCCATGCAGGTGATTCCGGTTGTCCTTCACTACCATGGCTGATGACATTGGTGAGAGATCCCCGGACTCACCAGGAAATAGCATACAATCATGCTCACATCCGAACACATACGACAATTGAACAGACTTTTGGACTGTTGAAGGCATGATTTCGGTGCCTTCACTGCTCTGGTGGTGCATTAATGTAGAGTCCAGTGAAGGGGGGGAAGATAGTCCAGGCCTGTGCCATGTTGCACAATATGTGCATCAGGGAACAAACCACTACCCCCGGACATGGACATGCCTCCTGCGGACGCTGATGACGATGGTGACGTGGATGCAGCTGTAGATATGCAACAACACCAACATTGTGATGTCAGTGATGGGCGTGTAGCCTGCCAGGAACTCATCGAGAACTACTTTTCAGCAGCCACCAACTGCACACAACCCATGACACACACTGCATGTGATGCAGCGCAATAATAAAGCACACCACTTCACAACTTGGATGTCCAGACGTAAATGCCTTTGCATAACCATTTGTATTTTGGAATTAATAAACTTAACCAAATGTGTGTCCTACCACCCCCTCCCCAACTAACTCTCCCCACCACACCCTCCCTAACTAACCCTCTCCACAACCCCTCCCCAACTGGCCCTGCCAAACACACCCTCACCAAAACACCTGCTAGGTTGCAGTAGTGTCACTGAAACTCTGGTACTGGGTCATTTATGTGGCCTCATTTCACCAGAACTGCCCTTCTTCAGTGACCCTGACAGGTGCAAGGATTGGTTCCTTGGGTTACTTTGTTGGGAGCTGACAGGCATAGTGATGGTTGGGGTGTGGTTGAAACCTGGGGTGTCCCTGAATTCTAGGGCCGCCTGCAGGGAAAGGGTGAGGGACTGAGCTAGTGCTGAGATTGCCTTGTTCCCCTCCCGGACTCTCTGTGCAGGACTGTTGCACATGAGGAGCGGCCCAGGGCACGGCCACAGTGCCGGCCGATGGCCTGCACTCTCTCCTGCATCATCCTCGTCTCCTCGAACTGCTGGTGCACAAGTCCAGCTATCTCCTTGAGCCATGCCTCAGTTTGCTGTATGCATGCATCCATATCAGGGATGCTGTTGATCGGTGGTAGAGGTGGGTTTTGGAGGTCTGAGGGGCTGAAGGAGGGTAGGACAGATGTTCTGGTGACCCCTCGGTGGTGTCCCTGCCATCTTGCTCAGCATCATCATCCCTCAAAGTGGCAACATACATGAAAGGCGGTGAAGAGGCCAATGGCCATTTGGCGGCCCAATGTGCTGTGTGTCAGGTGTAGCCAGCTGTGCCTCTGCTTCTGTTGCTGAAGGGGCAGCTAACTGTGCCTCTGTGGGCATTGCTGGTGTTGCTGTAGAGGCTTCTGGCTGTGCCTCTGTGGGCACTGCTGGTGTTGTTGCAGGGGCAGGACACATTCTTAAAGGGCCCGTGGTTTTTGTGATGTGGGAGTGGTGTGGGGCATGGCTTTCCTCCTCTGGATGGGTGGCTGAAATGTGCTTGATCCACCTTGATTGCTGTCAGATGAAGTACCTTTGGGGTGATATGATGACATTATTTGCCTCTGTGACATCCTATGGCCTTGTGACATGCAGATCATACATCGTCTGACATGAGTCCTGTGCATGGAGTTATGAGGTCAGAAAGGCTTTGCGGCGTGCATGAAAATGGTTGTGTTACAGGTGCACATTGCTCTTGGTGAATGCCTGCAACCTTGGTCTGTTGTATGCCTCGTGTATGTGTTGCTGCTCATGTTATCACTTTGTGCACATAACCAGTACTCATGTGGCCATATGTTTGTTTGGGTGTTTCGGAGTTGTGTCGGGGGCAATGTTTGTGAACCGCTGGGCAATGGCCATGGTTTGTTGGCCACTTTGTGGGTTGGATGTGGTTTGGTGGCATGCAGTTGGACATGTCTCCATGTTGTGTGCACTTCATTTGACTGTCCATTGTGGATAGGTGTTTTGGTGTGGCAACTTGTACTCACCACCCTCCCCATGTGTCCCTGCACAGGCCTCCACTGCTCCCACTCCCTCGATCCCTTCGAGGTGTAGCACACTGCTGAATTTCTCCTCCAATGGCATGAGCTTTATTGGGGAGGTTGTTGTCCCACTTACAGTGGCTAGGCATTTCTGCCTGTAGGCCGACAGCAGGTTGCAGACCCTCAGGTGGAGGTCATCCCAACGCTTATGGCAGTGTTTTTGTGTGCATGTTATGGGACCCATGGCTGACACCTTCTGCGCCACCTACTCCCAGATGGCATTTTTGCATTGGTCCAAACCTGTACTACATAGTAAAGTGGTAGCGATGGCTGAGCAGCCAGACTTATCTCAAGAGCAAGTGAGCAGTATAAATAGTTACACAAGAACGTAAAAAAATCCTAACCGGTTGCGCAAGGAGCTATTACAGATTTCTTTGCTGTGAACCCTCCCTCTGAAATAAACTCTACCATCAATGAGGAAACGGCTGTTCCAGGACTAAGTGGTAACATTTCTTTAAATACCACTAATTTTGATGACATAGACAACAATTCATTGCTTGACCTCTGTTTAGACATACAGAGAGGAATGTCGTCAGAGATTCCCCAGAGGGTTTCTAGCAGCCTAACATCTCCTAAGGAAAACATCAGCACTCCTTCGGCTGGGCATAATCCAGAGGGTAGCAACAGTCGCCTGTCTGCTTCTCCAAATCTAGCGATGGCTTCCATGGAGGATGGACCTGAAAATGAGGGTGAGGGTGATAATAGCCCGCATCCAAGTTCAACTGCGATAGCCGAGCTTCAATCTTCGGTGGCCTCCCTTCAATCTGCGCTTAAAATACTTTTGCAATTGTCAGGACGCATTTTGACAAACACCAACACCATCACCATGGCGCTAGATCTTAAGGATTTCCCTCGAGACGATGCGGAAGAGAATCTATCAGATTCTGTACACATAGTGGAAGAGACGGAAGAACAAGAAATTACTCCCGAGAAAGCTACTGAAGATGCTACGCCTTCCGGGAGCACCCAAGAGGAGGACGTCCCAGCAGTGTGCGCAGAGGATCAGGAGCTTGGCCATAGTCCTCAGGCTCCTCCTTCACGGAAACAACATAGACTGGCCAAGAAGGCACTTAAAAATAAGAAAGCTACAATGAGTGCCCCACTTCCTACTGCTGGCCTACGGCCTGCCCCAGAAACTCGCTCGAATAAAGCTAGGAAAAGACTTGCGCGAGCGGCGGCCCGAGCGACAACGATAAAGGGTCCCCTCTCAGACTGGCTAGTACTGGGAGGGAAGTCCATTGTGGTAGACCTAGATGAAGCCTCGCTGGTGGACCCTGAGCAAGACCTTGATCTCAGTACTTCATTATGTCCTGAAGAACTCTTTGGGACGGGGGCAGCAGGAGAACTACCAGAGCCTACACGGCACGGCCAAAAAAGCTCAGCAGAGGAGTGCAAGGAGAACCGCATCTGCTTTATTAAGAATCTTTATCCTAATGGAAAATATCCCTGGCTGTCACGTTTTGAGTTCTTAACTATACTTCATTACATCCCTCAACTTCGAGTTCTGAAATCGGAGGATTTCTTGTTCATTGAACCCCTGCAGGTGCCTAATTCACATGTCTCGGCCATACATTGTACTTTTTTGGCCTCTGCACAACTAATCAGAAACTTTAAAGAGAAATTGTGGGCAGTTGACATTGACATTGATGTAGATCCGCAGGAGAGGGATCCACATGTGGAACCTGAGGTCATTGATACATCTGCCTCACCAGCCAATGAGCCCAAGCCTGTGGTAACGGAAAACTCTGCCTTGGTTGAAATACAACAAGCTCTTAAATCACTTTTGGAATCCATCCCGCGAGCACTACAGAACCACTGATGTTTTTCTTTAATTTCTTGGAATTGCCGAGGCTTTGCACACCTTTTGAGGCCAGAGGGCTCAGTAGACTTACTGTCCAAACACAGCTGTATCTGTCTCCAAGAAACTTGGTCACTGAACCCTCTATTACTTGATGGTTTTGTCACATATCAGTCACTTGCCAAAAGGGGTGACAAGGGTCGCCCTTTTGGGGGTTTACTTACAGGGGTGGTTAATAAGGTCATCTCACGAAAGATACAGTGCAAAGCTGAGGACTATCTGTTGGCGGTAGAGGTTGATTACCTAAATGAAGATGGTCTGTGTAGATTCCTATTGATTAACCTCTACAATCCCCCTGGTGCTGTGGCAAGAGAACCTTTACAAGAAGCAATTCAGGATTTATTGTCTTCTTGGTCACTGAGGCCTGGCAACATTGCGGTAGTGGTTATGGGGGATTTTAATTGCCATATGACAGGTGACCTCCTTGTATCTCCAAATCCCGACCTTAGTGCAAGATGCCTGATGACCCATGGAAGAAGGGAGGGAGAAGGGTTAGGTTGGCTGCAACTGTTTAACTCATGGGATCTTACCATGATTAATGGTCGCACACTGCGAGATTGGCCTGGAAACACACTTGGACTAACGGCTCTTCGTTCAGTACCCTGGACTACATATTTATGTGTCCCGAGATGCAGTCCAGAATTGCTGACATGTGTGTAACGCCCAATAAATGGAGCGACCATGCGTTGCTTCTTTGCTCACTCCGCCTCCCTTCCCATTCTACCTCTCATTGTAATATTGGCAGTATTCAAACCAACTTCTCTGGCACTAGAATAGTCTGGTCGGAGAAGAACATAAGAGCGGCCACTGAAGCTCTTAAACCCGCCGCTTTATGGGGTCTTCCTCACTTCGATCGCATGACTGTAAATGACAAAGAAGACTGTATTCGTGGATTTTCTGACCTACATGCCACTACAAATACGAGGCACATGCTAAAGCTTGGGGGCAGAAATCTCCCCTATAACAAGGGAATTCGGGAGGCCAAGAGAGGGTATAGAGCTAAGATTCACGGTTTTAAGAACATGAACTTAGTGGGAGCCGCCTACTATGAGAAAGTTAGAAAAGCTAAAAACAGATATAGAACCTGTATTAAGAGCATACAAATGTCAGAGAGGAACAACAGATATCAAAGGCTCGTACAAACCATCTGCTCTAGGAACTCTCGTAGTATATGGACACTACTAAATGAGAACAGATGGAAGGTAAATGGACCATTAGCCAACCCTATCGGTGAAGAAGTATGGATAAAATTTCTATTAGGTCGTAACTCTGGCGAGTCGGAGGCTCCTAGTATATCTCAAGTGAAGGCTCCCTTCCCCCCGCCGTTTGACGTCTCAGCGGAGGCCATTCATAACAAAATAGTCACCCTTAAGGCCTCTAGAGCCCCCGGCCCTAACGGGCTGGCTAATGCAGTAATTAAGAACTATTCTGCATTTTGGGCACACCTCTTTTCCATTCTTTTCAAAAAGATCTTAGCTCAGGGGACTATTCCCCAATACTGGCAAACGGCTATTCTTGTCCCTGTGTTTAAAAAAGGTAGCCGCATAGATCCCAACAATTACAGGCTCCTCTCCATGCTTGACATCACTGGCAAACTCTTTGCCACATTACTGCTTAATGAGCTGCAGAAGTGGGTGGAACAAACCAACATACTTAGCAGATTCCATTGTGGTTTCCGGCGAGATTTTTCCACTTCTCATAATCTTTGGGTGATGGATATGCTTCGCACACGGGCACTTAGCAAGGGGCAGCCCCCGCTTTATGCCCTATATATTGACTTCAAAGCTGGAAACAATGGGCTGCCCGCCTGGTCTTTTATACTATCTAAGACAGCTGCATCATAATACCTCTGCATGCCTCAGATTAAACCAGGAAGGCACTATGACTAGACAGGTGATTCAGAATAGGGGGGTAAAGCTGGGATGCGTAACTGCACCCCTCATTTACAATCTTTATGTATATGACATCCCTGCAGCACTTGCCGAGGCTAACAATTGCCCTCCAGACATTGGTGAGGCACATTGCACTGTCCTAGCATATGCTGACGATCTGGTTGTATTTGACAATACCATAGCTGGACTTAGGCGCTCTGCGGTCACCTTATGGGTGACCACAGACTATAAACCTAGATAAGACAAAGGTACTCAGATTTACTAGGAAAAGAGCATCCCGAGTCAATCTGCGGGTACATAATAACTTTATACTTTACGCTCCATCCTATCGTTATCTTGGAGTAGAATTTGAGCCGTTGGGCGATTACCTCATGTGCCGGCAAGGACATATAACCAGGGCGATGCAAGTGATAGCATTAATATCTTCGTTCACAAACAAACAGGGCGGCTTTACCTTGTGGGGGACTAGACACCTATACAGCCAAGTGTTTGCGCCCATGATTACCTACGGCCTTGAGTCTCTTCTCTCTTTCGATCTTGCCTGGCTGCAAGTGATGGAGGGTAAATTCTGGCGCCGGATACTGGGATTACCTCCGAGTGTCCCAGTGGCCCTGATTAGGCTTGAATTCGGCCTCCCCTCACTCAAAGCATTGGTACTGAAAAGGAGGGCAGTATTCTATCTTAAAATGAAGGGCAGCCCTACCAATTCATTACTGGCTCTGATCCATCAAGAAGTGAGTAAAAAACACACTACTTCTCCCTTCCTGAAAGACATGACCAAATTTCACATGGATATAGGCTGGACGCACAGAGGGGTGACTGTCTCCAAGGATGTTCTGAAAGCACTCGGCAAAAAGGTAGACCTATGGGATTGGTCAGAGAATTTCTCACACCTGAGCAGCCTAAAGACCTTTCATTTTGTAAAATATAGACTCTATAATTTTATGCAACCGCAAGCATATCTGTATCTCTGCCCCACCAAAAGACTCAGATGTTTCATTATTTTGTTCTGTCTGGAGCAATTACCCACCCTGTATAACATAGGAGCCAGGGAAAATATCCCTGCCAGTGAGCGAGTTTGTTGCTTGTGCAAATCTCCTGAATGTTTGGAGACAGCCAAGCACTTGTTGACTGAGTGTTCGGCTCTGGGGAGTTCAATCTCTAAATATCTTGGGGAATTTGTACACGATCCACTAACCATTTGTGAAACCTCATTCTGGCTCTATTGCACTAACACCTGCAACATGCATTTGTTTATTGCATTGTGTAATGTGTGGCAGCTGATTGAAAAAGACCTGGGCTCCTTGATCTGAAACATCTCATCATGGTGGGTTAAAGATTGCTTGTGATACCCTGATCAGGCAGGGGTTTCATACCTTTTGTACCTTTATCATCACTCCAAGGCAGGCTGTTTTTTGTTGAGATGTTTATTGCTTACGTATATGGCTAAGAGTGTGCTGATGTGTAGGCAAAGACTATAAGCTACACATAATTGTTTTTATTTGAATATTTTCTTTTCTTTCAGGTTGTAAATATCTTAAAGAACATTTTTTGCTTTACCACACATTTTCTTCAGTATATGACAACTGCTGATTTGTTTCTTTTAATAAGTTAATATTAATGTATGTAATTTGTATTATGTGTAAAGTTTGAATTTACTTTCAATCTGTATCACATTAAAGAATTATGTTATAGTTACACAAAGGACACCAATTACTATGATTCAAACAAACACTGACTCAAGGTTATTGAGTGAAAGAATATACATTTATTTACACATCAGTTATAAACCATTTCACTAAAGTAAAGCAGTTGAAAAATAACACTATTAATACACTACACCACACCCAATAGACCTTCTATTTTCTCATCCAAAGGTTGGCCTCTGAGGAGGTCAGGTAGAGGTTCACTCTCCTCCTCCTCTTGAGCTAAAGCTAGAAGCAAAGCTCCCACTTATGGTCTCGAGACATATGCCTTTAAACGGTTGGTGTGAATGACTCTGTGAGCCTCCTTAGGTCTGCCTAAGTCCACCAAATAGTTCACCTCTCCAAGTTTACCCACAACCTTGAAGGGTCCTATCAATTTGTCCTGCAAGACCATCTGCTTTGTTGGCACCATAACTAATACAAGCTGGTCTTGAGTAAACTCAACTATGCTGCATGCCAATGTTTGACCAGAGCCTGACCTGCTTTTAAGTTATCACTATCGTCTGTCATCATGTGTGAGATTCTCCTCCAGAGACCTATCACATAGTCAGTCACTCTGACTGGCTTGGAGGAAGGAGTACTGTCCAACCCCTCCTTAATCAGGGCCAATGGGCCTCTGACTGGATGGCCATATAGAAGTTCAAAGGGACTGTAGCCAACTCCCTCGTGAGGGGATTCTCTATAAGCAAAGACAAGGCATGGCAGTTGAAGGTTCCACTTTCTTTTAAGGGGTTCGTTGAAAGCACATATCATGTTCTTTGTAGTACGATTAAACCTCTCCACCAGTCCATCTGTCTGTGGATGGTAGGGTGTAGGTAACTTGTAAGTGACACCACAATTTTCCCACATGGCTTGCATGTAGTGGGACATAAAATTGGATCGCCTGTCAGATATCACTTCCTTAAGAATCCCTACTCTGGTAAAAATACCAAGAAGAGCCTTAGCCACTGCCTGAGCCATAACAGTCCTCATAGGTATTGCTTCTGGGTATCTTGTAGCATGGTCTACTACAACCAGGATAAAACTGTTCCTTGAAGATGTGGGAGGGTCAAGGGGACCAACAATGTTGATGCCCACCCTCTCAAAAGGAACTCCCACCACTGGGAGGGGCACAAGGGGTACCACATTCTTGGCTCCACTCTTGCCAGAGGTTTGCCAAGTGTGACAGATCCTACAGAATTTGTCAACTTCTGAGCCCATCTTAGGCCAGTAGAAGTAGAGGGAGAGCCTTTCCTTGGTCTTTTTGAAACTGAAATGACCAAGAGGCCATCTTCCCAGCTTAACCTATGCTTCCCAACTTCTTGCCCATCACATCTTTGTCTTCAGCTGAAGTCTGCCCTGTTGGGTCAACCTTCTGCCAGTAAAGACTGCAGCTCAGGGTGGTCAACAGGGTCAAGATCTCCAACCAAAACAGTATCTTCCTCCAGATCTGACTCTTCAGAAACTGGATCAACCACACATGGTTGTACCTCACACTCTGCCTCAGTCATGTCCTTGTTGGTAGCACAGGGGTGTTGTCTGATTTTTTCCTTGGGGTCTTGGGTTTCCCCTTTGCTTCTTTCTTTCTATAAATAGCAGTGAGCAACTCCTGTTAAGTTGGAGTGATAGTCTCTTCTATCAATTCCTCTGGAGAGTCTCTCAAGGTCCTCTCCCTTGCAGGCCTAGTGAGCTCCTGTCTCCTTTTACTGGGAGGCCTGGGGGTCCTTGACACAACTCCAAGAGGTTTTAGATCATTACCCAACGGGACGCTCCCAGGCACTTCACACTACACACTGACAGGTATTTTGACAGTCATATCATTACACTGGATGAGAGCTGGTAACTGGGGAAGCATTTGCACAGGGCCTCTAGCTAACTTGGTGAGGTGTTTGGGTACGTTAGCAACATCCTCCACCTTGAAAAATGATTCATCTATCACAGTTATGCTGGCTCCAGTGTCCCTGATAGCATGGGTCTCCTGGCCATTCACAAGAACACTATCTTTATAATACTCTTTAGTATTATCTGGGATGGAATTATAGACATCTAAATTATGTTGTTCCCACAAGCCCAGGGACACTAAAGCTAAAGAAACACTGGCTGAGACACTCATGGGTTCATCAGCCAGTAGGTGAAAGTTTCCACTTGCCGTAGGTACTTCTTCCTCTGGGGAGAAGGCTAAGGAGACAGTGTGGACCCCTGAAGGTTTACCCTTAAATCTGGGATCCCCTTTTCACATGGTCAGTTGACCCACAAACGTAGTATTTCCCAATAGTCTTGATGAATGGGGGTTTGTTCTGACCTCTATCTCGTTTGGGTCCAGAATGTGCACTAGTCTGGTTCAGTTTCCCTTGTGGCTTACCCTTATTGTTTTGTTTGTGGCCCGCTTTTGGATTGGAGGTATTAGAATTCTCCTTGTTATCTTTCTTTGGCTGCTTTCCCTCATCCTTCTTCAGAGTTGCCCCAGAATCCTTGTGAATAGCCTTGTTGGCAACTCACAAGTCAGCAGCCTTAGCTAACGTCTTTGGATCTATCTCCTTAGAATCAGCAAGTGCTGTCTGAGCTCAGCAGAGCAGGCATCATAAATTGACTTCAACATAACAAGATTTCTCATACCTTCATAAGTGTTCACTCTGTAACCCTTATTAATAATAATAATAATAATAATAATAATAATAATAATAATAATAATAATAATAATAATAATAATAATAATAATAATAATAATCAACCCAACCATCTAAGCTTTTCAAACATTCACACACCCAGGTAGCCCAAGGGGTACCATCATGCTTTTTGAGGGTCCTAAACCTCTTAAGGTACTGGGAAGGGGTCTTCCCAAATCTAGAAATTAAAGCTAGCTTCACACACTCATAATCCTTCCTATCCACTTCACCCAACTCCATCACAACATCAGATGCAACAGTGGGTAGCCTAGAGAAGAGCCAAGGAAGCAACTGATTCCCAGTAATGTCTTGAATCCCATGGTTATATTCAAACATTGCCAACCAATCCAATATATCAAGCTTAACCTCATGCATACCCACAATTTCTTTAGGCATATGGGGTCTCTTAGGACTGGAAGACCTAGAAGACTCTGGGAGAGAAACATTTTCAATGGAGAATCTCTTCATTTCTAATGCATGATTCAACTCCATTTCTCTGAGCTTTAGTTCATGATGCTTTTGTTCAGTTTGAGCATGTTTGAATTCTAGTTCAAGCCTCATCTTTTCTAGAGCAATGAATTCAGGACTGAGTGTAGGACCTGCAGGGGTCCCAGTGGACAAAGGCTGAGGTGGTAGAGCATGTAAGGGAGCAGTGGGGCCTACATTGTGAGACACATCTACTTCCTCTAACTCATCAATAATAGACACATTATCATCCTCATAATTTTCCACATTTACTGAGGGGTTAGGTATTCGGACCCACCCTCCAGAGTTTGTTTCTCTAACAACCTTTCAATCAATTCAGACTTTTTGCCTTTAACAGAGGGATTCCTTTCTCGACACAGATTTTTCAGATAATCCACAGTGTAACTAAGGAGGGTCTCCTGACTGTAGCTTTCCATATCAGACATGATTAATTTTGCTTTTTAGTGAGGTTTAGCCTTGTGGTTAGTTGATGCAAGATAATAGCAGCACTCTAAGTGTAATCACTATACTTGATCCTCACCGCTGTACACCAGTGTTAGGCAGAATTATATGTAGTACCTTTTGGAAACACCACACACAATTATGACTAGAAGTGACAGTACAAATTCACCTTTGGTACAAGCCTGTACTACACAGTAAAGTGGTAGCGATGGCTGAGCAGCCTGATTTATATCAAGAGTAAGTGAGCAGTATCAATAGTTACACAAAGGACAGCAATTACTATGATTCAAACAAACAATGACTCAAGGTTTCTGAGTAAAAGAATATACATTTATTTACAAATCAGTTATAAAACATTTCACTAAAGTAAAGCAGTTGAAAAATTACACTCTTAATACACTTCACCACACCCAATAGATTCTGGACAAGTTAGGCTCAAAATGAAGTGTGAGCAAAATGGCACTCCAGTAAATTAAAAGGGGGGGATCAAAGTTAGGCAGAAATTGAATAACACCAACAAGTAAGTAAGCAGGGCAATCTAAAGAAAAGGGAACTACAGTGAGAAAATCTGATTGAAAAGGCTAGGGCCAAAGTCAATAGGAAAACAGTCTTTTGGCCAAGATCACACAGTTCAGGGTAGTTTGCGGTTAAGTCTTTTCCAAGAGTCCAGAACAAAGTTGGTCAGTAGAAAAGTTAGTTTAAAGAATGGAGAAGGACAAGCCCTCGGATTGGCGAAAGGTTTCACACACCTTCACCGCGGCTGAACGAAATGAACAACCGGATTTGAATAGTACCTTTAAGTGGAGAAGAAGCTGTAGCTAAGACATACATTCCTGGCAGGTTCTGCAGGCTCACGGTTCCTAAAGCGACTGTCGGACTGACATGAAGTAGGAAGAAGGAATGGTTCTGCACTACCAGAGAAGAAACCAGCAGCAGAGCAAAGCAACAAATAAAAGGTGCGCTCCTTAAAACCCAAGCAGGGTCCGACCTTCCTGGCTATCCGGTTTACTGTAGCTCTGTACAGTAAATTCGACCAGAGGAGGGAGGCCTAGCTTGGAGTTTGGATGAACTGGTTGGTCCCACCAGCTCAAGAGAAGAAGATTCCTTACAGCTCTTCTCTGTCGTTGGAGTCTGAAGATTCGGACCTGCAGCAGGGCTTCACCGGGTGGTTCAGTTGTTGTAGCAGCCCTCTTCTGTCAGTTCCTCGTGGGCCTTTTCGTCCCAGTGGCGACTCTGCCTTTCCAGCCCCAGAGACCTGCTTTGTATGCAGTTTTCCCCCATTCACACAGCCTGGGCTGTCAATCACACAGCAGAGTGGCTGTCCTGGCGGGACATTCACCTAGCCAATCAAACAGGACTGCGAGTTGGGTTACCAAGGGAACCCATGGCAGGGGTCCTAAAACCCCACACTCACATCCTACCTACCCAGACTTTCAAGCACCTAAGGAGGGCTTCTGTGCAGAATCCAGCGAAAGGACGCCGAACAAAGGAACCAAACCTGGTTTGGTGCGTAGAGACGAACACGAGAAAGACTTTTCCAAAAAGAAATGGCAACTAAACCCAGCCAGAACCAAATTAAAAACAATATGGTCCAGTGGGTTTAAGTTTGAGGCTACTAAAGTAGCCTAAAACAATACCAAGGCTATTTAATATAACCGCGGTAGAAATAATCGGATAGATACCACTGCCACCAGCCAAGTCTTAATGAAAAGAGAACAAAACAATGTTCCATGAGAGACAGATAAAAAGGGATAAGTATTAACCCTTTCCAGGACTCTATGTAAAAAAGTTTGTACTGTGCCTGTGGTTTTAGAAAGATTAATAAAGTCAATGGCAACTTTACATGTTCTGGGAGAAAGTAGTCAGTCCCAGAATATGGAGTTTAAAGTGGGAAGTCTGAAAAAGACAACCATTTGTCACTGCACTGAGGGTGCTGAGGAACACACAGTAACAAGATGATGCCTGTGGAGTAGGTGAGGCTCCACAGTCTATGAACAAAAAGTTAAACACACACAGCAAAACACATGTAAGAGTGGGAAAAAAGACTCACACTCTTACCAGGTGAAAAAAATAAATCCTACAAACCCAGCAATGCTGCTGAGGGACTCAGTAGGTAAGGGAAATTAGCCATTCTTGCGAATTCTCCCTAACAGTCGGTGGCAAACCGTTCCCCAGCATGTTGCACTATGGATTCCGTAAGTATGGTGAGCACTTCAGGGACTCTAGATGTCATGCCTGCTGTCAGGTTACCAGTATCAACGTGTCCAGATGGCAACAGAAAGTACGCGATTTAATGTGGACCGTGTTTTTCTAAATGGCTACCAGTGAGATTGCAGTTTCTGTGGTGATGTTGTTTCGAGTCCTGGCGTTTCCGTTGCTGGTGTTTCCATTTGTTAAACGCCGGTAACAGTGCCATTGACATTTCTGATATCGGTGCCACCGATTTTAGTGCAGGGTGACAGTGTTTCTGTAATGCCGGTGGCACTGTTACCTGCATTCCGGATTGCTTTCTCCCACAGGGTTGTAATGTGCCAGTGATTCCGTGGTTGCAGTTGCCAAACACTGTGCCACAGGGTCCATGGAATCTAAGTATGGAGTTATAGTTGAATACATTTGCTCAGGCCAAGTGACTATGGTGACAGAGATGGAGGGATGGACCTCTAGGACTGTGCTTGAAAGAGGGCATGGCATGTCAATATGGTACTAATAAGAGAACCTGAGGGAGGAAAAGTCCTTATTAGATGCCCTTCAGGTTTATACAGTGATAAGGGCATTTCAGGGACTAGTGGCAGGACTCTGTGTCATTGCTCTGGAGCTCTAAGCAATGTGGCAGGAGCAGACACTCAGCCTGAGGCAGTATAATTGTCTAGAATGGGTGACTTTTGGTGATGTTGAAGATAAAAACTCGTTTGACCTCGCTTTGTAAAATGTTTTGATTCTGGAGCCACGCTGCCCTAAAATAAAGATGCCACATCATTTACATTATTTCAATAGTTTATTAAGAGCTGCTTACAAAGCGAAGATAACAAGCATTGTTGCTATGCTTACAAAGAGTAATACAAAGCTTCACAATGGTCCCTGCAGTGATTTCTGTCTTGCACTTTATATCACACAGCTTTCTTGAACAGACAAATGGTTATCATGAAGCAAAGGCTGGCACATGTATCACTAACTGTGCCCCATAAGCATACACCGATAAAACACACAGACCTGCATTTAGCTTTTTTTGTAATGGTTCCCTGGCAGAGATCCTGCAGCAATCTGGACGCCTCTGTGCAGAATATAAAAGCCGTCACCAACCTACACAGCATGACCCATAGCCTAATTCTGTACATTTGTAAAGAGACATTCTTTTTGTACATCAATAATATCTAATAATGATACCAATCGTTTAGTCAGTGGTTGCTATACGATTCTTCGGTTTCTGGCCACATCAGTGTAAGTATTATCTCAACAGTATTTGTTGTATCGGCATCAGATATTAAGGATGAGTGTCCTCTGCAGCTGTTGTTGAGGGGGCCACTAGCGCCGCTTATTTGTGTAGTGACTGCCAAAGTGTGACTGCTGAGAAGGAGGACATGGAGGGTGACAAGAGAACCTAGTTTGAAATGTGGTCTGA
This sequence comes from Ambystoma mexicanum, assembly GCF_040938575.1. Lineage (NCBI taxonomy): Eukaryota > Metazoa > Chordata > Amphibia > Caudata > Ambystomatidae > Ambystoma > Ambystoma mexicanum. The sequence goes on along the minus strand of NC_090931.1, from coordinate 86,076,634 downwards.
AGAATTGAAACCAGTGGCGGTAACTGAGTGGAAGGTATTGTGAAATGTCGAGTATCAATATGTCTTGTCCAAATCAAGCTATTACTTGTTTTTGGCAAGAGGGGAAGAAGTGGCTGGAGTTTACAAGGAACAAATAATAAATATAATGTGAATACTAATTAGGGGTACTCTGTAATGTACTTACTTGTGTATAAATACATCACAGAGCCTTATGTGAGCAAATAAATACACTCTAAAATAAACCTTATCTTGTGGATAATGTCAAGGTTCCACAGAAGATTGAGAAGCACAAGTATTGTAAACCCTATTTATTTTAAGGTGGGTGTAAAGTTATTTATCTGGGGCAAAACGTATTTTTACAATTAGCTTGCATATATTTGAACAGATATCCATTTGAATTTCTTTGCAGCTGGTAATTCATGCAAAGAAAACAATGCCTTTTTTCCTTAAAGTTCCTCTTTGGATCAGGTAATAATAAGAATGGTAGCGCCCCTTTCTGGTGCACTTCTCTGCTCGCACCACTGGTCTAAACACATATGCTGGACTGCACGGGTAAAAGTTGGGGGACAGGATCTATTCATCCTTTATTGCTATTCTTCGCTGGGAGCACTTCCCTGTTTTCTGGGAGTAAAAGGGGCTGGAATCCAGCTTGTCTTTATGGCTGGCTCCAGCGGTTCCAGCCTGTTTTTGTGTGTTAAGAAGGGGTGGGGCAAATGATACATCATATCTAAATAAGACAGCACATTTAACTCTCATGGGGTGCATGTCCTTGTTGCAGAGAGATTTGTGGCAGGCTTGAAATGAGGTAGGGGTCACTCTGGCTTTTGCTTTTCTGAAGTATCTAAAATAGGTAAAGTTGAAGTAGTGCTTCTGAGGTTGCTTCTATGAGTATCATTGAGCGTGGCTGTAATAGAATAGTGAGAAGTAATAGCAGAGAACCATTGAATTTGGTCATATTATAATAGGAGAGACTGCATGACATACATGTACATGCAAAAGGCCTGCAATACTCAGCAGTCGCATTACAAGCATCCAGTATGTGAAGTGTAGCCTTCTGAGGACTGTTGCATGTGTATCATCGAGATTGGTAATAATATCTGAGGGGGAGTTAATAAACAGCTAACATGAGAATCACTGAGGTGGGACAAAGTATTAGAGGGAGGGTTTGTGGCAGGCATTTACTTCTAAATGGCTATTTGGACTGGGAAAGGATCAGTCACATGTCAAGCACACATGATGCAACCTTTCATATTCTGAGGTTGTTTAAACAAATCGCATCAACATTTTTAATTAAGTGAAAGGTTTATTGCATTGCAGCTATGTATGCATACAGGTTTATGTAGCACAAGCCTGCAAGTAAGCATCAGAGTGTTGTTTAAGAGGAGAGGGTACTGGGAAATGAAGAGGCAGAGGAACTTGTGGTGGGTTGAGGTAAGGGTGGTATGTGGTACTTTGGCTCAGACACATCGGTCTGCGATTGATGGTGAGGTTGAAGGCAATGGTAATAGACTTGGCTTGTACAGATCTTGATGGAAGGCAGTCACATCTGTGTCATTCACAATGCAGCCATTTATCCTTCAGAGGTTACTTACATCCGGGGGGTCTGAGCATGAAAGGGGAGTGTACTGTGGTGATTAGCCAATCAGGTGTTGAGGTTCTGCTTTGTAGTGAGAGAGGCTGTGTGTAGTGAGGATGGCAGAGGTAGAGAAAGTCAGAGTGTTGGTGGTCGGAGATATATTTGTGAATAGTTTGGAGATGTATGCTAAATCCAGGCTTGTGGCTACCAATTTTGATTTAAAAGGAGTGGAGGTGGTGTGGTGCACTGGACCTGGTTTTAATTTGCAGGGAGTGCTGGTAGTTTGTAAGGATATGGCTAGGTTCAATAGTCCAGATGTAGTTGTCCTGCACTTTGGTGCTCTTCATTTGCGCTATGTCAGTGTCCCTACTTTGTTGAGATATCAGCAAAAACTGGTTCAGGCAGTGATGAAAGTCCTACCAAATGCCAAGGGCAGCATTGGACAATAGTTATGTTTTTTGTCCTCAGCAAAATGGTACAAGGTTTTAGTTAACCTAGGCATGTTTGCTTTCATGGTTAGAGCTGAGATATTCTCTTGCAATAATGATAACATTGAATCTGGCAATGTTGTTTATTTAAAAACAGAAGGCATGTTTTTATCCTTCATGGGAAATGCCATGCTGTTTAGTAATATGAGAAATGTTTTGGAGAAGCTAATGTAAACATATTTGGAGAAAAGTAAAAAATAAAATAATAAATGAATACAAAATAAAACGTTTTTCAGAAGCATCTTTAACAAAAAAAATATGCTCTTTTCAGAGCCACCACCAAAGGGGAGATGTGGTATCCTGGTTGCAATTTCTGACCCCCAGCCACGGCTGTTCAAGGAGCGCAATTGCAACATCCAGGGCTTTTGAGGGTTCCAGACATGGAAATGGGACTATGCAGGCTAGAGGATTGGTCAATAACATTTTCTGGGTGTGGTCTGTAAGGAGAGACTGAGCCAGAAGATCTGTTTGTTGAGAGGAGAGCAGATGACTATGACTATCGCTATGTCTTTAAGGAGGCAGAGTGTCTGGATTTTGGGAGACTCGTGGACACATTGGCTGGAGGTGTATGAACAAAAATATGGAGTGGCTGCAGAACTTGGATTCTTTCATGTGAATGTGCACTGGTATGCAGTGTGTGGAATTAAGTGGCTGGATTTGGTTCCTCGTTGTGCTACTTTGGTGACACAGCGTCATCCAGACATTATTATTATTCATTATGGAGGGAACAGTTTAGGACGTGTGTCTGGAATCTCCTTGCAATTTGCAATGAAAGAAGGACTTGGGAAAGTCATGGACATGTTTCCAAACTCTCAAGTACTTTTTTTGCGTATTGGACAGAGACAAACGTGGCTTTGTTCTTCTTCATTTGGTCCACAAATGGAGAAAGTGAGGCGCAATGTCAACAAGGCTGTTTGCGCTTTTTTGAGAGTTGTTGGTATGTCTTCTTTTCACAATGAAAATATTATGTTCCATAGCACACACATTTTTCGCAGAGATGGAGTCCATTTTACTGATGCTGGGAATCATATTTTCCTGAGAAATATACAAAAGGCATTGCGACAGTTTTTGGAAGTATAGCAATCCTTTTTCCAGTAGCTGTTGATTACTTGAACTTTTGAAACAGAAAGAAAAAACATAAAAATGCTCTTTTCAGAGCCACCACTTACTCCCATAGAAGAGTGCAATGGTTTTGATAGCTCAGCTCCTCAAAAATGTCAATGTCCGTGAACTGTCCGCGGACTTCTAAAAATGCACAGGGCCCTGCAGCATTTAATTGGTACCTCTATTATTAAACTGTGAAATGTGACTCTGAAAAGAGCCTTCTTTTGTTTTTTGTTTTTTTAACAAGAGACACAAGAAAAGGAAGGAAGGGTAAGGAGGAGGCACCAACCACAGGGCAAAAAAGGGCAGGTGGAGAGAGGAAGATGTTGGGTGGGCCTTAATCAGGTAGGTGGCAATCTTTCTCATGCTCCCAGACCGTAGCCTTGAAAGTACTTCAAAGAGTCTCCCCCCTGCAGAGTACTGCATTGCAGTACATACACAATACTGTGACCCTCGAAAGGTAAGGATCTACTGTGTCACATATAGCCTGTGAGGCTGCTTCAGGGATGCGCTGCCCCACAGGAGTGTTCCTTGTGGTTGCAGGAGCAGAAACGGAGGATGCAATAGAGGAACGCAACCTACTACTTTTATTGCAGGGGACAACCCTCCGAATTGCCCCTGTGTGGAACGATCTTAGGTGTCGCCGCATGGAGGTAGTCCCGTAACTCTACAAACCCGGTTTGCCATGACTGAGTTCCATCTGGCACTCAGTGCAGCACACCTTGTGTGCATGAGCTTTGGGTACCCCTCCAACGATAGTAAATAGCCTCCACATGCAAGATCCACAGGGGTTGTGAGTAGTAGGTACTTCCACTACCTCAACCTCGTCATCCTCTTCATCACTCTCTGCATCTTCATGCCTGTTCCCCTCCCCAAGCCCTTGGGAAGGTGGTGGTGGTGGAGGTGGTGGGGGTGATGCTGAAGCCGAGGAAGCTGTAGAGGTGGACGCTATGGTTGCCATCTGTATGTAGCACAGCAGGCAGAGGAATGGCACAGCAGACACAGCACACACGGGACAGCAGGCAGAGGTCAGCCGCCAATGCAGTGTAGATAGCACAGCACACCAGTATTGAGCAAAGCTCTCTCTGGTAGCCAAAAGCAGAATGAGGAGCAGCTTGGGGATGTGGCCTTGTATGGGGGTGCAGGGGAGCGCTTTGCGGACAACATTGTGAACACCAAAGAGGGCTCAAAAAGTTCCAAAAAGTATCCAGATCACTAGGGAGATAGTCTGGGACATGCAATGGAGAAGTTTCACAGTGAAATACCTTGGATTGCTCACAAAAGCACTTTTTTGGGTGTCCGGGGTCCCAGACTGTGTTTGCGAACAAGGACCGGCGCTTAGCGTGGGTGCGGTCACATGATGATGTTGCAGACATGTATGCAAATGGGACTGCTGTCTGTAGGACACCAAATGCACAAGGTTGATTGTACGCATGCGCGCGGGTGTTCTACGGACATTGTTTCGGTCCCCAAACTAATCAAAAGTGCGACACACATGCGGCGGACAGTTACGTTACATCAGTGATGACATCACATGTGCATTTACTTTTCATACAAGGGGTTGGGAATGTAATGTTGGCAAAAAAGTGTCAGGAATGATCGGGAGATGTGTAATGAACTACATACTTCATTACGCAATGTACTGTTCTAAAGAACATTCCATTACAGTGTTTTTTCTAGTACAGGAACCTACTCCTACAGAAACGTAGGTATTGGCTTCAGCATACACCATAGAAGTGCAATATTTGTAATTTTCCAAAGTTAGATACTAAAACGGTGAATGCTTCTGTATCAGACTTTTCCGTACTAAGAAACATCTACTAAGTAGGTAATAATGCATCACTTACTACATACTTGTACTAGTAAACACAAAACATAAAGAGACCACAATGCATACAAATGTGGGGCTTATGTATGTAGAGTTAAATAAGCAAACAAGAGGCAGTATGATTAGCAACTGTGTATAACCTACATGATTATTTTCACGCACAAAAATGATTGCTGTGTTTCAGGCCTGCTTCTTCCCCTATTTATGTACATCATAAAATGCCATTAAATTCTAAGGAAAGTAGTGTAAGACCATGTGAGAATAACAACGTCTATTAATGTAATACCTTTTGAATGTTTAGTTTCTGACTGTTAGTAAATAAACCCACCTGGCCTAGACATGTCACTGAACAAAAAAGAAGGAGCTAGACATGTGATGTCATCAGTGATGTCATCAATGATATTTGTGATGTCATCTTTGATGTCATGTGTGTTAGTCTTAGCAGTGCATGGTGGTGGTGCGAGTTAAGGTTGCTTAGCTTACCATAACTGGCGGAATTTCAGGGTTTTTTCGATTTTACTTGTAACCATAACGTCTCTTTGACAACGTTTTTTCACGGAATTTCATAGGTTTTTTGTAGCGCAGCAACTTAACCATACGTCCCAAATATATATATATATATATATATATTGCAGCTGGCATTGTGGAACTTTGGATGTTATTCCTAAATCCATATGATGATGGCTGCACGGTCACTTCATTACACTAGCTTGGACATGGATCAATATTATCTATTGATGGCCTTTTTGGGATAGATGTGCATGTTCTGTCTTTCAGATTTAAACCACACTCTAAGTTGTCTAGGAGCTGTTATATCGAATGTATATGTGGTGCATAATGCATATTATTACAATAGAAATATTTTAGTCTATACTATCTGGTCATTGTCCCCTTGAATTTGTGCATTCATTACTTTGATCTTTATGTTCAGTCTTTCTTGTTTACATATGTCCAGTGTTAGGGTTTAGCGTGTACCAGAATATGTTGTTGTGCTCTACTACACTAACTAAGGAATAGACCTTGTTTCAGTACTAGTGATGTGACGGGTCACCTTTTCTGTCAATTTGTTTGATAAGGCACTGTTGTGAAGATGTGCACTTGTACTGGTAATTTGTCTGTTAGTTAAGGCATTCATGCAGCTGTGATGCTTAGTGGTGTGTTCCTTAATTGTGGGTGTGCAAGGAGAGGGTGTATTGCGCACTGTCTTGAGCTACTTGTGGTTATTCAGATGTGTGATTATGACAAGGTGTTTATTTGTTTGTCCTGTATCATTGCTTACTTTGTACTTATTCACTGTTATGCTACCAGTCACAGAGTGGGTTCTTCATGGGTTGTAGTAAGCTCATCAGGAAGGTGTGCTGAGTAGATGGTGTTGGTGCTTGGTTTTAGTTGCTGGGACCTCTGTTTGTTTGTTGTATAATAATAATAATAATAATTTAGCATTTATATAGCGCTATGAACCCTCAGGTATCTGAGCGCTGCTTATTATCACCCACAGTGTTTGGTGCTCATTTATCGACCTCGGAAGGATGAAAGGCTGAGTTTGGCCCTGCCAGGATTCGAACCTGCATTGGCAGGCTTTGCACAAAAGTCAAAGTGAGCGCTCTACTCGCTGTGCTATCTGACCAGAATGGATAAAATGGGCACCCTTTATTGGCTCTTGTGAAGTCTATCTGTTGATTGTCATTCCTGGGGTGGTTGCTTTACAGGGTAGTGCTCGCATGCAGAGTATGTGTAGAGGGGTGTTTGTCCATTTGGGGTGGGGGGCTGTGCTAAACCAGAATTTATTGAGGTGGGTATAGTGGGTTCAGTCCTTGATGTTAGTAATTCTATGCCACTGTGCTTCTGAAGTACATCATTGTTGATGTTCCCTCCAGACTTCATGTGGCCTATGCAGATGTATTGGTGCTGAGTGTGTTGAATGTTTGTGGTGTTTTTTATTGGAAGAGTTGGGCTCCTCTGACTGATTCTGAGTGAGTTAGTTGTTTAAAAAGTTGTTTTCTGGGTTTGGTGTGAGATCTATGTTTCTTTTTTTTTAACTCTTCCTCTTTTTCACAGTTCTTACGTAAAAGGATGTTCAATCTCTGGGGAAACCCATCGCCAAGGCTGATATCAATGTACCAATAGATAGATGACAAACAGCTTTACCTTTGATACATTGCATAAATGATATCCATCAACTCATGTACTGTTTGTGCCTATCAAAGCCTGGATGTCAATTGCCTACCTGAAGATCAACCCTTCAAAGACTGAATGTATTCTTCTAGGGAGCCCCACTAAGCATGCCTACGTTCAAACTTGTCTGACTGATATAAAGCATGATCAAATCATGCCTTCAATCTCACCCAGTGCAAAATCTCTCAGCTTTACTATTGACCGTGATCTTTCATTTAAAACACACATCGCCAAGAAGACCCAGGCAGTATGGTACCAGGTTCCGCTCCTCTGCAAAGTAAAGCCTTTCATCCCTGCCCAGTGCTCAGAGTTTCAAAACAGTTGTCCAAGCCCCTGGTCATCTTCCACAAGGGTGTGTCAAAACTATTTTGGCAGATGACTCAAATGCCATGTGACCTTCTGAAAGCTGTAAAGAATGCAGCAGCATGTTTCAAAAAGGGCTAAAAAAGTTGACCTCATAACAACATCCTCAAAGATCCACACTGGCTACTCCTTCAAGCAAGCGTCATGTTCAAGACAGCCTACATCAACAACTAAGATGTAACAACCAAAACACCACTCAAACTGGCGAGAGACTCACCATCTTCAGAGTCCATGGTACCAAGAGAACCCACCCCATCGCTGGGCTGTTAAGAAAGAGGTGCAAGAGGGGAAAAAGTGAAGCAAGTCTGGAACAAGTTTAAAGGCTCCCTCCATCCTACACTTCAGGAAGGACCTGATGGCTCAACTCATCATAAACACATGTTGCTCCCCTTGTAATGTGCCTCGTAGCATTCCCAGCTCCTCTGCCACCCCAGTACCCTAAGTGTAACCCCTTGGCTACGTTCCCAATTTTCTAGCACTCTGCAGCTTCCCATCTAGATTTCTAATACATTCACACAAACAGGTTTACATACATACTCATCCTTTCAGCCTGCATACTTAGTATCTGCTCAAATCCCATGTAGTTAGCACGAGGTCTCAGCAGTCTAATTGAAAACATCATGTTTTTTACTCTTCCAAACCAGATAGATATCCATGTCTTGTGAGCAACCAAGTTGCTAATCTGAAAATGTGGAACTGGGAATTTGAAGATGATGGAAAGGGGTAGTATGGATGCTCCACTCATTACCATAAGCTAGGTGCTAAGGGATATCAGGGGGCAAGAACCTTTCACTCATCAAAACAGCTGCTTGAGATTTGATATGAAGACCCGATAGATCCATTTTCATTTATGTAAGTTGGCAGTTTAAGCAGTATTTCAAACCTCACTCTAACTTGCCCAGATGCTGTGCTCAGTGACCAGCTGTGACATTTTCCCGTTGCTGTTCCCTAGTTGGTTTTCTCAGAAGTCTACAGGAGTGTCTCCTACAAGCCACAAAAGCATGTCCCCTAGTGCACAGTCAGAGGCAAAATTATTAAAAAGGAAACAATATGGCACAGTCACCTTAATGTGCATAAGTAAATACTAATATAAGGCATTTATAAAGAATTGTTTAAGGTGTTTGAGGAGAGTTGCTAACACAGAGATTACACATAGGTGGTTGGAGAAACAATCTTAAGGGACTGGGTGAGGTCATGCATGGGAGAACTGGAGGTGGATAAAGACCCAGGAGGCTGGAGGAGAGGCCCGGGGGATTGGATGTGGCCACATCAGGAAAAACCAGACATTATTAAAGACTGGTAGGGCAGAGAAGAGCTTTAGAGATTCAAAGACCAAGGTGTTCAAAGAGATGTTTAATGTCAGTAGAAGGAGGTCGGAAAACTGAAGGACAAGAGTGATGATAGTCTGGAGGGGATTGGTGGTATAAAAGGGGAACTTGATACTGGTAAGGATAAGGTTGGTGAAGATCTGGAGGAGTAGTTTGTGATGTCTAAGGTGAAAGGGTTTGAGTTTAGGGAGGTGGTTGGTGAAGATCCAGAGGAGATGTTTTAGAGAATTGATGAAGGAATTTGGTCTACTTAAGGAGGGTGGTGAGATTAAGAAGAAGCTTGGTTTGCTTAAGGTAGTAGTTGGTGAAAGTAAGGATGTCACTTGCAAGTGCTAGCAATGCGGCTCACCTGATGTCACGTGTCTACATGTTTAGACGGAGGCGAGCAAACATCTCAGGGTAGACACTACAGCTCCTGGAACCCAGTACAACTCTCAAAGTAGGGAGAACAACTCCAGAGGGGAATCCCTCCAAATGCGAGGAAACTCGTGACTCTTCAATGTCGAAGCTCAGGAAAAGTACAGAGGCAGTATGATGTCATAAAATGCCAGAGAGAGAGCGTGCACAGAGAGTTGATGATGGCAGATCAGGAGTGGAGGAGATGGCTCAGGAGAAAGTCCAATAAATGGTTAAGCAAGGGACCAGGCCGGATCATGGAGGAATAGGACTAGAAACCTGGAAGAACGGAGGGTAACAACCTACCACTAGCATCCCTGCAAGAGAAAGGGATAGTGAGAGGAATTTTGAGAGGAGTCTGGAAAGAAGCACCTCAGATTCCAGAGGGCCAATAGGAGTCCATGTAACAATAGCATCAGGAGGTGGTAAGAGAACCTGAGGAGTTAGAAGAATACCAGAAGGAGATACTGGACCAAAGAGAAGAAGAGATTGAAGACCACCAGGAGGAGAGTGAAGATAGACCACAAATGTTCCAGTGGGCATGTCTGGCCTTGGACTGGTGTCTGAGGAGTGTGGAGGATGAGCACTTAGCAGGGAGTTAACTCCTGGCTCAAAAGAGGAGAAGGAGGGACTGAGGTGAAGACCTTGCAAGGTTTAGATAGACAAGCCCCAGAGATACAGCTCTCATAGAAACCAGATATCTCTTCTCCAGTGCTCTATCAACAACCTGGGGAGTAGTTGGCGTACAGTGCAAAATGTGAGCAGAAAAGCTAGGCACTCTATTGGCAGAAAATCTCCAGCTCTACTTTATCCTCCTTGATGAGGCTGACTGGCCCAAGTAGGCCATGGGTGAACATGCCCTCACATGATTTATAGTGTGTGAGAAACCCTAAACCTGAGATTGAGAATTAGATCATGAAGGGATTCAAAACGGTATTTAGGAGGGCTCAGGAACCCCTGAATGAAAAGCAGGTCTAATGAACCTCTGAAAACCTTCAACAGAGGACGATGAAGAGATGCAGAGCTCAACTTATTTGTAATGAGTATTTTAGTTATTTTGTGTTGGCTGTCCTCTGTGCATTTACTTGTAACACAAATCTTTCAACTACAAAGGTTTGGCCTAGTTGGTGTTGATCCTATCACCCTATATGACAGCCCCCACAATGTATATGTGTATTATATTTCATTTTTATTCAAATGTACAACATTTTGCACTCACTGTCCAGCAAGTACAGTTCATTCATTAAAACAGCTCTACACTCACTCGTATGAGTTCTAGGCTCTATGTTAGCTCCCACAAAAGGTACGCTGAAGGAATGTCTATGTCTCCTTATCTAACACTTAATTGGTGCACCTGAGGGGATCATGCTTCTCTACCATTCATAATTGTCCTGAGGGGGGCCATATTAATGCTGCTGTTTAACACAACCTACACATGACTGTGACCCCAGGAATAATTCCCATAAAGGAAAGAATGGGTGTGGCCTTCAGAGGTCACAGGAAAATGCCAGTACTAAAACTCACTTCCTCTCCTGTGACCCCTAAGAAGGCTTTCCTACTCACCATAGCTGGTGCTAGAGAAATGAAGAAGCCATCACTGCCTTATACACTTAAAGTCATGCTGGGTTGTTACTCTCCTCTCAGCCTATTGTCAGTGCAAATGTTTTGCTTTAGTTGCTATGGGCTGAGGAATACTCACTCCAGCAATAAATACTTTGCTACATTTGTTTTCCTTCCAATCAGTCTTTCAGGTCAAAACCGACAACCCTCTGGGACCAAAGTCCAAGCAGGATCTTTACCATGGCACACCCACGGGCATGCTGGTGGGTACACAAAAGAGCTAGTCCATCGTTGTATTTTGGAGGCTCCCTCCAATCTGGGGATATGCAGCCCCCATACTCCCTCAATGGGGGAGCACTAATGGTGGGACATTCTTTACATCTTCCCATACCTAAACTTCAGACTGATCCGTTTGTTATGCAGTCACCTTCTCTTGGACACCAATTAATTGATCTTGGCTGTGAAATCAGTACAATTGCAAGACTACACAACATTAAAAGACCAGGTAAACCTTTCAAATATTGTTTTCCATGCCAGAAATCCTGCTTCAATATTCTTATTTTTCATCAGGCTATATGTGAGAAATTGGAAGTTGTCACTCTGCTAGATACTGAGGGAAATCCTAAATTCGCCAATATTTTCACAATGGTGAATTATTTTCCTGAGCAAGTGTGGTGGTGAAGCAATAAAGCACTATACAGAAATGTGATAATATTAGGGAACAGTTAGAAGGATAGACTATTATGGTCACACTTAGGAGTTTCTAATCAAGGTATAAGGACGAAAAGTGCTCTGGGTGTCCTCAGAAGCATTCCTTGTAAAATAGTGGGCTGGAAACAAACAACAGCACCTTATTGTACAAGTTCTTCCCATCCAAAGGATAACAAAAGCACACATTTTCCCCACCAACAATTTGTCACATTAAACCCATCCACTGTTAATCTGCCTGTTCCAATTGTTTGATGTCAGAATTATACTCATTGCTTTTTTTGCTTCTAAAGGATCCATTTCATCTCAGCCCACCACTTCTCCAAATCCTACTCACAGGCGTGACAGACACTTGCAATCATTCGATATGGTCTAAACTCAATTGACGCATGAATGTGGTTGCTTTTTGCACATGGTAGAGAATTGCTGATCTCTCCCGTAATTAAAAACCAATACGTTTGGTTCTTATATCACGCTTCATGCCAGAGTCCAGCATCTAAGTGTGTGACCGGGATTCAAACCTGTGCTGCTCAGTGATGTCTAGCTTCCAAGTCAAGTGTAAGGCAAGTCCCAAATCCAAATAATAAAAATTCATCCAGTGAGCTAAAAATGAATAAACAAGATATTACAAAATCAAAAAGAAATGCAACATTGCATCATAAAATAGCTGCATTTATAGCACGAATCAGAGGTGAAGTGACAGCAAGTGTTACATGTTATTCACAAATCCCCAACCTGCGATTGGATAATGTGATTGGGCAACATCATTTACACAATAGGTGATGGGATCATCTCTCTTCCCATGATGCTGTTTGGATGTTAACCTTTTTACCTTGTATCATACTTTTTTGATTGGCCATTCCAAATGGAGTATCCTTGGGGTGAGTGACCTGACGGTGTTTGACAAATACCTATGTGAGGTGTGACAGTGTGGTGACAAGAATTATAACTTTACATCCTTTCCCTTTGACTTCATCCGCTACCATTCAAATTACCATTCCCACCATTACGAATTGTTCAGCAGACAGTTAACATTGCAACTCTTCATTGGAAACATTACTCACTTGCCTTTTCACAATTCCCTTCTCATGGCTCATGCATGACTTCATTGACACTGTCTTCACCTTATGAACTGAGGGCTAAGGTGTCAGCGGACTTCATTTCTTTTGCAATGATATGTGTTTATCTCTGTAGACCAAAATAATATAAATGTTGTGAAGGCATCAAGAAGCAAGATACAAATAACAGATTCAGAGTTCAAACAGAAATCATTTATTAACTCAATTGTCAGGATGGTAAAAGGCCAAACTTGCCCTCTGCTTAGGTGGGATTTCACTATTTGAACGAAATTAAGGAAAATCTGAGTCATAAAGTTCAATTTAGATGTCTGTCTATGTCCAAAACCTATCCTTGCCCTCACAACTAAAGCTAACCAATGTGTAGGGATGTCAATAATACAATAAATGGTGATTAACAAAATGTTATGAGCTTCTTCCAGCTCCTAGCTTCCTGTTCAGCTCCCTGTTCGAGAAAGTTCAATAAAAATCTCAAGATTACGTTTCCCAAGTTCCAGGCAATATAGTTCCACACAGTTCTCGGGTTCCATTCCCCAATTTCTATGCAACATAGTTCAAACTAAAGCTTTGGGTTCCCTTCCCCAAGATCAATGGAACACAGTTCAAACTAAAAGGTATTGAGGCTTTGTTTGCAGTTCCTCAAGTCTCTGGTTTCCCTTTCCCAAGACTTTAATTCAGTCACTTGTATTTGTTTTAGTCTTTTCAAAAGGTTCAACACAATTCTAGGTTAACCTGACCCTCCTTCTGGCTTGCCTCACTAGTTCTTTTAAAGTGCTTCTCCTTGGCTTGTTTCACAATGTCTTTGGTTTTTATAATTTTTGGTTTAACTGATCTAGGTGCAGTTATCAGACCACACGGTCCACACATCACAGGTTGCGCGACCAGGATCCCTCGGCTCTTCATCCCACACAGGTTCTTCTGTACTTGCCCCTGTGTTCAGAGTCACATTCACTTAGCTCCTCTTTGTTGGCCTCTTGGCTTTATGTGTAGGCGTACACTCTTCTGGCTTTTCCTCATTAACCTCTTAGCTTTGCCACACCGTATCACAAACCTTTTGCCAGTCTTTGGCCTTGCTGCATAGCATCGATTCATAAAGTTCACTTTCCGGTGATCTTACTTCTGCCCCACCTCTCTATGGCACTCTTTCACACTTGCACTCTTTTCCGTATGTTGTATTCACATGTGCAATTTCTCTTTGTCAAATGTTATTTGCTTTGCCCATAATACTGCATTCAATTTAGTATTCAATATGCTTAATTTCAAGTTTTTCAGTTTGGTATTCAATATGCATAATTTGGCTTTGTTTCGAGTTTTCATTCAGTTCGATATTCATTTTGCATATTTTGGCTTGGTTTCAAGTATTCATTCAGTTCAGGAATTCGAAATGCACAATTCAAATTAGTTTCAAGTGTTCATTCAATTATGTTTATGTTTATGTTTAGTATTTGTAACATATAATTAGATACTTAGTTACTTATGTGCAGCCTGCTAGGAGCACCCTGGCTTTGAGTGGTTTTCCCCGATATTCACTGGTCCTCGGTGCTCCCTCCCCCTGATGTTCATGCTGCTTCTTTCTGCATTTGCGGTCCAGGAGCCCTGCTCGCATGCTGAGCGCAGTCTTGTACATGTCAGCAACTCTGTTGTCTCTGCAGTGATACGGACGGCGTCCTTTCTGCTGACCTGCCTGCCCACAGCTCCAGCTGCTCTTTCTCGGACACAAGGGTGCCCAAACCTGTGACAGCTTAACGACCTCTGTGGCCTTGGCATCCACAGATCCTCTGCAATGTCGGCTGGCATCCTGGATTGTTTCTAGGTTCCACCATGGCAGTCTCCTCTCAGGAAGGGTTTCCTGCTGGTTTCCCCCACACAGACCTCCCTGTTACTCTCTCTGTTCTCTGGTTCTCCATTTATACACCTGCAACTACTTGACAGGTTACAGGTGTAGATCCTAAATTGGGCTTGCCTTACTATATTTCTTCCTTCTCAAGCTCTTCACTGAGGCTCTAACTCCCTCAGGGTCAGTCGGTTCTCCAAGCAACAAGTTGGTGGTAGATCTCTTTATTTGGCTGGGGCTTCCCTCTGGAACAGGCTCCCTGCCTCCCTGAAAATTGAGGAGAATCATCTCCGGTTCCGGAAGCATCTCAAAAACTCTCTTTGCTTCTGCTTTTTCTCCTCCTCTCCCCTGTTGAATCCGTGGCTGCAACTGAAACTGCGCTGGTTACTTGGCCACCCTCTGATCTCGGGCACAGGTCCCCTCCACCGCCAGTTGCACACCTGCACTGCCTTCCGGGTAACCCCCGCACTTGGGGACTGTCTTCTGTATCCCTTCAGTCCCCCTACCAGCACTTGACACCCAATGTCTGCACTTACCCTTGCACTAGCCACCAGCTGGCCATACCTTTACTTATTGTCTCTTGTATTGTAATGTCCACTTCCCTCTTCCCTTGCACTTGTGCGATCTGAATTACACCTGGCCTAGTAGGATTCTTTTCTTTTCTTTGTCTTCCCTCTGTTCACCGTCCCTTTCCGCAATGTGCCTTGAAACACTTGAAACACTTGTGCGAATTATAAATGCCATATCATATCAAATCATATACTTAAAGGGACAAGCCCAACACTCACAATACTCTGCAGACATCTTCTTTGTCCCAGTCTAGAGTGGTAAATGTATTTTTAGTATTCCTTACTCTCAGTCACATCTTCCTCGTCCCAGTACTGTCAGATATGAAATGTGGTAACATTAGAGGAGCCGGCTTAAAGTAGCATATAAAGGCTGGGGGAGGGTTAGGTTGTTCTTCAATAGGGAAAGGGGGATACCATATCTCTCCCGTGGACACCCCATTCCCAATCCCTGAGGACTCTCCACCCAGGTGACCTTCCCTCACTTCTCCACCCTTAGGGTCAGGCTCCAAAAGTCATGGCCTTTCCCTGGTCACCTGAGAAGAGGATCCAGTGGGAGTAGTAGAACATATCCTCAGGTTTCTCACAATTTATGTCAGGGCAGAACTGTGTGAGAGGCTGACAGTGTTTATTGTATTGGCAATGGAGTCTCTTATGGTTCCTATATTGATGGTTGGGCATTTTTCTGTGAGCTTTTCCTACAGGGTGCAGTGTTGTACTGCCTTAACACACATGCTTTTCACTGCTGATTGTTTTGTTCCCACCAAATTATAACCTTCACACTGTTAAGTTTCTATGCCCTAACTAGTAAAATAGAGCCTAATTCACAGAGCATTTTCCAGTGGGGTTTTGCCATTATAAAAGAGCTTCTGTGAATTAGGCCCATAATTTGTTATATATCTTTTGTACACAGGCTTGGGAACTTGGCGGGCTGCTATTTGTCAACTATCCCATATGCAGTGTCTGTCTCTTAGTTCAAGGGTCAGTTACTTCTTTGCTGCCTATGCATTATCTCACTGCCAGCATTCAGGGCTTCAGAATGTGTTTGCCTACCTGTCTTGACCAATCACAGTGTGGCATTCAGCCCTGCTGTTGAAGGTTGTAGGTTTGGTATGTGTATGCTTTTGTAAAGGCCTGGCTGATATTCTCTGCTAATTCATGATGATTCTTATATTTCTGAGATGGCTGAGTTTCAAGGCCCACTTATAATTTGTTTATTCAATTAGTATAGAAGCCCACCTTTCAGTTAATATCATTATTAGTTCCCCTAAAGGTTTCCTGGTTAGTGTTAACTGTTGCTTAACTTGTTAGAGATATGTGGGTATACTCATGTGTATGGTCTGCCCCTTATGGCTTACCTTTCCTCAGGGACATTGCTTACTGAAGCACAGTTGCTGGTGCGTTTTGGCCCTAAAAAAGGTGATCTACATGCGTGGGGTTGCTTTCTTCATGGCCTTGCTTTTCCTTCAGAGGGAATTTTGGAGATTGTATTTCATTGCACGTTGGTGGTGTTGGATGTATTCCCAAACATCTCCCCTTTCGTTCCATTAAGGACACATCTGCCTATGCATGCTTTAATTTTCTTATCTTCTTCTTGTTCCCAATCGTATGTAGTCTTGGTTACCCATACAATACAATTTTTAAATCTCCACCCCTTGGCATAATCCCATGAGTTGAATCCTAAGAAGTTGCATTCTCTGTTTGCTGTTGGCATAATTTTTGGGTCAGGGGTGGTAACCAGAGGGTACATTCTGGCCCTATGCAATGGTCAAATGGGACCATTTTTATTTTTGATACCTGTTTCTGGGTCAGTTTGGCAGCTTCAGGTCTCTGAGGAGGAGTGGCAATACCTACCATGATGGCAAGGAAATGAACCTTATGTCCACAGGACACACAACATGTTATGACTAGTTGGTAAATACACCAGATTATTATCAATACATTGAGGATGGGCAATATGACTCTGCATATGTTAGTAAGCCATGGTGGTATGCATGAGGTAATGACTGATAACCAATTCTCTTGTTGACTGATCCCCCTGCTTCTTCCCTGTCCATATTTTAGCTTTGCCATTTGTTTAGTTTTGATTGGCAATGTGCCATTATCTTCATCATTAGGAGGCATTCATGTACCACATATGCCGCCAATTTTGTGCCACCTTCCATTGCTGTTATTAAATCTAATTCTATCCCAATTTGGAGCGCTGCAAGTTTTAGTGCATGCAGTTCTTCACAGATTGCCTTCAGTCCATGCTCAGTGGCATTTGAGAGTTCCATTAAGTTCCAATTGACTATTTGGATCCATTTAGCATTCATTGTCACGACTGTGCCACTGGTCTGGTGCATCAATTGGCACCCATTGTGAAATATTTGGGACTCATTCATTTCAGTAATACTCCCTGGACAACACCTATTCATATTAGTGTCTACTTTTTCATTTGCATGGCTTTGGAACTGTCTTATATACTTTTACAAACTACATGTCCCATAATGCACCTTGTGGCCGTTCCCATTCCCTGTCTATTCCTATGCAGCAGTTCTAGCACTACAATCCCCAGAAGCCTTACAGAACAGTGCAGCTTTCGCTTTCCCAGGACTAGAGAGGGAGGAGGCCAATTACATTCAGGTGTGCTGCTCCAGGTGCTGCTAATTAGCCTACTTCAGCACAGGGCAGGTCAGTATTTAAGCAGCTCCCTGCGGGAGCACAGGTCTCTTGCATTGAGCTTTCTACCAGCCCTTTGTTGCCTTGTTCCTTGGAAATGTGCTGTGTCCTCTGGTTTCCAGTTCCTGCTGTTGATCCAGAGCCCTGTACTTCCTGTCTTGCAGCCCTGCTTCTCAACCCTCTCCCGCCCTGCCTTTTCCCCGCACCCCTGTGCTTACCATACTGCAGCCCTGCTTCCTTGTTTGCAGCCCTCTGTTCCCCGGCTAAAGCCCCCTTACTCTCTTCCTTGTTTGAAGCCCTCTGATCCCTGGCTACAGCCCCCTTGCTCTCTTCCTTGCTTGCAGTCCTTTGTTTCCTGGCTAGACCCACTTTGCTTTTTTCCATCAATTATCTTGTTCCTTGCTGTGTGCTGCGCTTTCTGCCCATGATTCCTGTCCTTAGCTTCCTTGAGTCTTCAGTCCTCCCCTTTTTTCATCCACTTCAGTAGTACTGTTTCCTTGTTTTCTCTCTGCTAGCTTACCCTTGTTTTTCCAGCCCTGAGTTACTGTTCTGAATCCCATGTACAGTTTCCGGTGGCTGCATTTAGATACTAGTTTTCTGCCCTTCTTTTCTTCCGGTTCTCTGTCCTGATCCTTGCTCTCTTTGACTTCCTTTTCCCCTGGATATTTCCGTTCTTGTTTTAGCTTGTGCTTTATATAATTCCTATGTACAGAGTTTGGCTGCTGGATTCCCAGCAGGCAATCTCTGCCCCTTCCCTTGTCACGTTTCAGTGTTGTACTTTGTGTCATTGCTAACACTGTACTGGTTCCTGTTTCAGGAAGCAGTCCTTGTTTGATTCCTGCTGGACTTGTACAGGCTTCAGTCTTGTGAGAACTGTTACCTTGTTCATGCATTTGCTAGCATTATCTCCTTTACCTCTAAAACCTAAGCTCATTAGTTTCATTAATAGCCTGGCAATTACGTGGTTAACTAAAAGATGAGAAGAGGCGGTGAGAGGAGTTGTGAGTTTATGTGGGCTATGTGTTGATTGGTGGGTTAGTGCACATCATCCTATTGGATGGGGAAGCGCCTGTGTGGGTCCGCCCACGCATTCGGTAATTAAGAAGAAGAAGAAGGAGAAGAGGAGAAAAGAATAGACAACGTATCTCTAGAATCATATTTGTAATATTTCTATACTTTTTCATTTTGGTTGCCGCACTTGCTCAGCTGCCTCCTTCTAACATAATTTCTCATAGTGATAGCGTGGACAGAGGGAAGTTGTGGACAATGTTAGAGGAATGGGAAATAGATCCCTCACTTCTGTATTTTAGAAACATCCTGTATTGTGATACAGTAGTAAAAATAAGGTTATTACAGAATGGGAGACTATCGACCAACCCAACATGGAAAGGCTTAAAACAAGGGTGTGCGTTGGCACCTTTGTTTTTTAATATCTACGTCTCCCTGCTTGTAAAAATGTTGGGAGAAGCACTTAATTCTCCCCCTGAATATGGGAACAAGGGCCTGGTATCCCTATCCTATGCAGATGATGTGGTGATTCAGGATAGGACTAAAGTGGGCCTGCAACAATCTCTCCAGGCTTTGTTGACTTTTTCTGCTGAATTGGTCTTGAAACCCAATATTAGTAAAACAAAAATTATGGTATTCGGTAAAACAGCCGCTGTCAACAAAGATAATCATTGGTGGTTAGGAGGAGAGAGAGTGGAAACCACCAACAGCTACCATTATCTTAGAATTACTATATGTGCAAAACTTTTAGCAGCAGTCATTTTAGAAGAGGTAACTCAGAAAGCCTGGAGGAAATGGTTCCTTTTAAGGAAGACGATTGATGCCCAAGGGGGGGAGGTGCCTCGAAGCGACAATATTAGCACAGAGGGAATCAATTGTGCCCACGATCATGTATGCTTTGGAGGTCTTCCCTTGGAAGTGGGTGGAAGTTGTTGGCAAACTTGAAGGAAAGATTCATCGTTCCATGTTAAACTTACCCCCGGTATGCCTGTCCAGGTAATCAGACTAGAATTGGGTCAACCCTCGTTAGGTATGATATAGTCAGTAGCGTCTTGTAACCTATGGGCCAAGATTAAGTATGAACTGGTGGGTCCTGATAGTTTACTGTCGCTTACTGGCCAACATGCTTGCAGATATGAAGCAAGTAAATGGTACAACGAATTAGATAGCAGAGTGACACGTTGCATGACCAAGATCGGAATTAATCAGATCCCAGAGACATGGCTAGATTTTAACTTGGCAAAGATACCAGCAAAAGCAGGGCCTATGATATAAATATAGCCTTGACACATCTTGGAGCCTTAAAAAAGTTTCAAGGATATGTCTGACAGTCATTTGACATAGGTAGCCCCAAGTCCTACTTAATAAAAAAACGTTATCCAGCAATGTTCAGGTTGATGCTATTGATCATACTCAAGACAATCAAGGTACACTAAAACACTGGTGCATGGAGAAGCATTCCATGGCAAAACAGGCTATGCAGACTCAATACAAAAGGTTAGAATCTACATACAATTGCTCATATGAGAAGTATAAAGACCCCCCCCCCCTCTGATGTATTTTGGAGTGTTTGCTTGGGGCCATTTCTTCAGTATAAAATACATTGGCAATGCATGTATGGGAAGAAATATGTAAAAAAACATGATTAATAATGGTGGTAGTTTTTAAGAATGATTTTAACAAGGAGTTTATATATGATGTTAATTTACTAAATCACTTTTGCATGATAAATTTTACTATTTTATGGTAATACAAATGTAAATGTGTAAAAATGTATTTTTGTATATACGTCAGTGCGAAAAGGATGCTAGTCACCCACAACACACCTTAAATAAAAAAATTAAAATAGTCTATACGTTTAGATCATATTTGGCTGCTGATTCCCGTTCTTGTCTCAACGTCTGCTTTGGGTTTGCTTTGTTTCAGTGCTCTGATATAATGTGCTGGAATCCTTGTGCAGACCGGTTAGATGAACCCAGTGTGGAGAATCCTGCAGATCCACAATTTCAACCCTACCGAGCGTCACCTTGCAGGTGGCCAGGAAAGGGCAGATGCTTCCTGATCCCAATCCTAGGGTTGGTGTACTGCGGGTGGATAACCTGGGTGAAGACCAAGCCCAGGGAAGTGGGGAGATTTTGCAGGGGGATACACAGTATTTTTTTCTTGAAGTGAAATACTGTTAACCCAGACTTAGAGGAGGCATTGACACCCTGTCATTTTGATACATCTCCTCCTCCTACTAAGGATGAAAAGTTGGATTCTAAAACAATAACTCAATCTGGTGTTGAACCTGGCAAACTCATCTTTTATACCCCTATATTTCAATGTCCTCCACAATGCGAAAGATATGCCAACAGGACCAGCACATTTGTAACTCTTTCTGTCCCATTTGTCTCTAAAAATGTTAAACATTATAATTCTTCTTTTAATAATATCAAGGGAGGAACATCTAGACTTAAACCTTTTAAAGCTGTATAGAAAGTGCAGTGGGACTACATGTCCCATAATCCCTCAGCGACTGTGAAGTAGAAGGGGTCTAAAGTGGCATGAAGGAACCAAGGTCAGCCAGGCAAGCCTACTAGCTCTAGTCAGGGTCAGGCAATTAAGTCTAAGGTCCTGTACCTGAAACCATTTAGCCCACCTGAGGAACATAAAAAGCTGCAACAGGGGGAGCAGTTGAAAGAAGCTGGAGCAGAAGCTGGAAGTTCGGCAGTAGCAGAAGCAGATCATGAGGCTGGCAGTTCACAAGGAAGTGTGACCACAGATGGGATACCAGAGTAGAGAAAGACCAGATTTCAACTGCAAGCTCTGAGTTGGTCCTGTGCTCACAAACCCTATTTGGCTATAGCAGCATTGGAAGAGGTTGGAAGAACAGGCAGTCTTTCCAGGTGCATCTAATTGCTGTGAATACAGAGCTGAAGTCGAGCATCCACCCAAGGCCAGTGTGCAGAAGCAAGCCAACGGAAACCAGAGAGTAGAAGTCTCTCCTTTAATGAGGCCGGATCTGAGACACCTGTGCAGTAGAGGAGTGTTGGTCCCAAGACTGCCTGTAGCAGTAGTAGTTAGAGAAACCAAGCCGTGAAGCAGAAGCAGCCCGTTAGGATTTTTGGAGTCGGATAAGGGAAGCGCCATACTCCAAATTCGCCTAGACAGTAATTTTTTACAGCATTTCTTGTTCTCGTATCCATATCAAAGCGAGTAAACACTACTTGTATAAGGAAATGTAACGCACACCTATTATAAGGAAACTGAAGTGCCTGCATGTGTTAAAAGCATCTTTCTTTCCCATTGTCTCAAGTAACTGGTTGCAGAGAGGTCACATGGCTCTGATTAAAGGGAGAACCTTGCAGGGTACATCATCAATGCATAACTGACTTTCGGGACTTGTTACAAGGGCAGCAAAATGTTTGAAGTGGACGTGCAAGTAACAGTGTTTCCCCAAAACCTTGGAGGATTTAAGCTGACTGAAAGGTCGAGAATGCTTGTTGCTCGAAGTGGCAGTTCCAGAATAATGTGTGCGTGCCTAAATGTGTTTCCTTTGATGAAACTGTCATCTTGTGACATTGTAAACATCAAAGCAGAAGTTGTAGAAGTGGGTGAAGCAGAACAAACAACAAACAATACCCAAGCCAATAGCCAAACCCTGGTTAAAGTGAATCCACCCCCTATAAGAATGTTATACCATCCATTCTGTCTCACTGAAGCAGTAGTTAATCCGGAGTCCTCATATATAAGGGTGATATGGTTATCCAAATCTAAAAGCTTGGCAATGCAGCTTTGGGGCAACCCCTGGAAGACGAAGGTGCATATGAAGCTGGGGAAGGGAGCTGGGTATTTGTTAAAAATCCTACAGTTAAATCTGTAAAACAGAGACTGTTTATGTGGGAAGAAACAGTTTGGAAGCTGAATACAGATTTGTTGGTAGTTACAAGATGGAAGGAAGGGCTCAGAGGCTTCCCTATCATGCCATGCAAGAGAGAAGAGTCCTTTGCCAACCTGTAGAGGCCAAATAAGTCATGTCAAAGTTGCCTGAAGATTTAAATTGTTGTAGTAGCAGTACAACTGTTTTTGGCAGCTACAAGGTAAAGACAAGGCAAAGAGGCTGCCCCCTGCTGCCACTCAAGAGCGAAGAGTGCCTTGCCACCCTGGAGAGGTCGAAGAAGTCTTGCTGCAGTTGCCTAGAAATGTAAGTTACAGTTGCAGCTGCAGAACTGTGGTCATCAACATCCTGGTCAGAATTATTGCAGTTAAATGTAGTAGAAGCAGAAGCCAACTGTGGGACAAGGGAGCCTGCTCTTACAGTGTTAGTAGTAAAAAAGAGTTGCTGGAGACAGAGCAAGCTTTATGCAGAAGCATGCTGAGAAAACTTATGTAAAAGGCAACACAGAAGTTTTATGCAGAAGAGTAGTAGTTAAGAGTTACTTTTCCTTGGAAGTGTCTTTGGGACATTCCTGAGGGAGCAAGATCTCCCCAGAATCAGTAGACATCACCCAAAACACTGTTTGTGGTGTGTTGTTTTCATGTGACTTTGAATGTTTGTTGTTTAGTGTGAGGGTTAGTTTTTTGTATGTGAAGAGATTGTCCCTTACATCCTAGACTAGGCAAGAAATACCCTGGTAGGGTAGGTTCATTTAGGCTTTATTTTACAATTTTGTTTCAAATAAAATGTCAAACCTTAATAAAACTAAACATAGTTGTGAGTCTCACATTACTGACCCCTCATACCAGGCACAACGGTTCCTCAGCTTTGCTGCAGTAGGTGTAGCATTTTCTACCTCATATGGTCCCATAAACATGGGCTGGTTCCAGCATTGCATGTGTTGTCTTACGTAGACTCTGTCGCCTTGCTGTAGCTGAATGGGTTTTTCTGTTGGTGTGTCATGTTTGTCTGTTGGAGCTTGTTGGTGGACTCTGATATTTATCTGGTAAGAGATAAGCTGAGCACAGTTTTACATATTTTTGAGATACACATTAAATTCATCCCCCAACAAATAACCACTTCTATGTGCATCAGTTACTGGTTGGTTGGGCGCAGCTGGGGTATGCATCCTCCTTCCCGTCACCACCTAATGAGGTGACAAGTGGTGGTCTTTGCTTGGCTGGTTGCACAGAGAACAGTGCAAGAGGCAGGCAATAGAGCCAGCTTTTTATCAGTGTGTCACAAAACTTTGCTAGCTTAATCTTGAGTAAACAGTTTAGACGTTCTATTATTCCATTTGTTTGAGGGTGGTAGACTTTGCACAGGTTGTGTCTAATACCTAACAATCTTGTTACTTTGTTAAAGAATTCATTTACAAGATGATTGCCATTGCCTGACCTCAGCATTTCACAGATACCCCATCTGGGGAACACTTCTATTACCAGGAATCTGGCGGCAGATTTGCAGGAATATGGGCACACAATTACTATTGCATATCTGTTTGTACTGCACCTATTTACCATATTGATGCAATAATGAGGAGCTCTCTGAAGGGTCATGATGTTCAGGGCAATGTTGCTTTTAATGTCTTGAGGGTGTGTCCTGGATGAAAGTTGTGGCATGTGATACAATTCACCACAAATGTATCAACTTGTTCAGCCGGCTGAGCATGAACCAGTCTTCAGTGATATCAGCAGAAATGTGCTGCGTTGGTGCATTTGTGGGGTAGTGGAGTTGTTCCATAGCAATAGTCAATAGTTCCATGGGCATTACTACTTTCCCTGTGCTGTTTTGTCTACAAATGATGTCAGTGGGTGATAGGGCACATCCCCTTTTCAGCCACAAGGCCTTTTCCTCTGGTGATGTTCTTTCTTGGCAATCAATAATGTGTTCTTGTTATAACACACTATATGTTTCTACTAATTGCTCCTGTCATACTGCTGTGACAGGCATGTGACTTGCCTCTAGAAAGGTAATTTAAGCTGCCTGTTTGGTGGCTGCATCAGCGGCCGTGTTTCCACAGGAGATGAGGTATTTCCCGTTGGAGTATGCTGTGCACTTCACAATAGCTACATGAAGGGGACATTTCAATGCTTCTATTAATCTGGCTAATAAGGTAGCATATGGACTGATGACCCACCTGCCCTTCTGAATCTTCTTCTCTTCCACCTTAATAAACCTCAATGTACTGTGGATGTCATGTAAGCTTAATCTGTATATATTTATATTGATATTTTATTTATATTGCGCTCGTACACAAGTGTTTCAACTTTTTAAATAATATATGTGGCATCATCATCCTATGATGCCTCTAGTGCTTCTATGAGTGCTCTAAATTCCATTGATTGTACTGAATAGTGTCAGGGCAATCTCTGTTGCATTACCATTTGAATTATTCCTCTTGGTCACGTACTTACCTTACTACTGCTGCTCCACTGTGTCTTTGGCAACTCTCCTGATCTATACTTGATGACCCATCTACATAGAGCACATCTCCTGTGTATAGGGTGTCTTCACTCACCCTGTTGTATTTGTCTGGTTCTCCTTCATATACTGTACAGTCATGGACCTGATCCATGGGCCAAACTGGTTTAGCAAAGAATGTTGCTGCGTTAACATTTGTGATACCTCACTATGGTGATGGCTGGGTTAGTCAAGATTACCTCATAATCACTAGATCTCTTGATGTTGAGGGTTAATTTATGCTTTCCAAAAAGGAGAGGACTGCATGCTCAACATACAAAGTGACTGGTTATCCCATCACTATAGACTACCATGAAATGATCGGATGGAGAAATGACTGAATTACTTTTTTAATAATGCAGCGGGCTATCTCCCCACCCCCTCTCTGCCTTACCCTAACTATTACCATTACCGCACCCCACACCTATATTTTAGTAAAATGTCCCCAAATTTTGAAAATAATCATTAAAAAAATGCCATCATTTCTCCTTCGTTGTATTAAATTGTATCATTTCTACACATACCCTTCATTATGGTAGCAGATTTGTGTACAGCAAATGCTGCAGTAGCTAATGCTTGCTCAGATGGTAAGTGACTTGCATTACTGGCTCGAAAAGACTGCAGTAGTATGCTAATGGTATGTGTCTTTGTGATGAGATGTGTGATCGCTGCTACCCGGTAAGGTTGCCAAGCAGTTGTGTTTTCCTTTCTAAGTTCACTTCACAGAGTTTTGCAATAAGTATATGAATTCTTTGATGTAAAGCAATACAACTTTTGGGAAAGTAAAAAGACCCTTCATGGGTTATTTTTAATCAAACCAAAACATTTTTTTCACTTTCAAAATCCGTCAAGATCCATAATTTGTACAGTTTACGACATCTTATTCATAAATACATAAGGTTTGTTTCTTTATATACATAAATTCACAAAGAGATGCATGTATTCGGGGATGGGACTCACCTGCCGTTGGATTGATGCCAGTCCCTGCCTCCGCTTCACCAATGCCCTCAATGGTTCCAACGTCGACGACACCCGTCATTTTCTCCTCCCATGGTGTGAGGTCGGGGGGGGGGTGGGGCCCTCCTCCTGTGCCCCTGCTTGCACTCCTGTGCTGGGACAGGATGCCTCGCACTCGCACGCGCAGGTCATTCAGCCGCTTGCGGCAGTCCTCCCCATCCCGGGGCATGTGCCCCACTGCACTGACCCTTTCTGCGACAGATCGCCATATTTGGCTTCGGAGCTGGGTGCTGGTTTTGCGCTGCTGCAGCTCATGGTGGTGCGTCAGTGCCTCATCCAAAAGCACCTCAAGCTCGTGGTCACTGAACTTGGGTTTTCGGACCCTGTCCAGTGCAGACTTGCCCCTAGTGCGCTCCTGACTCAATATTGGGCTTCAGATTGCGTGGATGGCTTCCAGTGGCTCTGATATCCGACGGATTGTGATTTCCAAGATGGACGCTGCTTTATTTCCTGTTCCGGAGGTGACGCGTTTACCGCACGCTCATAGCGTGCGCTATGAGCGCGAAGTGGCGGTAGTGCATGGTGCGCCGGCTTTAAGGGTTCGCGCTAATTGCGCTAACGCCTTGGACCGGGGCGCGTGCACGATAACTTGTGATCTGGCGGATTATCCGCCGGGTGCCTTGGCGTTAGCCCTATTTAGGTCTGACGGATAATCCGCCACCTTTACCGCCCAAGTCGTGATGGCAGTGTGGGTTCTATACATAGTACTGTCCTCGACTCCATTCCATCCTCGTTTGTGCCTGTTAAGATGACTGTGCCTTTCCTCATTATCACTACCTCTATGTGCAATGTAAAAATGGCCCCTTGGGCTGTCTCATGTGGTACTGCTGGTCTGAATAGGAATTCTGCTGGTATGCGGAATATTACATTCTCCACACCTGGTAACCAGCCAATCAAAATAGTCACTGCATATGTGAATAGAGTCTCATGTAATGGCAGGGCTTGGATTGTGTTTTGCTACAGAGTGCTAGTATTACTGCAGCTTATCCAGTATAATGCATGCCTGGTGTGGAGCACATATTCCCTTGTCAGTAAATGAAGGGTCTTATTTAACTTATGGGGGCTGTCCCTTGTGGAAGGTCAATTTTCCCCCATGGTACTGCCATTGTTTGGGATGGAGCATGATGGGTGACATTCTGCATGATATTTGGAATTGGGTATTGTATGGGCTGTCTCTGCCTCGGTGTGATTACTTGCACTGGGCATGCATTCTGGGGCTGTGCGGATCCTGGGGCATAAATGGGCCCTGGGACTATGGCTTGGTTTGGGACACAGGCTCCCTGTACTGGTCCTCGCTATGAGGAGACTGGTGTATAATACAGAGTCTGGGGTGCTCTTGGATGATATGGTTTGGGTGGTCTGCTTCCGCTATCCCTGGCTATGTGCCCCATCTTTTCACATGTCCAACACGATCTTCCAAATCATGGTCATAACCACAAATCCTCCCCCTCACCCTTTTGGGAATTTCTACTTACTCAATGGACCCCCTCCCCTGTCCCTACAATTTTTTGCTGGATTAACTGACCATCTTTGTGATGGTTCTCGCTTCTGTAGGGCATCTGTGCGATTGGTTACTTCAGCGCCTTCCATACTTAACTTTGCCAATTACTTATGCACTCATTTTGCTCCTGCACGATGCGCCTATTCTTCCAATGTCCTTTCACTCTCATGCTTGCGTTTATAGAAATGTCCTATGTGCGCCTGTATCTCAACCCATCCTTTTGCTTCCATACCTATGATTCTGTCTAATTCTACTTACAACTCTGTAGGAAGACCCTTTCGTAGTACAAGGTAGAAGAAGGGTAAATGCTTTGCCCATGTCTCCCCTGTCTTCTCTCGCCACAGAATGGATATATGAAGCTGGGTGCTCATCGTGTCTCTTTTGTATGTGTCATGATTGAACCTACATCAGGTTTATCTGGGCTTGCCCTTCTCAATGCATCCCACACACGTGCTTGTCAGCTGTTAAATGAAGCTCCATCGTGTGTATCACCCTCTAGTCGAACCCCTGAGTATCTTGCTCTTTCCCAAATAATATTTGCCGGATCCCCTATTATGCTGGCTAATACATTTTTCATATCTCCTACTGCTAAAGTGAACCCTGCTGTGCATTTTTCTAATGCATAGATCCACTTGAGAGTGGGTATGGTCTATATCAGATTGTTTTTGTCAATGTTTGCCCATGATATGTATTACGATATCCCTACCCACTTTTGTATTCATGGAAATTGCCTCCCCCTTTGTGGGCTGCAATGTGTCCTAGCCTTCTTTTCTCCAACTACTGCCATTGATCTGGGGTGAGGGGCGAGGTCTTAATCTTCTCTCCCATGCAGTACTCTCTTCCTGATCATCCTTGGTTTCCCAATTTTCTTCACTCTCTTCTTGCTTATCTTCACTCTCTACTACCTGAACATCCCGTTGCTCTGGCTCTTCTGTTTCCACTTTCACATTTTTTATCACTGCTTTGTTCAATTTCAATCATATTTCTCCCACAACCCAGTGTCAGCAGCTATCATAGGGCAAGGCCCCCCCCTCTTCCTTGTTGCCCTTTGCAATTCCTCTTCTGTTTCATGTATCACTGCTCTAAATCCCTCTGCACTTTATTTTCTATTTTTACTGTAGTTGGATTTCGCTTGTCCCTTCGCCCCAAAATGTGTTTTTTTGTGAATAGACTGGGGGTTTGTACCTGGGATTTTTATACCCTGCTGCAGGTCTCAGAAGAAATGTTCCAGGTGTGGGCGTGACTTTCGGCTGCGCAGTTGTTGGATCCTGCACTGACTGGGTGCTTTCTTCTGAATCTGTGTGAGGTGACGACTGTACACGCATCAAATCCTGTGTCATACTTGTTTTTTGGAAAGGATGTGTGCTGTTGTACTTACTCAACTTGGTCATATAACCTCCACAATTCTATTACACTCTGTCTCTTTTTCAGCTTTTACCTTTGTGTGTGGACAATAGATGGGTGTACATATGCTGGAATATATTTTTCATCATGTGTGCCCTCCGCGGGCCACGATGTAAAAATGTTCCCTTCGTTTCCCACCGCCCACTTGTTATTGTACTTAACTATTTTGTCACTGAAGCAGAATTAAAAACCTGAGGCTGGCTCGAGGGAAATCACCCGTTCCAAGAACCAGAGTAGTCCAGAAATCTGACAAATTACTGCTTTTATTCATACATTTTCAAAAGCCGGGATAGGCACACCGAATAACGCAGTTCCAATGTATTCTCAAATCTTTACAGGCTGGTAGTGAGATTTTATTCTGCTGTGACATCACAACCAAAAGGGACATTTCTAGACCTTAGATGGAATGGGATTGGGTGAACGGTACAGACACATTTACATCCTATAGGGGACAGATGATCTGATTGGTCTGGCCATATCAGGTAGCTCCACCTAGCACCATCCACAGGAGACCAATGTGATCCTTCCCAACATGGTCAATTTAACAGCATGTGAGCAAAATGGTGGGTGGGGAGAATGGCCCCAGAATACCGCCTTCTTCCCACTAAGGTTACCACTTATGTGACTCCTCTGGCCCTGAGCAAGGACGTTCCCGCCTCCACCTTCATGCTGTGTTACATTTTTGCATCTGCTGTCTTCAGTTTGATGGGAACAACAGTTTCTGCCTCCCACGGATGGATGGGCCTTGTTTCCCAGGTTCAAATCACGTGTGTAGGGACCATGTAATTGTAGTTTCTCTGCTTGTATTCATGAAGAATTACACCTCCAAGCCCTTGCAAGTGTTTTATTTATCTTTTCTGCTGACTGGAACACTCTCTCCCAGAGTCCTTGGCAAGGTCCAGCACAGTGACTGCACTGCCAGTTCTGCTTTGCGTTTCTCAGGGAAATCAGTGTGTAAGGCCTCTCCCTGTGTTTTGAACCTTTTCTTTTTTTTAATTGAAATTTTAGCTGAAATTAATCAACTTTCTTTTCAATTTATCATACAATTTTTACATACAACATGAATTAGTATAAAATTAACAAGTACAGAAGGAGAAAATTCTGCATTATTATCAGCAATGTCATCTTCATAAAAAATGAACAATTTCTTATAAAATGATCAATCAATATTAGGTTACAGAAATGAAGCATGTTAACTTAGTAATATTGTTCTTCTAATAGGAAGATCTCAACCAATGTACTATTATACCCCAATTCAGGAGACATTCTTAAGACCAACGACAACACTAGATTACAGTGATTATGTGAAACCTATACTATTACTCCTTTACAATCTTCCATTCGTCATGCAAATTAAGAGCATTGAGGACATTCACTGATGCAATAAGAATACTCATCTTAACAGCATTAA
The DNA here is from genome assembly GCF_040938575.1 of Ambystoma mexicanum. NCBI lineage: Eukaryota > Metazoa > Chordata > Amphibia > Caudata > Ambystomatidae > Ambystoma > Ambystoma mexicanum. The sequence continues at coordinate 86,046,248 of NC_090931.1, read as the reverse complement.
GAAGGAAAGCCCATCTCAGATTTGGCTGAATATTTGCAACTGTCAGCATGTGCTTCTCATATGACTTATTTCTTAAAGAGCATAGGGCTACACATTCAATAATCATATGTTCTAACGTTTCTTTCTGATGATGACACCCTACAGAATCTGCAAAAGGTTTCTTGTATGGCAATTTGATTGCGTTGGGCCAGAAGATCTCGAGTAGGCCAAAGATTCAATCTCATTCTCAAGATTGCCATACGAACGTGAGGTGAAGGAGACTTCAGCAAATAAACTTCCACCTGCCCCATTTTTGTTATCAACATAATGACTTGGCGAGTGCTTATATTGTAGGCATAAGGCATGAGTCTCGATCCAATCATGGAAAAAGATTTTCTTTTTTGCTCGTAACGGGTTCTGAATAAGGGTTTCTAGGTCAACCTCAGCCAAGATCATAACCTGATAAAAAATATTTTGTCCATCTCTGTAAAAATCGATGTCCAGAAGTGAACAAATATGTAGATAATGTAGCTAAAATTGACCCTTCATTTGTATTCAGGAGATATTTTCAGAGTAGTGCACATAATTGCCAATGATATTTTGCACTCAACGAGATAAGACCTAGTTCAAATCTCAGCAATGGTCCTGGGGTTGATTGAGGCACATTTAATATTTTCCTCCAAAATTTGGGTTCCAGTTTGTCTAAATCTTTAATATTAATAATGGGTCTTACTTCCAACCCATATAATAAGATCAGTGTTACTTTTTGTAGCCAAAAATGTAATGCAGGAGTAAAAGTACATTTACCAAATTTGCGCAAAATGAGTTTAGTTTGTCATATTGCTGAGTTCAATTTGTTTTGCAATATCTGCTGATGTTCCGCAGTTGATGAATTTGCTTCAAATTGGGAACCCAAGTATTTATAATGCGAGACAATGGCCCTCACTATAAGGTTGGCGGAATGGGTTTACCGGCACCGGTAAAGATGGCGGTGCCAGTAAAACCGTTCTGTCCTATTACAAGGTCTCCTCGTGGGACCTGCAATGGGTGCCTGGAAAAACCAGGCGTCCTTACCGGGTCCGGCGACGGGACCAGAGAGCTAACAACGGGCCCGTCATTAACGGGCCCGTTGTTAGCTCCATCCCCATTCCCATTGAGCCCTGTGGGGGCTCGAATGTGAATGGGGATGGACCGGGTCCGGGTTTCTCGGACGGGGAATTACCGGGTCCGCCAAGGTTGCGATGGCCCGGTAATTCCTCATTCGAGGAACCTGGGCCCGGATTGCGGTATGAGGGCAACCATACCGCTAAAAGCAGCATGGTTACCTCCAACCTTCTAATGAGGCCCAATGTCTAAGGTGATATTCTTGACCATCCAGATGTACTTGGTTCTATGAGTTGGTTTAGGAATATCAGCTACTATCTGAGATTTTTTTAAGTTCATTGACAACTCATTTGCATCAAAATAGGTGACAAGTACCGATATTTACTTCTGTAACCCCGTCGGAGTCTTGGAGATCAGCACAAGATTGTCAGCATACCATAGCGCTTGAATCACAGTTGAGTTCATTTTAGGTGAATAAGAAAATGTGTTAAGGAAAATATCTTGTACGTCATGGATGAAAAAATTAAAGAGAGCCGACGCAAGGATACATCCCTGTTTCAGCCCTCTCGAAGTTCCAATAACCGCAGATAACAAGCCCATCGTGGATAGCCGGACCTGAATTGACGTTGAAGAATGTAGATCGAAAATAATATCAATTAGGTCTTGTGGGTGTTAGGGAGAATTCTCTGTTTAGGCTGAATTTCCTAACCTAGTGAGTCCCCCAGCAGCTTTGCTGGATTTTTGGGGTTTATTTTTTTCTCCTGCCAAGAGTGAGACTCTTTTACCCTCACTCTTGGACATGATTTGAGTGTGTTTCTTTGAATCTAGAAGTGTTTAATGGGCTATGGGGTCTTTTACTCCATAGGGCTTCATGTGTTTTTGTGATGTGTGTTACACAGCACCCTCAGTGCAGTGACACAGGGGTGTCATAGTGACCCTCCAGTATAGACTCCATACCCTGGGACTGACTACTGTCTCCCAGTGCATGTAAAGTCACCATTGACTTTACTAGTCTTAAATTCTGAACAGAACCAGTACAAACCATCATATTGTGGACGTACTGGCTGGGGCAATTCGATTGCCCCAGGGTCTGTTAGTCGAAGGGGCACGTCTCCATCCCCCCTGATCGAGTTTTGGCTGGTGGCAGTGGATACTACTTTTTATATTCAACCGCAAATATTTTCCTATGGGATTTCCCATTGTTTTAGGCTACTATCTTTATTTAATTATTTACGGTAGCCTTGAACATACCGCCGGTTTATTTAATTAATATTAATTCTCCGGTTGGTATTTTTTTGCCAAAACTTCTAAAATGGCGTTTGTGTTCTCTTCTGTGACTCCAACCCAAGTCGAGCCCTTTGTTCCACTTTTGGCGGACTTCTCCACAGAAACCCACCAAAGTGGTGCCACTATGTCTGGGGTACTTAGGAGGGGTGGAGGGGAATTTAGGCCCCCTGGACTGAGTTGCCTAGGCAACTCAAGTCGCACTCCATCCTGATTGGCTCAAGTGGTGAGCCCGCCGGCTCACCACTTAGCATGTTTGAGTGACAGCTAGGCTGAGTGAATGGGGGTTTTCTGCATAAAAGCAGGGCTTTGGGGACTGGAACTTCAGAAGTCGCCACAGGACCTAAGAAACCGACGAGGGAGAATCTCAGTCGACCTGCCACGACACCACGACCGGTGGAGCCCTGCTGGACCGTCTCACCACTTTTTCCCAACGACAGAGGAGATCTCCCGCCGGAGAGTCTTCTTCCTTTAACTGATGGGGACAACCAGTTTCACCGTCCTTTCGCTTTCCCGACGTATCTCCTGGCCGCCTTGCCCGTGCCAAGCACCCCGGGAACCGGGATACCACGTTTTACCACGACCGCGAGACAAAGGTACCACCTTTAACCGGAAAACTCTGCGGCTGGTTTCTGCCCTGGTAGTGCAACTACCTTCATCTTTCCTCCAAGTCGAGATCTTCTCTTCCCCTGGACGACGACGCAACTTGCACCCACTACCAGGAACAACTGCCACCGCTGGGGGATCCTTCCCACTTAAGGTACCTTGTCCCGCCTGGCTTCCCTTGCAACCGACTGTACGGGGTAGATTTAGCCCCCGGCTTTCGAACCTGGGTTAGTCTGGGACACCCTGGATAAACTTTCTTAAAGCCTCTCTAAACTCTTTTCTGAACCCTCTGCAAGACTTTCTAAGCCTAGTGTAACTGTGTGATCGTGGGCGCATTTGTGCTCTGCTCTCTCTAAGAGGGGGCCTGCCTTTGGACTTTGGCTCACCAGTGACTTTTTGCTCTGTGCCTTGCTAACAGTGTTCTTGAATCGTAGAGTGGTGTACCTCTTCTTATTCTGTCTTTTTCCCTCCCTTTTTCACAAACTTATTAGAGTGCAATCTAGTTAAGCGCTCACCTCTGTATGAAAATAAGTGGTGTTTTACTGTGATTTTCTAATAGGGAAAAAGGGGTGTATATATCATAATAGTAACTGTGTTTAGAATATTTTACAATAAGAGTGCTGGAGTGTTTCAACTGTGTGTTTTTAAATAAATAATTATAAACTTTGATACCAAAGCTCTGGTCAGTGTTTGCTTGTATTATTGTATTTGAGTGCCTATTGAGTATAATTTGCATACTGCCTAACTCTTCTTGAGGGAAGTCTGACTGCTCAGCTACAGCTACCAGGTAAACCTGGGTGGTGCAGACTGCTACCAAGTGGGTTTACTGCCAACACCTGTAGTCTTAAATCTTTTGCAGTGGTCCCTAAGGGAACTGCACAGGTTTCTGCCTAACAGTGGGCACTGGGCTTTGACGAGTTTTTGAATACGCTTCACTCTTGAAACTGAATCAAAAGCTGCATTTAGATCTATAAATGCAAAAAACAAAGATGTTTTTGTAGATAGCGCTTGAGTTGAGAATCTTAAGATTTACTGCTGTTCCAAGACGACGAACAAAGCCCATCTGATTGCGATCACGACAATTACTATCTTGTGACCATCTGTTAAAGTCCCTTAGAACCAGGCAATTAAACATTTTACCTGGAGAATCCAAAAGGGCTATTGGCCGATAATTCGCTGGTACTCCACGATCTCCATTTTTGAATATTGGGACAATTACAGAGGGACGCCAGGATTCTGGGATTTTCTTGTACTTGAGAATACGCTGAAAGATATTATTCAGGATTTTGGCCCAATGTTTAGGATGTTGTTTTAGCATATAGTTGGTGATGCCATCAGGGCCAGTGGCACGTGAGGTGGAAGACTTTGATATTAGATCTTCTATTATATCAACCGAACATTCCAAGTACCAGGAGTTGGAGGGTTGTTTTTTATATTGATACACTTCAAAAGATTTGTCAGCATATAATGTCGTAAAGTGTATTATCCACTGATTTTCAGCAACTCCGTTTAATTGGGCCTGTAGGTTATTGATGTTAGCATTTTCATTTAATAATTGCCAAATTTGTGTGGCATTTTTGTTTGATGTTGCTGCTAAAAATGCCTCTCCATCCTGTTGGAACAGTTTCGCTTTCTGAGATCTTACCCAATTCCTATATCGTGTTTTAATTAGCTTACGGCTTTTGGTTCTCTCAGTCCATGTGAGGTGATTAGTCATCCTTAATGCCTTGTAATATTCTTTTTTTTTTCTGAAGCTTTAATAGATCAAAAGCATGGACATATGATCTTTTCATTGGAATATACAGATTTTTGAATGGGGACAACACCTCCACATATGAATTTAGATGCTGAGATTCGTCTTGGGACATGAATGTTTTGTGAAGCGAGGTCAAGTTCTTCGGAGACCATTTGAAACAAGTTTTTGCGTTGTTTGTGGTTAATGTTTGGAGCATCCATTGTTGTTCAGGTTGATTGTCATAGACATTCCTTGTCCAGGTTAACATAAGCATATGGTGGTCACTCTTTTCGATTGTTTTATGATCTTGAAATTGGTTGCCAGCATAAATAGGGCCTCCAATAAGTATATGTAATTGATAGTGCTTGTTGAGGATCCTCTCTGCCATGTCACCTGAGATGGAATATCGCCAGGAAGTGAACCATTGGCCATTCTCATGCTTATGTGTGTCATGAAGGCGGTCCATTTATTAATTTCTTCGGTCTTTTCCCCTTTGAAAGGTTTAATAGAATCGAGATTCAGATCTCCAACTAGTATAATTGATGATATTTCCTTTGTTTTAGCAATCATTTCAAATATATCTGATAGATCTTTGTAAAAGAGACTATCCAATATGGCTGCAGGATTTCTATATAAATTGATTAATGCCACATTGTGAGAGTCAAACGTAATTTTCACCAATTGAATATTGCCGTTTGGACTGGCCCATGGGTGTAATTTCAATCTCGAACTCGATTTTGTGGCATCTAAGAGGCCAGCCATAGGACGCCCTTTCTGTGCTGTAACTGCTGGAATGATGGAAATTTCATGATTATCCCATATTGGTAATGTGGTTAACCAAGTTTCTTGCAGGGCTACAATATCTGCTTCGATAAGGCTTTTATTCTGTTCCGATATTAGATGAGAATAGCCCCTCGTGTTCCAGCTTACTAATGTCAAAACGCTGTAATGGTTCCTGGTCACAATTTGTTGCAATGATGGTTATGCATGAGGTGTGGGTGGATACTCTGAAGTGGTTCGTTCATCAATGCAATGGATAAATTGGCATTCTGTATTAGTTGTTTTAGCACTGATTTGTGTTTCATTCACGATCTCACAGTTTTTCCTTTCCGGATCTTGGGCCAGCATGAAGCCCATTTTGAAAAGTTCCATTCTAACTTGCCATAATGAATTCATTACTAGGCCAGATTTCATCCACAGTCGCACAATCGCCAAGTTCACGTCACAGATAAATTCAACTTGATCAATATCTGATGAAGTTAGATCTCCTAACTCTGGAACGTCGTTGAGGATGTTAAGGACACTTGCTCTGGATAGATCATATTGTGGGTGTGGATCTGCACGGCATTTTAGTATTAACGTGTGGTAGTTAACAAATGCCTTTTTTCTTTTTAAATCTATTTTTTGCTGTTTAGTTAATGTTCCAGCAACCACACTCTGGGTTTTGGAAGAAGCTTCTTTTGATAGATTATGCGTTTTTTGCCGCAAGGACGAGTCCTGAGCCAAGACATGATCATCAGCGAAAGTGACTTTTTGTTGTTTTTCACTCGGACTAGAGCGGCCCTTCAGCATCTGTAAATGATTTGAAAAATAATTTTCAATCGCGGGCTTAATGGCCTCATTCTGTTCATTGCTCGTCGCAATGGAAGGCTCTACCCATCGAGGCGTAGAAACATCCATTTTCTTAACAGCAGATTGATTTAATTCTTCTCTATCACTCACATGGTGGAGATCTTGTTGAGGTTCGTTAGAAGAGTGAGCGTGTGAATTTGAGTGCCCAGCGTGTGGTTGATTTTCTTTTAGCAATGCTAGATTCCTCAGTTCATTTGACCGTTGAAGCAGATAAGCATCCACTCCAGTTTTTATTTCATCAGTTTGGTATTGATGATGTTTTATGGCAGAAGCTTGTTGTGCTATCATCGATGTAGAAACAAAATTCGTCCTGTCCTCCTCGCAGAATCTTATTTGGTTTAATTGGGTGTGAGAAATCTGATTCTCTATGTCCGGTGCCATAACCAATTGATTTAATGAGAATGATTGGTCGGTTGTTGTGATTTAATTCTGTGGTTGCTTTGAAGAAGATATATTTTCAATCAATGAAGTAGGTTCCCGCAATAGTTCAGCAACACTCTTCGTTGGGCCAGTCAAATCTACAGTTGGTATACGAACTGCATGTATTGCAGTTTTACTGGATTTTTTTGAAGGTTGAAAAGGTTTGGTAATGAGGTGTCTGGCTTTGCCTTTGGGGCAAGGACGTTTATCAAACACCTCATAGCTCGTTTTCTTATTCTGTTGGTTATCTGTTTTCGAGTTGTTATCAATGCTTACCCAAGAAGAGTTTAACTCGACAGAGATTGGAGCGTCTGCTTCAATTGGGCAAATGATACGCTGAAAAGCAGGAAGACTAGTGAGAGCTGTAGCAGGAATTGTCAAGATTTCCACACTTCTCGACAAATCATTCACAGTTGAAGTTTCATGGTGGTACCTCTCCCTTTGAATTGGATGAGCTTGGATCCAAGAGGAGATCTGTTCAATCTTTTTAGATTGAAGGTTGATTTTATGGTCAGGTTTTTCAAAAAGCTTGAATAAGCTTTGCATCGTAGTATTCACCGCCATCAGTGTAACTTCTAAGAGCCCTGAAGTTGCTGGTATAGTTTCCTTTTCTCACGAAGACCCACGGTGTCTTGGTGTAGGAAGTATATAAGAGGCAGCTACAGAGATAGACGAGTCCATTAAGCAACGCTGATGGTAATCAGTGGCCGAAGTTCTTGGTGACGTGCTCTTTCCTCTAGTCACAGTATGAGAGTACACCTCAGTGAACACATCTTCATTGTTTTCATTATTTTCAGTCTCTGATATTTCTTCAATTTGATCCAATTGTGGTTTCAAAATCTTATCTTGTTCTGCTTGTTTAAGTGTTTGTAGCATGGTATTGTCAGATATCAAGGATTCCTCCTGAGACTCTGATTCCTTGACAGGCATCTCAATATTTGTTGATTGTATACCTTGTGACAATGACATCGCTATATCCAGGATTATCGGTTTCAAAGGTAAATGTATTTCATCATGCTTTGGAGCGCTATTCACAGAGCCAGTATCACAATTCGGCTGAACGGGCATACAGAGTTCAGAAAGATGACCCCTTTGAGCAGTCGAATTGATGTTCTTTTGTGGTGTATTTTTGAGAGCAGGACAAAATTGTCTAATATCTTTACTCGTAGTTGAAGTTTTTGGTCTTATTTTAGTTTTAGCGCCCGGCGTGAGTGTAATTGAAGTAGATGTAATTACTTTTTTTAGATTGTTTTTCAGTTTTGTTACACTAGGTGTCAAGGACAAACTTATTTGTAAAGTTGAATTCGGCATATTAGATTTAAGCGTATAAGGCACCAGACTCATGTCAGCAATTCAGCTTGATATTAGTTAGAAGGCACTAGTGCAATTCCAAGTGTACAAGTGTACAATTGACATGCTAAAACCTGCAATTTGAGATGTGCTTGTTTCCAATACTTACAAGCTCATGAAATGATAAATAAAATAAACAACCAAACAAGAAATCAACAATATTTAGAAAAGCCAAGCATTTAACATACAAATAACACAAAATTAAGCATAAAATCAAAAGGAGCCCTGGCCACAAAGCCGCAACTCTGCGGCTAAGCGGCAAAGCGGGACTTGAGGGGACTTGCTTGGGTGTGCGCGCGCACTGCAGGTTTTATAGTCCCGCCCCAAAATGCTTCAGAAATGCAGCAAAGCCTAAGAATATAAAAACACAAGGATATAGCTGTTGTTTTAGCACTTTAGTGCTAGTTTAAGTCAATATATATGAATGTTGGTGATTGTTCACCTTGTGGGAGCTGAAGTCCTTAGAAAGAGACGTGTTCTGGAATCCGGGAAAACGCGTCCAAAGATGCATTAAATCACAGTAGTCACCCGCGGCAAAGCGGGACTTGAGGGGACTTGCTTGGGTGCGAGCGTGCGGTGCGCGCACACTACAGGTTTTATAATCCCATCCCAAAATGCTTAATAAATGCAGCAAAGCCTTGTGGGAGCTGAAGTCCTTAGAAAGAGACGTGTTCCGAACCTTTTCAATGTCTTCCATACATTTCATGCAGCTGTGGCTTCCATCATTATTTTCATAGCTGTTCATGTTATTTGCTTTTAGGTTCCTGCAAGCAGTACATGTGTGCTCTTTTGCACCTGGATCATTTCTCTATGTGTGTGTTCAGCCATTTTGCCTCTTCATGATTGCTTTGGTGATGTCATCAAGTTATGGTCTGTGTGGCTGCTTCAGTGGGTGGCATCTGTCATCTTTGGGGTATTTTGCGGGGTGTCTTTGAGGCCCTTTCAACATCCCTATAAATTGGGACTCCTTGCACATGTGTCCTAATGGAGTGTCCATTTTCCTCTTAGACAGTAAAATCATGAACGCAAGAAACCAAAACAATATCCTCAATGACACCTCTAAAGATGCCTCCTATGGCGCACCCCTGAGTTACCTTTTAAACACATAGCACAAAAAAGAAGAGAGGGTAAAAACACTGAACACAAGACCACAGTGTGTCTTTGCGAATAATTTCACCAAAACCACGCCCTCTCCCAAATATATTCCCCTACCTAATCTTTTCCCCTCACTCAAAACATTACATCAAATAATTGTGCCTCTCAGCACCCGATACCTCTTTTATGTCCACTTTATCCACCATAATTAAAAATTACGATTATTTACACCATTTGTTATGTTATCTGCCTCTCGTCCCTTACCATGGGTGAGGGTACAGTCCGTACCAGTGCAGGACCTCCCACTGTATTTCTCAAGTAGCGCTGCCCTCCCTCCTCTTATTGAGGGATGTGTACACTACACTAACCAAGTCTATAACTACTGTGATGTCGCCGCTCCTCGTTACAGCTCTTTTCAGTTTCTACTAAAAGGAAAAGGGAAAGGCAAAAGACCACGTGGCTCACACTGTCACTCATTCCACGATCTCATTTATTTTGTACTCTCCTGCTGTATTTCTCGGATGAGGTGCACTGGCTCACTATAGTCTTCTGATGTCCTGCACTCATGAGGGGGGCAGAAGCCTGGAGCGATTAGACAAGCCTCTGGTAACTCTGACGCTTGGTCTGTGCTGTTTTCTGCTCCCTGCAGGCGGGCCCTGTTGCATAGGGGAGTGTGGCGGAGGAGCCAACAGCTATCCAGCTATCCTGAAGTCCCTGTAGGGGCCCCCAGAAATGAAAGGCAAGTCCCAAATCCAAATAACACATAGGAATCCAATGAGCCAAACATGAATGCAGGAGATGTGAGAAAAACAGAAGTTTAATGCACAGCCCAGGCTGGGGAATAATCAAAAAGACATTCAACATTGCATTATAAAATGCTGCATTTATAGTATGAATCAGAGGTGAGGTGACAGCGAATGTTACATGTTATTCGCAAATCACTAGTCTGTGATTGGGCAATGTATTTAAACTAAAGGTCAATTTATACAATACCTAGCCCTGCGGGCTTATCCTGTCCCTTGTGACCATGTTATGACTTCAGTTTATTAATTAATAGGCAATGGGATCATCTCTCTTCCCATTTATTGTAAAAAAAATTTATTACCATGTATAAACATACAATCGTACAGTCTCAATCCATTCCTTTGTTATAAGCGCAATAAGCTTACATGTGTTAGGGAGAATTATCTTATAAGGCCAATTTTCCAAACCTAGTGAGTCCCCCAGCAGCTTTGCTGGACTTTTGGGGTTTGCTTTTTTCTCCTGCCAAGAGTGAGACTCTTTTCCTCCCACTCTTAGGGTATGATTTGAGGTATGTCTTTGACTTTTTGTGTGCTTATGGGCTATGGGGTCTTTTACTCCATAGGGTATCATCTGTTTTTCATGTGTGTTACACAGCACCCTCAGTAACACAGGGGTGTCATAGTGACCCCCAAACATAGACTCCGTACCCTGGGACTGACTACTGTCTCCCAGGGCATGTAAAGTCACCATTGACTTTACTATTCCAAAATTGTGAACAGAACCAGTACAAACCATCATATTGTGGAAGTACTGGAAGGGGTTAATTTGATAGCCCCTGGGTCTGTTTTCAAGGGGGCACTGTCCAGTCCCCCCTTGTCGAGTTTCTGGCTGGTGGCAGTGGTTAGGAATATTTCCTATGGGATTTTCCCATTGATTTTAAGCGCACCACTTTTTGGTGCAATGTTAAAGATACCGCCGGTTTATTTATTTAATATTAAATCAACGGTTGGGTCTTTTCGCCAGAACTCTTTTCTAAAATGGTGTTTGTGTCTGTCTCTGTAACTCCAACCAAGGTCCGGCCCTTTGTTCCACTTTTTGGCGGGCTTCTCCACAGAAGCCCTCCAAATGGTGCCACTCTGTCTGGGTTCCACAGGATGTGTGAGGAGGGGAATTGGCACCCTGGAATGCATTGCCTTAGCAACCCAAGTCGCACTCTATTCTGATTGGCCCAGTGGTGAGCCGCCCGGCTCACTACTTAGCATGGTTGAGTTACAGCTAGGCTGTTGAATGCGGGTTTTTCTGCATAAAAGCAGGGCATTTGGGACTGGAACTTCCGAAGTCGCCACAGGATCTAAGAATCAGAAGAGGGAAGAAGCTGAGCCATCTGCAACAACGACACCACCGGTGGAGCCCTGCTGCAACAAACTCACCACTTTCCCAACGACAAGAGAAGATCTTCTGCTGGACGAGTCTTCTTCCTTTGAGCTGGTGGGATCAACCAGTTTGCCCCTTTCGCCTTCCAAAGATGTCCCTTGGTCGAATTGCCCGTGCCAAGCACCCCGGCGGCCGGATAGCCAAGCTTCACCACTTTGACCGCGAATAAAAGGAACGCACCTTTTAACCGACGAACTCCGCGGTTTCATCCCTATGCAGTGCATCGACTCCAAGTTTCCTCCTCCACAAGATCCTCTCTTCCCCTGGTTGAAACAACAAACTGCAACCACTGCCAGGCACAACTGCCACCGCTGGAGCTTCCTCTCTCTTTAAGTACTGTGTTCTGCCTGGCCTCCCTTTCTACGCATTGCTAAAGGTGACCATTAAATCCTTGTCTTGCCAACTGGCTTGTCCCCAGACCTTCTAACTTTACTTGAATCACCCCAACCTCTTTTGAACATTCTGCAAAGACTTTTAGTGCATTTTAAACTGTGTGATCTTGGGCACATTTCGCTTTGCTCCATTTAAAGTGGTCTGGCCTATGAACTTCGGCTCTACAGTGTATACTGCCTTTACTCCCTTGCTTTGAACTTCTAAAAGTGTTGGGAACTGTTTTATTTCTATGCCCTGCATTTTTCTCTCCCTTTAACTTAACTATTGGAGTGCCATCTAGGTTGCACGCTCACATCTGTTTTAACAAATAGTGGTGTTTTAACCCTGACTTGTCTAATAGTTATCAAGGGAGGTGTCTATACTTTACCTGACTGTGCTTTAACTTGCTTTTCATTTAGAGTGCTACTGTATTTCCTAAAGTGTGTTTTAAATAAATAATTATATACTTTTGATACAAAGCTCTGGTCAGTGTTTGTTTGCTCTACCGTGTTTTTAGCCCTATTGTGTATGCTCTATATACTGCCCTACTCTTCTTGGGAGAAGTCTGACTGCTCAGCCACAGCTACTAGGTACATCTGGGTGGTGCAGGCTGCTACCAATTGGGTTTGCTGCTTGCTCCTGTAGTCTTAATCTTTTTGCAGTGTTCCCCAAGGGAACTGCAAAGGATTCTGCCTAACAATATGTAAGATTGATTACAGTTCTATAAAAACACTTCAACATGATAACAACATAACAACTTTCCTCACGCATGTGAAATAGGATACTCACATATTGATTCCATAATTAGGCTAGATATGCAGGGACACTGCAGTCAGCCTTCCTGTATATAGGGGCGTAGTGTTCAAGAAAGCCTCCTTTGGTGGACAAATCCTAGGTGTGTAGCCAAGCCTTTGGATGTTAACATGTTTACCTCGGATCATATAAGCTTAACATTTGATTTGCCATTCCATGTGGAGTATCATTGGTGTGAGGGACTTGATGGGTTTTGACCAATCCCTATTGAGATGTGACAGTGTGGCGACAAGAATGATAACTTTCCATTCTTTCCCATAGACTTCATCGGTGGGCACCAACTTACCATTCTCAACATCATGAACTGTTGAACGGACAGTTAACATTGCAACTCTTCATTGGGAACATTACTCACTTGCCTTTTGACATTTCCTTTCTCATGGCTCATGCATGACTTCATTGACACTGTCTTCACCTTACGAACTGGGGACTAAGGTGTCTGCGCACTTTATTTCTTTGCAATAATTTGTGTGTATGTGTGAAAATCACAATAATATAAATGCATTCTTGGCAGAACTGTGTGTTGTTGGATGTTTTTCATAAATCTCAGTGAGAGGCCGTCAGAGTTTAATTGATTCTATTCTATTGGCAATGGTGTCTTATATGCTTCCGATCTTGGTGCTTGGGCCTTTTCCAGTGAGAATTTTCCGACAGGGGACAGTGTTTCTCCCTGATTGTACTTCCTTAACACTCATGCTTTTTGCTGCTTATTGTTTCATTCCCACCAGATTGTGACCTTCACAGTGTTAAAGGAGGAGTGCGCTAAAAAATGTTATTGACCCGACTGTTCGGGCAAGTCATGTTAAGCATACTGTTATCGATCATAAAAAAATGTCCTATGCATCTTACCTTAGTTTTCCTCATTTTTACACATGCGAAAACAACGTGTTGGGCGCTGCCATCTTGTGATAATCTTTTCCGTTGATCCATCCCCCTAATGTCAAGAGCCCTCGCTGCACTAAATCATATCGCCTGCCCCTGAAGCTGACATCACTAGATGCTCATGGCCCTTTCCACAACGCCAATGCACGTCTCGTTTCAATGTTCTCTGTGCGCAAGCTATTGACGTGTCTCCATGGAAATGGCAGCACACCTCTTTCCTCAAGAAGTATAAACAGACCCTTTCTGATCAGACAAGATTGGAGTTTCTTTTTCAATAGTTTCACTGTATTTAGTTTATGTCTCTCGTGCTCGTTTCTGCTCCGTTCAGCATTCTCCCTAGTACGAAGCCCCTGAAAACTGTTACTTACAGTAGCAGAAGTGATTTCACTCGTTACTTGAGTTTTGGTTAAATCTTTGGCGTACAATGGCAACAATACAGCCCTACCAGGGTATCAGGTAATAATATCACCACATATATGGTTGGCGTAAATAATATCGCCGGGAAAATGTTGTGGCGATATTATTAAGGTGACAGGGGCAAAAAAAAAAAATTTTTTTTAAAAAAAATAAAAATAAAAATTTGGGGGTTGCGGGGGTGTCCCCCGCATGTTCCTTGCAATAATGTCGCCACAAAAAACGACCATTTTTCGGTGATATTTTTGAATGGCGATATTTTTGTGGCGACATTATTACATGGAACCCCTATCAGTACGAGCCTGAGTATTCCAAGGAGGAACTAATGGAAAGAGAAGGCTGCCTAAACAATGAGGAATCAGACAATAGTTTGAAAGCTCAATCACCTGAGCATCAACTGCAGCGGAGTCGCATGGAAGATGTATCAACCTAGTGTACCTGCAATTTTTACGAGCTCATGCCAAACGAGATGGAGAACTGCTGCTGCCAAGAAAACTCTGGATGCTCGGCGTACATAGCCGAAGAAGACACACCACCGCAATGCGTTACCGAGCTGCATGACTCTAGGGTAGCCTTTCTCACAAGGTCATTGTAGAGGATTATGATGGTGCTTGTGCACGAACTTTGCACAACAGTTTGGCCGTGCAATCCAAGTAACGAGTAAGTATCCTCTAGATGCGATGTAATTTTGACTACTGAGACCATTAGAATTTCATGTTTGTCTCTAACTTTTTCCTAACTGTGATCTATCCCTCTTTAGAAATGCAGCTAGACCTTACCCAGTGCCTCGCACGGCACACACACACACACACACACACACACACACACACACACACACACACACCCCTCCCCCTATCACCTCCCCCTGCCAGCTCCGTGCGAGCACTGTTCTCACGAAAGTCCATGACAAGCCATATCCCAAGTGTACATTCATCTCCACCAAACTGCCGGTGCCCTCTCAACCCCCACCCTTCCAGGCCAGGGTCCCACCAGCCCTGACCATCCAGTTGCTTTCATGCTGATACTCATTTGGCCCCCATGCACTGACCTTTCTGGAACACCCACCGAAGCCATAATTCTGTGCATTTGTATATTCTCCGAAAAGCAACACACGTCCATCTATATCACTAGAATTCGAGCAAGGCAGATGGTAGATCAAACCTCTGGGGTGTTTTATCATTATTTATTTTACCATATTGTTGTGACCCGTGCTGTAACTATGCCATCGAATTTCGGATGCACTTTTTGAAGATGTGTGGTACACTTATCAGGTTCATTCAAAATATGTATGTTTCTCTTTAACAGGTGGTACAGGCTGGTGGCCTATTGTTCGTTTACATTGTAAAGGCTTCATTGGAGACTTGGATACCGCGTTCGATGAGTAATACACACCTGTGTCATTCGAGTCATTCATGAGAAATTCCCCAGTGACAGCGGACAGTACCAGGGATTTTCTCATACTTTACTTCAATCTCAAGTATACAATTTGTAGTTTGTTGGTGCCATCAACATTACCCAATTAAATAAAATACAACTGAGAAAATACGGATAGTTCTTTGAGTTTTTCAGTGAGTCAAGAGCATGCTCAATCATCTATGAGTGTCTTGAAATAATGGTTGGTGCCAGGGGTGGACAGGGAACGAATGGAGGCACTGGTAATAATTTGCAAAATGGTCCCATATCACACATTTTGAGCTAGGTGGACTCTTTTCCTGTGATATAATGTGCAAATAAAATACAACACAGGCACAGAGTGCAGAGACACACAGTGAAATCTCCACAGTATCCTATAGGCCACTCCAGCCCTGGTTGGTGCACTTTTGTGCTCACCTTGTCCCCATCCATCCCCCCTTTCAGTATCAATGGCATTTCACACCTATGACCGTGTACACCCAAAGGGGCTGTATGGTTGTGACCGCTCTGGTTGTTAAACACCATGTACACTTCAAAGGGATCTTCCGAATGCTGACCATTGTCCACATGGCCTTCCCAAGATGCATGGCCCTCCCCAGACCCTGAGTCTCCAGACTCCCCTCTTAAAGTCCCAGCCCCTACGATCAACAAATGTTTGTGTCCCGTGAGCATTGTTCCGGGTATTTTCGTGTTCGCCTAATGTCCATCCACCCCCCTTCGAGATTCAGTGGCATTTCACACCTATGACTGTGCGCACCCAAGGGGTCTGTGTGGGTGTGACTGCTCAAGTTGCCAAACACTGTGTACACTTCAAAGGGATCTTCCAAATGCTGACCATTGTCCACATGGCCCTCCCCTCTTCAAGTTCATCCATCCCCCTCCCTCCATCCCTCCGCAGTATCAATGGCAGTTTGCGCTGAAGACCATGCACAAATAAAACAGGTGTGTATCATTATCCTAGATCTGTAGTTGTTGGACATTTCGACCGTGAAACTGGAAATAGCCTTCTTTAGTTTATGGATTGCCACCTTTGTGTGTTATCAGAGAGGTGTGTTGTGGACCTATATCTTGTCTGGCGAGCTCTCTTGCAATTACTGGTAGTTCCATGCCAGGGCCCATGAATTTATTTTGTCCACATGGCCATGCCATACAGTATCTCCATACTCCCCTCTTCAAGTCTCCGTCCCTGCAATAAAGCAATGTTTTTGTCCAATGAGCAGTGTTCATTGTCTTTTGCGCTCAACCCGTCACCATCCATCTTCTTTTCACGTGTAGCAATAGACTACTACCCAGGTGAGTATTTTGATGATAAGGCGATGTAAACTGAGCATGTTACTAAATATATATTCAGCAACGTTGTTCACTACTACTACACACATATTGGACTAACTCATCAAACTGGCATTGACGGCCTAAAAAGTTATGCGACTTTCAAAAACAGCAAAGACCCCCAGAAGCATGTTTGCGTTTGTATTACAAGCCTGGCCCTATTGCCCTACATACTGTATGAGTTGGCCTATGCCTGTGTGCTGGAAAGGCGGCAGGGTGGGTTCATATGGCAGATGGGAACCATTGGGCTGGAGACAGAGTGGGTGTCTATGAACACGTCATCAATTCACATACATACACACGCACACACTTCTGTAAGCCTTTATAAACACCTTGAGATTTTCTTAAGGACATCTGGGAGATCTACTAGGTATATCGTCATCGAGCTACCTGTTCACCAGGTACTTGTTCCTCTGCTTGCTGAATCTGCTCATTTGTTTGAGCTACCTGTTCATTGGATACTTGTTGCTCTGTTTGTTGAATAGGCTCATCTGTTCACCAAAGTAAGGGTAAGTCAAGAAATTACTTCCCTATGTTCATCGATTGTTACTATGAACGTTTATGTCGATTTCAACCAAATGTTCACAGGATTTTAATGTTCATGTATTTCAAAGACCTAGGCATTAGGGATTAGTTCAGGTATTTTGTTCACGGTAACTACCACAATTCATCACTGTGCATTATAGTACAATGTGCAGTATAACAAGTGTATAATAAAGTTGTCGCTGAGTTCACGCGACGAGGTTACACAGCTTTTCTTTCTTTATTTTAATTAAACTTTAAAGACTAATCTCTGGTGCAAATTCCTTTATTCACATACATTCAGTATTATTTGTGCTAATAGTTAATATTTCTTTATACAGATCCCACGAACTTTTCAAGAATGCCATCATGTGTGGTTGTCAGTTGCACCACTGCAAGCCATGCCAGAGATCCTGGTACTATCCTGCATGTATTCCCAAAGTATATTGGTTCAATAATAAGATGGCTTAGAAATTGTGGTTGTTGCAAAGTGCACTAGACAGAAATTAGAGCCCAGGAAATCTTGGCCGACATGAGGGCCAATCGATTCTGCGTCTGCAGCCTGCACTTCACTGAGGATATGTGCGACCAGTCAAGGTGCACAACAAAACGTTGACTGTAGGTTCTTCCTAAATTGCTTTCAAATGCCATCCGAGCTAAATTTCTGCAGGGGGCTGGTGAGGTGAGCAGTGAACGTTGAGTTTGTTATTTGTTATGTAGGACGATGGTCTGCATTAATAAGTATTATCTTCCATCTGTTTATCTACATCAATGTTCTATTGCTCCATTTTCCATAGTCACCAGATTCAACACAAGTGTCAAATATTTCATCTTAGTATACTTAATCTTTCCTCACTTTCTGGAGCCTCTAACCAATAAATGTGATCCTTGATGAAAACGTACACACTGCCCATTAGAAATTATGTTTGAGAAATGTGTTGGTTGACATATCCTTCTTCACTTAGAACACATTGATGGAAGAACAGACCCTGGCATGCGACAAAACCATCGAGACCCCTTCTATCCCAATGGTGAGCCCTACCCACCTGCACAAAGTGAAATGTTATAGAGTCGTATAAGTCCACTTTTAAAGTACTAATTTTCCTTTTCCATTGTACTATTTTTGGACATTGGGCTGAAAATGAAGGAGCAAGAATCTGCTTCAATTTCTTTTCCGGAGTCAACATCAACCTCATACACCTACCAAGTAATTATATTGCACAACTCTTTATATGCGATTGAACTACTTGCCTGTGGTATGCTTTCAATGTAAACATATCCAAATGTAGTATGTGCAGTGCTGGCAATTTGTACAAAGTGGCAGGTATGGGTGTGTGCATGTGTGTACCATCACCTGCATCTAATTTTTTCATTCCAGTATGTACCTTCTTCCGCATTGCATTTTTTCTGTTTCATTTTGATTTTTCATCCGTATTAAAACAAGTGCTGTTTTAAAGGTGGATTGTGGAACTTTGACTACCATCTCTTCCTCCTTTGGAACAGGTCCACATCTTGGGGCATTTCTATTCACAATTCACATTCAAGAATCAGAGTACATGAAATAGTGGATATACCTTGAGACATACATTTATGTAACCGTGCACTTCGCCCCTAATGCAGAACAGTTAACAAGGACACATTACAAAGCGAAATACTTTGCAGGGCAACATTGTAATCACTATGTTTTACAGGGTGAACTCAAAGCAAGTCCATATTTGAACTCGGATGGATATCAGGTGAAATATGAACTGAATGTTATGACCAAGTCAAGTACACTTGTTTCGATGTTTTATCCATACTAATGTTCTATTTGTGTTGCGACATCAGGCCTAACACTATATGGTTCAACGTCTTTGTAAAATACTTAGCTTGGAGGTGCTCTGTTGAATGTAAACTTGTATTGTGCACCTTGGCTGACATTGCATTTTTTGGTATATTTTTCTATTCAAGGAATGCACTCCAGATGTGGACTTAGAAGAGGCGCATGGAACTGAGGTATACAAATATGAAGTAAAATTGGGCATAACATTGCATTATGAGTACATTTGAATTATGTCGCTATCTTTGTACTTGTGTTTGTTTGCTTTGAAATTAAATTTGCTGTATTCATATAAAAACTTTTTTTGCAGCTTGATGTCGCCATCTGCAAAGAGAAAGCCACTGTTTCGAAACAAATGAAGAAACCAAGGGTAAAGACGTACCAGATTATTCTGCACAAGCTTTTGAACAGATGTTTTAGTATTTCTAGGTCTTTAGGTGCAACATCATATGTTCCATATGTGTGCAATAAATTCAGCATCTTCTTCTTTTTATGCTTTTAGAAACCCAGAAGTAAGAGCAGTATATAGACGCAGACATTGCTTGAAACCAAAGATATTGCTTGCCAAACAGATTTCACATTGGAGCAACTAATATCGCAGGCGCAGCGTGTCTCAGTCAAAAAGCAGAAAAGTGTTGCATATGTCCAGTGGCCGGAAAATGAATGCAATGTCACATGTGACCCTTACAAAGTCAGCCTGGACCATTGCTACTTTGTGACAGCTCCAACACATGAAAATGAATAAAGTGATGATTCATTGCAACTGCTTGCCGACCCCTTCACACAATCTACACCCACTAAAAAGGTTATACCCAAAAAACATTTAATGTTACCTCTTTCTCCAATTCATGTTGAATTATCACAGAATGAACTGACAGAGGTTGAAGCTTCAACGTAATTGACCGATGAACTTTCTCAAGAGCTCGACTTCAGTTTGCCAAGTCTTTGGGATTTGTCCACCACCGTCGACTCACAAAAATCTGTACTGCAGGACGATTGGCTATTAAAGGAGTAAAAGTACATTGTGTTCGATAGCTGCCTGATCGAGATAACACAAATACTGAAATGTGAACATACAATCGGATCCAGGATATGCAGGGAGCCATTGGTGAATGTGTCTCGCACATTACAAGGCACCAACCTGAAAATCCATGCAACCTGTGTCCACCTCCAAAATAAATGTACATGGTCTGCTCAACCGATGCTCGGCAAAGTGCCTGCTGGGGATCTACTTTGTTTAGCAGCTTTATTGTTCAGTGAATCAACTTTCAGCAAGATTTCCAGTTTTTGTCAGTTTGTGGTTCTTGAGTTCCTTGCTAAAACTCAATACTGCAAATACCAAAGGGATTTGTCTCTGTGTGTCCGTGTGTCAATGTGTTCCCTGCCATCCTGTTCACATGCCTGGTCTCGGGCACTTTATAGATGAACAATCATATATTCCCCGCTATTAGTCATACCTGGAATGTCAAACAGATGTCAATAGAAAGTACATTCCCTGGCAAATGTGTCTGGCTAGCTGGCGATAGACAGTGCGACAGTCCAGGATATTCTGCAAAGTACTACACTTACCACCTTCCAGACATGGAAAGTCAAAAAAAAATTGTGAGTTCTGTCGTGGTTCAGGTGACTGAATGTTCAGCGTCTGTGGTCATGGAGAAACATGGTTTCATCAAATCATTTCAACTTCTGCAATCCAGGGGAAAGGAAATAGACCTGATAGCCACTGACAGGCATGTTTCAATAGCGAAGGGCATGCGAGAACAGTTTCCACAAATTCAGCATCAATTTGATGTTTGGGATGTAGAAAAATCAATCAATAAAAAAATTACAGCTGCTGGGAAAAATAAGGGTTCGGAAAACCTTATAAAATTGTGTCAGTCCATCAGCAACCATCTTTTGTGGAGTTCCAAAACTTCTGATGGATCTGTGGAAATTCTACTTGAGAAATGGCGTTCATTGTTCCAACAAATGCACATGGATGGAAAACCAACATTTCCACAAATGTGAAAATGGACCGTTGTTGAGGGAGGAGGAACGGAAGAAAGTGGTTGATGCCATGTTCACCTCCACAAAAAGCACTTGAAAAGATTGTGTATGGTAAAACGCTTTCGGGAGACCTGGAGGGACTCACAGAATTCTGTCACACTGGAGATTTGGAGGTGTTTCATAATATTGTGCCTAAAGTACACACCGAAGAGGTTCTCTTTGGCACAGACGGTATGGAGGCCAGAACGAGACAACTGCACTTACCCACAACTACAACATAGAGAAGGAACATGCCAGAACTTCAGGAACATTTGGGATGCTTTGCTACTATAATGCCATTACAAAATGAAGCAAACAGTGGGTGGCCAAGCGAATATACGAGGAAATGTATTTTGAATTTGTCAAAGACCTGACATTGACTGTGTTGGCCATGCCACCACAGGTCCTGTATCCGAAGAATGGACTGTGCAGCATCTTCCTCGTCCCCCATCGTGCATTGCATTACTGAGTGTAAGTCGGGAGTGCCTGTGAAGGCTCTACGTAGGGCATCCCCCACTTGTACCCTCACATTATTGAATGATGCCCCATCATGTCTGTCGCAATCCATTGTCACTCCCGGGAAACCCGTCTTGAGCCATACACTGTCTGTTTGGTCATCCACTGCAGATACTAACAAGCTCTTAATATCTCCTATGGCTAAAGGGAACTCAGGAGTGTTTTTCTCGAAGGTGTATATCCACTTCCCCGCCCCCCAGACGGAACACCAAAACACCAGACCATATAACACTTAACACATGGATCCAACAATCTGACGCCGTTACGCTCACCTTAGCTCTGCGGAAGTGCCTGGAACCTCTGTGCTGTGCCACTGGGAACTTCCGACTGCCTCTTCAGGGATGACTCCTCCTAGGATCAGGGTACAGGGCAAATGTAAGTATCAGGACTGGTGAAATGTAAGTGGCAGGTACCCACGGCCTCCCGCTTCCCTGTGATCCCACCCACCTGTGAATGTGCTCACCTTGTATAGATAGGAGGTAGACTCTCCATCCTACTCTTACTCTTCGGCAGGGGCTCAATTGTTCTTTGTCATCAGTTACGTCACTGATGTTAGCTCCAAGCCCAGGCCTGCTGTGGCATTGGAGGGATGCTTGGACGCTGCGCTGCGTGGCAAGTAATGGTGATGGTGGTAGTCTCTGTGGCGGTATGGCCATGTACCTTCCCTTGTACTCACGCTTGTTTACACAGCACCTGCTGAATCTTTGTGCCTTCTTTTGTAAAGTCCTTGGTAATTTGCCGCCTCTTTCTGCTTTTTGTATTCAGTCTTTGAATGATTGCTTACTTCTATTGCTTTCATGCTGTTTTTGCTTTAATGCATTCTTTGCACTTTTCCTGTGCTGGTTCAGTCTTAATGACCCCCTTTAAGCGTTCAATCTTCACAAGCTTCTCATGCTTGTTTGTACACTCTGCTGTTTTCTATTTGTTTACCTGCTTATGTGATTTCCTTTTGTTTGTGGCTGAGTGCGTGTCTTCTTTTTTCTTTTCTTTTGCAGGATCGGCACCCACGTGGAGCTGAGATGGAGTGGAGCATGATGAAGGGGCCTGGAGTTCGCCGCAGGAGCTGAAGACTGGAAGAGATGCGTCGCAGGACTGCAACACCGAAGAGAGCGGGTCGCGGGATCAGGAACTCACAGTTGGACTTGCTGACTCGCAGGTAGAGATTGTGCATAGCCTGGAACACAGAGTCTGCTACAGCAATCCGTATGGTAGATTCATCCGGAGCATGATGAGTGTTATGCTGCCATGGGCAGAACAACGCGAAGCGACAGAGCATGCTTGGGTGTGGCTTATATAGCCAGCCACACCCAGGGACTAGACTGCAGCCCTCAATAGAGTTCAGGGCTGGTTCCCCTCCATGTTGGGTGGCTGGCCCAGTGAACAGTGTTGCAGTTGGTGCCATGCGTGCCATGCCTGAGTCCAGCTGGGTTGTTTCCAGGTTCTGCTGGCTGTGCTGTGAGGAAGTCTTGATTTATGAACCCAATGGGAGCGCCCTGGGGCATATATGTGTGAATGTATTACAGGGTTGGTGGAGACAAGTGCTACTGAGCTAGTGGTTGTGACAGACGCAGGCTACTGACAACGGATAACAAAAAACATATATTTATGATCACCCTTTTATACCTTTACTCCCTTGTCAAGAATGTGGAATTGCCCCCTTTCATTCACTCCTTTTATTCACTTCACCCTGGCCCCTTTCAGGCCGACCTCTAAGAAGGTGTTTAGCACACTAAAAGAAGAAGAACAGATTGCTACTATTTTTCCCCGACTCTACTCTTTATAAAAGACTCCTACTCATTTCTTTTTCTCCACTTATAATCCTGCACTGCTCAAGACAGTACTATGCAGCACCGCCTTCTACCCCCTTTCGGAGCTAGGTTCCTGTATCTCCTCTTATCTCTTCATTATATATAAAAACCTAATGGCCATGTGAAGAACAAAAAACACCTTTGTCAACACTCACTCTCTTTCACTCCATTCCAACCCACAACCTCTTTATTCTCCCCTTTTTTAAATCTGACCCTTCTCCTATTACTTATCCCTCTTTTAATTCTTCTTGCAATTGGTACTCACGTGTTTGTGATGATCTGGGAGCCTCCGCGCGTGGTCTATCTACAATCAGGGTGCCACCCCCAATCAAGAGCTGAACCCGGCTCCGGTGACCAGTAGGTTGGGTATTTGCAAAGCCGGGGCCCACGTAACATGCTTAAAAGCATAGCGTTATTAAGTACCAGTCACCGTAGGTGGAGGCGGCCTTGATGGGGGAGCCCCGGATCTCAATGCAGTGTTCGGGGGTCTTCCTGGATCAATCACATCGGGGTCACCAAGTGAAAGTGGTCATTCCCCAGAAATGCATTTCCCGCACTCAGAATAAATGGACACACCCCAGTAGGGAATGTAGGGTATTTTGTGGAGATTTGGGGCCTGACGGTATTTTATTACCGCCGAAAAAGAACTTAGCAATAATCACTCTTTGTATTCAGATTTGGCCATGTGCAACAATAATACAATGGACATGCATTATTTCAGCACCCAGACCTGCATATTTGGTATACGTGGTTGGTGGTATTTTGGTGAGCATAATTCCCTTGTTTTATTTGTGGCCCCAATGTCCAGAATCCCTTATCTTTGCTTAGATTTTTCGTGTGATCACTAGAGAGACCTCAGACCTGCATTCTAGGAATACCACATTTCCAGTGATAGTGTTGTTGTGCCACCATGGGCGAACTCACTGACTTATTTACGACAGAGAGCTATATGTGGTAGTCTTGTGGTAATTTCCACTACCTTATATACGGTAGGGAGCTATGTTCAGAGAGTCTCTCTTCCCGTTGGCTCATGTACCTCCAACAAGCTATGCTACAGTCACTCACAATTATTCATACTGATTCTGACATGCACACATCTGTCTTAAAATGACCATTGCACTGTTTAAAAATCTCCCCACATCATCGGCATTGTAATGGTAAATAGAAAATAAAACACCCGTCTGTTTTCAAATATTTTCTGTATTATAAAAGCTGCATTTAGACACGATCTCATTCTTTACAGAAATAAATAAAATGGTACAGTCAAAGCATTGTCTATGACACACTGCAAAGAGCGTGGCGGAGAACAGAACTCAAATTGCAACATTGGTATTTGATTAAGACACGCACAGGAATCCTACACTGACTGCATATTACCGTACACACTCAGCTCCCACACTTCTCATTACCTTATCTTTTTAGTTGTTCTCTTTGTGAATGTGGCTCTCTTGGATTAACTCCAGCAAAAAGGAACGCTTGCCTTCTCAAGCCGGGGTCATTGCCTGGAATTCTCAGCTTTTTCAGATAGGAATGCCTCAGCCAGTGGAAAGGTTTTTCTTTCAGCTCTCCCCAATCTCGACTGCAGCAGGACACAGGAATCTGCATTCAGTCAGGACCCCACAGCCAGGTCTTCTCCCCAGTAGTGCAGAAAGATGTCTGCCTGTCTTTTTCCCTGATACTGCCCACTAAAACTTTCCTCTCAGCCCTCTGTATGACGTGTCCCAATGAAATCCATCATCTCTCATCCTCCTACTTTTCAACAATAGCTTCGCTTATACATTTGCAATTGTTGCAAATCTGACTTCCTTCTTCCTGCAGTTACTGTGCACAAAAACACGGAGAATCAGGCAGAGAAGAGAAGAGAAAAAAAATCTGCACACACATTTAAATGGTTTTCAGAGTATGCCTAATTCTGCAGTGGAGAACACATTTTATTAGTGGGTTATATTAAATAAGGTTTTATTAGTCAGGTTAATGGTTAATAGGTTAGCTGTTAATTTTCAAATGTGTCGCTCGCACCATAGGCATTTCAGGTGAAAAATAGTGTGCATTTTTAAATGAGCACGTGTGCTTTTACCTGTAAAAATAGATTTGCATCTTATATGTTAAAATCGTTTTTGACTGAATAGCCTGTCTTTCCTTGTTAATCTGGTAACCCATATAGCAATGCACTGCACCCTTGTGGTGGTGCTGCGAAAAAATTGCTACCTGTGTAGTAGTGCTGTACTCTGTGCTGTTTTCTACCTGTATAGTAGTGCTGTACTCTGTGCTGTTTGCTACCTGTGTAGTAGTGCTGTACTCTGTGCTGTTTGCTACCTGTGTAGTAGTGTTGTACTCTGTGCTGTAACACGCTAAATATCCTTACAGGAATGAGACCAGGAGAAAGATTACAAGTCAAAGAAAGGTTGTTTATCGGGTAAATCATGCATGCAGAGAACTCTGCATCCCAAGAGTGCTCTGTCAAGCCATACAGTGATAAAATGTCCACATTCATTGGTGGGACCCTTATGGTCCAGTATGTTGAAGTATACGATACCAGACTCCAATTGGTTGCTGTAACTTGGGTTGTCTTTGGGCACGTGGGTCAGCTGGGCTGATCTCCACGGAGTGAAGGTCAGGCTTGGTCCACAAGATGCAATTGTTCTAACTAATCCAAACTACACAGTGATCATTGCCATGCTAAGAGTAATGTACAACATAAAACTTATATCAGAATGCAGAGTCGCCTGTAAATCACAGGCAAATATACACATTCTTACCCCAGGCCTCTGTAGGGGGCAGAGGTGCGGTGGTCCCTGCTCCCAGGTGGCTCATCTTGGGGTGGTGGTCTTAGGGTGGTTTTTACTCGTGCCTTCTGGTTCAAACGAGTGAATTGATAGGTGTTGGTTCACGGGATATATATCATCATGCTGGATTACTTATAAGGGGGAATTTAGGGTGGTCTGTGTGGAAGGGACCCACCAATTGCTATAGGTTTGTGGAGACGGATGGGGACACAAGTCAAACTTTGCCCCGGTCACACACAGGGCAATGAGCTCAGAGGAAGAGGAAAAATACTGTTTCTGTTTTCAACAATTCGTACTTGGGCTTCCGTGAGAACAAGGCTGCAGCAGCGTAGACAGGGGAGGAGATGGTGAGGGGTGTCTGGGCTGGCTGTGCACGGTGCTGGATGAGGGGAGAGAGGCTTTACAAAGATCAGCATGTGGCTTAGTAAAACGAAGATGGAGTCTGATGTGGCAAAACATGGCCTCTTAGTGTATCGCCCCATGGCTTCCTACCACTCTTGTGAGGGAAGGACAAGGAGGACGTCTCCCCACAATGAGAAGAGCAAATAGACTAATTTCATGCAGAATGTACAGGGGGGGGGTCAAAAAGAGCTCTCCTCCCTTACAATAATCATGGATTGCATGCTGATTTTGTTCCCAGGACCCATACAATGCCACAAAACATTGCAAAAGAGCCTTGTCCTTCAAATTCCGAACTTGTCAGAACGTGAATGTCTAGATTCAAATGATTTACATTTGGAGATGTTTTCAATGCATTATCATAAATGCCATATCATTACATTTGAACTCAAAAGAAACTGTAATTGAATATTATACCCCAAGGTCAAACTCCCCTATAATAAATGTGCTATCTCACATCTGAATTATTGGTTTATACTGTGCCTAGTGTCTGAGTTTCACCAGATCATACAAATATATTGTGCAGTACATTCCAGTATGTGATTTATTACATAATAATTAAAAAAAAACAAGAGTTTTGTCACTACAGAGTGAATTTTGGTGCCTTTGGAAAGGCATAGACAGAAATAGTACTCTAGACACAGTGAGCATCTCGGTGAAGGTGAAATCATTGGAGGCACACCGCTCCAGGATAGGAGACAGTCAGAGACATTCAATGTTGGCTGTGTTATCCTTTCCTACCCAGGTATTATCACCTTCTGAAAACTGATCTGATGCCAAGGGCACACCCTACTCGAATAGTGGGAACCAATTTTTCATTGCTCATGCCCTTTCACCAGCGACTGCACTTTTTACAAACCAGTTGAGACACTGGTTTATTTTCTGCGTATCCTATGTACTGCACTTCCCCTCCCCTTTTCCCCTTGCACTTTGCCCCCCCTGCACTTGAGCGATCTCAATGTCACCTGACCTAGTAAGATCGCTGTCTGTTATCCCTCTGTTCCCCCCCCTTGCCTCGTTGCTCCTTGAAACACTTGTGTATTTTGTGTCCTTTTGTTTTTAGAACTTGGCTATAATCCAAGCCAATTCCTAAAAACAACTTGTTCTATTTTTTTTACAATATAGCAATCCAACAAAATGAATATTCATGTGCATCAATGAAAATTTGCAATCAACATTTCATCTGAGTCCATCAGTTCATAAAATGTTCCACATTTGCCTTCTCAGTGGAAGTGGCATTACTTTAAGTTTAAATTTTCCAAGTCAATTAAAAACAATGAAATAAAACAACTAACTAAAACAAATAAGTAATATAACAAGTTAAAATAAATAATTAAAATAATAAATACGTGGAACTTCATATGCCGGAACCTTTGTTTTGTCTCTTTTGGTATGTCCCGACCAGCGATGTTATTCGGTTCATTCGAGTACTCTTTCATCTTGGCAATCTTGAATCCACAGTAGTCATCTCTTTTGGCATTCCGGTTATTTTGTCTTCACCTCCACCTGGAGGCAGGCATCTTTTGGTCTTCATCCAGGGGACTCCAGGACTCCATCGTCTCCCGTGGCCTCTGATCCCGGAACCTCCGACCAAATAATGTTAATTGTCTAAATCAAAATAGAAAATAAACAGATTAAGTACATAGCACAATACTAACTTCATCCTTTTGCCAAAAATAAAACATGCTTGGTAAAAATATTTCGTTTTTTTTTTCTTTCTTCTGAAATTAAACACAAGTTAAAAGAAAACAAACACATATAAAACAGCATTCAATATTTAATACACTTTCTCTCTGCACACCAACCATGAGCTTCCATTATATGTGCATTTATTTATTTATTTATTTATTTATATTTATTTTATATTATATTTTACATATACTACAGTGTTTATGTGCCATCATAACAATCAACTTTTTAACTTCTTTGTCACTGCCTCCTGATTACACCCATTTATTTTCTCAAGGGACTCTATCCGTTTCCACATGCTCAAGCTGCCTGATCTCATGTCTGGGATGGCATGGTTTGATTTGATTCACATGGACAAACTGCTCTATTGCTGTTTCACCTTCATTTTTCAAAATTTTATACACTACAGGAGAGACTTTATCTATAATTCGAAATGGCCCCTGCCAGGCTGCTAGAAATTTAGAATTTTTCTGTTTACTTTTTCCAAAATGAAACTTGTACACCTGATCCCCTACACTGTATTCCTTTACTGATGTCTTTTTATCATAATATGACTTTGCATTGTCAGCAGCTCTTTCCAGATTTCTCTGCACAAAAGCAAATGCATGTTGCAAATGCCTCCTCAGTTCATCAATATATTCATGAACCGTGGATGCACTCACTAGAGTTTGCTCATGTGTTCTGTATAGTAGGTGTTGTGGTAACACCATTTTCCTACCTGTCAAGACCTCATGGGGGCTAACACCTGTTGCTTTGGCAGGAGTCGACCTGATTGCCATCAAAACCAATGGTAAACGCAAATCCCAGCTGGAACCTGCTTCTGCCACAAATTTCTTTAAAATATCCACAACAGACCTATTGCTTCTTTCAACTGTACCTGAAGACGCCGCCCGATATGCGATATGTAGTTTCCTTTTCACACCTAGTATTTGCCATACCTTACTCATTAGAGTACTTGTGAAATGACTTCCTCTGTCTGACTCAATTCTTTGTGGCAACCCAAACCTTGAGAACACATGCTTCACCAGCAATGTGGCTGCGGTTTGCGCATTACAATCTGGTGCAGGAATGCACTCAATCCACTTCGACATCAAACATACCACACTCAAAATATAATGGTGTCCCCTGCTCGACCTTTTTAAAGGACCTACATAGTCTATTTGCAAATCTGACCATGGGAGAGTTAGGCCTCTTTTCATCAATGGTGCTCTATGCATTGGTGAAGCAGGTTTAAATTGGGCGCATACTAGACATCCTCTAGTATATAATTCCACATCTTGGGACATATGAGGCCAGTAAGCATAATCTTTTAGTATTTCTAATGTTTTTTGTGAACCTCTATGGCCTGCAGTTATGGCATCATGTGCATGGTGTAGCATTAGTCCTCTGAATGAAAGGGGTACTACCCACTGTATTTGCCCTGTTATGGACTCTCTAATCATGAGTCCATCCTGTAATCTAATTCGTGTTTTGTTCTTTAATAACACCCTCAACTCTTCTTTTCCCATACAATCATTTTCTGTTAAAGGATTTTGTTCAGGATCTATCAAATGATTATAATAGATTCCCAAAATTTGATCATTCTTTTGTGCCTCAATCAAATCTTGGTCTGGCGTGTCATGACTCCACTGCACCACCGGTTGATCTACCTCCTTTGGTGCTTTAGAACGTGTGACTACATCAATTTGTATTTCACCCATTAAATAATCAATAGGTAGCAATTCTCCCATCACAGCCCCAATCTTAGCCAGATGGTCTGCCTTATCATTTCCCTCCTTATCCTCTCCTGGTGTTTTTAAATGCCCACGAATTTTTCTCCAGTATATTGTTAAATTATTTTCTGACACCAATTTGTCTATGGCTTGTATCATTTTTCCATGTTTAAGTGGATTTTTGTTGTATGTAACCATGCCTCTTGCTTTCCAACCAGGCAAATACTCCACAAAGCTATTCCGTGCATAGTCAGAATCAGTCACCAGGACAATTTCACTGAACTTTTTATCAACTGCAGTAGCAATTGCTTTATAGATGGCTGCCAATTCCGCCATCTGACTGCTCCTATCTCCAATCCTCATCCCTATACTAGGAACGCCTTCACATTTCAACCAGACATTTCCTATTCCTGCCACTAATTGTTTATTACTGTCATTTTCAATGTGAAAAGCACAACCATCCACATATACAGTTGGCAAATCCTTGCATGTTTTTTTATCAAAAGCTTTGTGTGGTGATTGTTCAAATTCCTGTAAACTAGCTTCCACTTCCATTTCATTTGGTATTTGTTCAGCTGCACAGTCATGTAAGTCAGCTAACCCTTGAGCAATTGGGCTCTTTTTATTTTGTCCATATCTTACTTCTACGGGAAAACCTTGTAATGCCAGCGTCCATGAAGTGATTCTGGATTGCGCTAGATTGCCTGATCTAATTCTTTTACTCTCTAAAAATTGCAAAGGTTGATGATTTGTTTCAATAATCACCTTTTCTCCCTGAACAATGGGGCGAAAATGTTGTAGCGCCCACACAGTGGTTAATAGGGCCTTCTCACATTCATTAAATTTCATTTCAACTTGGGAAAATGTCTTACTTGCATATGCAATGGTTTTGTGATTCAAATAGTGTTTTTGTGATAACACTGCTGACATACAATGTTCAGAAAAGCCTACTTCTATAAAGAAATCCCTGTCCTTTATGGGGTATGCTAAACATGGTGCCTTTACAAGACATTCCTTCAATCTAGCCACTGCATCAGACTGCTCTCTTTCCCATCTCCAGGGAGTATTTAGTTTAAGCAGTTTAGTCAATGGTTGAGTGATTTCTGCATAATTCTCAATGAACTTTCTGTTATAGCCTGTCATCCCTAATAAACTTTTTACTCCTTTCACATTTTTAGGATCTTTTAATCTTTGTATGGCCTCTATTTTCTTCCTTTGTGGATTTAGCCCATGTTCAGTCACTTCATGCCCTAGAAAGTTCACTTTTTTCTTGCACCATTGTGCTTTTTGCAAAGATACTTTGGCGCCTGCTTTCTGCAATTGGCCAAGCACATGTCTTATTTCATCAAAATGGCTTTTAAGGTTTTCATTTTTTATCAGGACATCATCCACATAAACTATTGTTCCTCTTTCCGCTGCATCCGGCATGGCCTTTCTCAAAAATATGCCAAATTCACTCCCACTATTGATGTACCCGAACGGAGCTCTAAGCCAGGCATATTGAGTCCTGTCAAATGTAAAGGAAAATAAGTGTTGTATCTCCTCTGCCAATGGCACACACCAATATCCAGAGGTGAGATCTAATGTGGTAAATACCTTTGAACCATGTATCTGAGCTAGGCCCTGATCAATGAATGGTAGTGGCCATCTAGATACTGGTACTCTTTTATTTAACTCTCTTAAGTCTGCACACAGCCGCCATTGACCATTTGGCTTTAACACACCTAAAATAGGCGTATTGGATGTGCTATGAATGGGCCTGATTATTCCCCGTGATTCCAAATTTTTAATAATCTCTGCCAATGATTCTAAACATGCCAGCGGTAGTCTATACTGGCGTACAAACACTGGATTTCTGCTACAACCTTCTGGTAGTGTGGCCACATGTAAATCAGTTAAACCACAATCATAAGCATCTTTTGCAAATACATCCTTAAACTCCATAAATATTTCCCTCAGGTCGTCTCGATCCTCATCGCTGTCACATGCATCCGCTAAGGAGATCTGCTCTTCTACCATTCTGGAAAATTCTGGAAACTCTTCTGGTAAAGGAATCTCAGCGCTTTCCTCTAACTGTGTGGCTGTGTCTTTTTGTAGAGCTGCCACTTTTAAATATTTTGGCATATCAGCTTCCACTTCAATGGGCTGATTTCCTGTTTCATTTTCATTTAAATTAAATATTATGCAATCCTCTTGATGGCAGCACACTGTCTCATTTGAATCATAAGGATACACAGAATGAATTTTAAATATTCCTTTGGGCTGAGAGTCCAGGTGTT
This sequence comes from Ambystoma mexicanum, assembly GCF_040938575.1. Taxonomy (NCBI): domain Eukaryota; kingdom Metazoa; phylum Chordata; class Amphibia; order Caudata; family Ambystomatidae; genus Ambystoma; species Ambystoma mexicanum. The sequence goes on along the minus strand of NC_090931.1, from coordinate 86,014,087 downwards.
CTGGCAACTCGCCCTTGGCATCTACATATTTTTCAGGAATATTCCCAATCACCATGTTATTTAAATCTGCCGTATAATGTGATTTTTGTATGGCCATTCCTAATGGGGAGTTTTCCTCTAAATGAATATCCTGACAACCTTTATTATTTACCATGATTTTTACAGATCCCTCACCAATGTCTACCAATGGAATGTATTCATAATCCAGGCCTTGCTGTTTTATGGATTCATTCAGGCATACAAATGCATCAGAGCCTTTCATCTGCTGTCCATTTTTGCATTTCAGTGTTATTGCAAACTGTTTTGTAAATGCAGGAACAATAGTATTTTTCCTCATTTGTAATTCGACTGCATAAGGAACTAGTTGTGCACAATGATAAGCCCTTCTTTTGTCTTCAAATTCAGGTGCCGGACCACCTAGGCGTGACCATATTTTTTGATTAAGGAAATCTAACACCATACACATTCTGTGCATGATGTCATTGCCCATGTAAAATTCATTTTGTGCTCCACTCACTATCCATACATTATGGTAAATTATTTTCTGCCCAATGCTAATTTTAAGCATGCATCTGCCTGCAATTCGGTTTTCAAAGTCTGGACTGTCCAACCCAGAAACATATTGGTTTTTAATCCTAAATTTCGGGATTTCTTCCCTCTCCATAATTTTTTGCAACAATTTCTCATTAATGAAACTCCTTTCATGTTCAAGCGCTAAAGTGGCTTTTATTGTTTTAAGATAATCATTTATACCAACGTGAACCCATGGTTGCTCATCTTCCATGTGTATTTCTGCCAGAGTGGTAATGTGTTTTTCTGAATCTGTTTTAGGAACAATATTCTGTTTGCATGTATTCTCTTTTAAGTAAAAACGTAATGTGTGCTCATCTATAGCAGTCTGCCAATCTTTCCTTGGGTCCAAGTATATTTGTACAGGTAGTTTTTCATTGTCGCTCTGATCTTTGTCTTGACACATTAATATAACAGTGACACTAGGTATGCAGCTATTCTGGAGATATACCTCCACAGCATCATTTGTTTTGGCAACAGTGTGACATTCTTTTATATTGCTGTTTTGTGATTTCAGTTTCTTAGGCCTCAATGGTTTTTTGGTTAAGGACCACAGCACTCCGTTCACCCCATCTATGAGAGGAGACAATCTTTTCAGGCAATCTGTCCCCATCAGAAATGGAATTTCACAAATAGATGTGATCAATACCTCTTGTTTCATTCTGTGCTTTCCTATTTTTATGTCAACCTCAGTTACACCTATGATGGGCACCTCCTCCCCATTAAAGTTATGCACTGGGCCTTGATTTGCCTTCACTGTGATCTGACTCTGTGGAGGCCTCCCTTCATTGATACTCTTTACCAGCTCCTTGGACATAATTGTGGCCTGTGCGCCAGTGTCAATCATAGCGAAGGTGTGGCATTTTTCTTCTACAGTGATGGGTGCATAATATCTGTCCTCAACTTCCTCTAATACACATAAGAAATGTGAATTCTTACTGATTTCAGGGCTCACCTTTCTCAGGTCTTTTTCACTTTTGGCTAAGCACATTGGTAAATGAAAAGACATTTTTCCCTCCTTTTTACCCATTTCTGTGCGAGATATTTTATTCATTTCTCCATGATCATAAGTTTTTTGGAGTGTGGCCACTGTTCGCCCATCCATCTGGGTAACATCAGAGACCACATTACAATCCTCCAACTGAACATGTGTAACAACATCATTCAGCAATTTGTCATTTTTTAATTCTGTGCATTTGTGATCATTTAGTGTAATACCAGCCCTTTCAGCCTCTTCAAAAATATGTGGCTCAAAGAATTCTTCAGGTGATTGACTTGTACCCTCCTTGTGAGTATTTCCTTTTTCTGTCTGTGTTTGGTCATTGTTTTGCTTGCCCAGGGAAGGAGCTATAGCATCCCCACTTACTCCCTGTTCACTGGTATTCCCCATGCACGAGTCATTTTTCTTAAATCTGTCCCTTTGTTCTTTTGGAATTCCTAATGTTTCTTTTTCATTTGTGCAAATCTTTACTGTTTTATTTAGCTCTAAGTTAAACCGTACCTCTTTTTTAGAAGTATTTGCACTTTCTATCACAATTTCATTTACTGGTACTTTCATTTTTAATCCATTAGTCACCTCAGAGTTGTCATGCAAAATTATATCAGAGCAATCTGTCATTTTGGCACTGCGATTATCATGAGTACTTAGTCACTTTTCGGAAGCCCCCGGTCATTGCTATGGCCATCAGCCCCCTCTTTGGAAGGTTGTTTTTGCGCTGTATAGAGCTTTCCTATTTGCTCAGCTAACATTTTCACTTGGGCCTCAAGGCACTGGAACCTTTCCATCTCTCTAGGATCCTCTTTCTGTGGCCTAGGTCGATATTGGTTGTTTTCCCCCTGATTGGATCTATTCTGATACCTCTCAGGTGATTGATACCGGTTGGGATGGTTTCTGAACTCTTGATTCATTTGTGGAGGGGAGCGGGTTGCACCCATCCTTTGATTATAGTCCCCTGGTGGGGAATCATTGTACTGGCGTGGACTGTAGTTCACGTTTTGCCGCATGTCCTGTCTCTCAGATTGTGGGTACTGGCCCCTATGTTGATTTCCATTATCAGTAAATCGATCCACATATCGGGGCCTATCCTGATTACCATATATCATGGTGTTGGGATCAAACCTACTCTGTGTCCCCAATGACTGGTAGGGACCATCATTTCTTTGATCTTGATTTTGTCTCTGGTTATTGTTCATACCTGCCATATCAGGCCGATATCTTACCCGGGGTCTATCCCCTAAATATCTAGGGCTGATGTAGCTCTCTCTATTACTAGGATCATGTGTTTGGAACATTGGTACAGGAAATGGCGATCTTTGTTGATTACCCCTTTGTTCAGGTGTCACATTATTTTTACCTTGGCTTTGAGCAGACTCAAGGGACATTTTGGCTGACCTGATTTCCATTACTGTGGCTGAGGGTTCTTTAGATTTAGGCCTAGTATCTTTCATTTTATCACTTTCTCTACCCTGACAATAGAGTACCTCATATAGCTTGGTGCTTTGATGTACAATCCATTCAAGGGACTTGTCACGGTCAAATTCACGGACCAATTGGGATATGATGTCTTTCTGTAGCCCATAGAAGTATGCGGTTTTAAACTCATTGGAATTTGAGTCAAAAGATACATCAAAGTGAGAGAATGCTCTTTTTAAGTCTTGTAAAAATTGGCGAGGGGATGTATTAGGTCCAGCAGTAATAGTGTACGCGACTTTCTTTGCCTCCTGCAATGACTGAAAAGGAGAAAAATGACGCCTAATTTCTTTTTCAAACTCCAGCCATGTCATATTCTGCTGTTCATTTAATCCCCTTATGATGCTGGCCGTCGGGGCATCTAAAGTTAAATGAAAATATTGTCTGTACTGTTCCTTAGGTATCTGGAGTGCTTTAAAAATGTCATGTACCGCTTCTAAGTGATCCTCAATGCAGCATTCACCTCCCTTTTTAAATGGTTTGATCAGGGCTTTAATGGATTTCATTATTTTTATGGGGCTACTTGTTGCAATGCATGGAATTGCACTATTTTGTGATTCAATCCTGTTTTCAGGTGTATGAGATTGGTGGCTGCCCCCAATGGGAGTATCAAATCCCCCAAGGGCGCTGCAACCAAGTTCAGTCACCGGCCCAGTCACTGGGGCACTAGCTCTTTGGGCAGAGCTAGAATTCACCTCCACTCCATTGAATGTGGTACCCTGCTGCCTCTCCTGGGACCTGGGAATGCACATTTGCTGTTCTAAGTCCTTACACTTTTTAAGGAGTCTAGTTGCTTCATTCTGCAAATAATTATTTTCATCGCTCATTTTATTAATCGCCTCCTGCATGTCGCACATTTGCATTTGGCATTCATTGAACTCTTTATTTCTTTTGTCTCTTTCTTGAATCATTTTAATCATTTCTTGTTCTGCACTCTGGAGATCACCTTCTTTTTCACAATGTTCTTTTTGTAAAATCTGCATTTCTGAAACAACCTCATCTTTATCCTGCCTAATGTGATCCACTAAGGCTTTTAAGTGTGTCAATTCTTGCTCACTATCTTCAAATTGTTTCTTGCTTTTGGATAACTGAGTATCAAAGTCTCTGCATTTTAATTGCATGTCTTTTTGGCATACATCCAATTCTGCTCTCAACATTTCCTGATTTTTACTTGCCCCATCTAATTCAGTCTTTAACCTGTTAATTAGCTGAGTATCATTCTCTTGCATTCGCAGGGACTTGTTTAAAATAAACCATATTTTGCCGCATAGCCGTATTAAACAGTCTTTCTCTGCACTTTTATCGGCTGCATTCAATAATCTTGTAAGGCAGACCTGAATTATGCTGCCTTCTGCAAAAATATTGTCTAATTTTTCTTTCTGCACCTCACCCTGAGTGCGGTTACTCCATTCTAACGTGCTATTCGAAGACCAATTCCCATGTGCAAATAACTTTGCCTCTAAATATTGCACTAGATCTGAGAATGTGGTTTCCCTTTGTGACATTCTGAAATTCGTTTTTAGTGGCACACTGCTATTATAAAATGGGTTCCCTTTAATGTGCAACTGGCAGTGTGAGACACGCTTGCCACGCCCAGTAGGTACTCTATGATCACTTTCCCGGCCTGCAACGCACCATAAATATGTAGGGTATTTTGTGGAGATTTGGGGCCTGACGGTATTTTATTACCGCCGAAAAAGAACTTAGCAATAATCACTCTTTGTATTCAGATTTGGCCATGTGCAACAATAATACAATGGACATGCATTATTTCAGCACCCAGACCTGCATATTTGGTATACGTGGTTGGTGGTATTTTGGTGAGCATAATTCCCTTGTTTTATTTGTGGCCCCAATGTCCAGAATCCCTTATCTTTGCTTAGATTTTTCGTGTGATCACTAGAGAGACCTCAGACCTGCATTCTAGGAATACCACATTTCCAGTGATAGTGTTGTTGTGCCACCATGGGCGAACTCACTGACTTATTTACGACAGAGAGCTATATGTGGTAGTCTTGTGGTAATTTCCACTACCTTATATACGGTAGGGAGCTATGTTCAGAGAGTCTCTCTTCCCGTTGGCTTGTACCTCCAACAAGCTATGCTACAGTCACTCACAATTATTCATACTGATTCTGACATGCACACATCTGTCTTAAAATGACCATTGCACTGTTTAAAAATCTCCCCACATCATCGGCATTGTAATGGTAAATAGAAAATAAAACACCCGTCTGTTTTCAAATATTTTCTGTATTATAAAAGCTGCATTTAGACACGATCTCATTCTTTACAGAAATAAATAAAATGGTACAGTCAAAGCATTGTCTATGACACACTGCAAAGAGCGTGGCGGAGAACAGAACTCAAATTGCAACATTGGTATTTGATTAAGACACGCACAGGAATCCTACACTGACTGCATATTACCGTACACACTCAGCTCCCACACTTCTCATTACCTTATCTTTTTAGTTGTTCTCTTTGTGAATGTGGCTCTCTTGGATTAACTCCAGCAAAAAGGAACGCTTGCCTTCTCAAGCCGGGGTCATTGCCTGGAATTCTCAGCTTTTTCAGATAGGAATGCCTCAGCCAGTGGAAAGGTTTTTCTTTCAGCTCTCCCCAATCTCGACTGCAGCAGGACACAGGAATCTGCATTCAGTCAGGACCCCACAGCCAGGTCTTCTCCCCAGTAGTGCAGAAAGATGTCTGCCTGTCTTTTTCCCTGATACTGCCCACTAAAACTTTCCTCTCAGCCCTCTGTATGACGTGTCCCAATGAAATCCATCATCTCTCATCCTCCTACTTTTCAACAATAGCTTCGCTTATACATTTGCAATTGTTGCAAATCTGACTTCCTTCTTCCTGCAGTTACTGTGCACAAAAACACGGAGAATCAGGCAGAGAAGAGAAGAGAAAAAAAATCTGCACACACATTTAAATGGTTTTCAGAGTATGCCTAATTCTGCAGTGGAGAACACATTTTATTAGTGGGTTATATTAAATAAGGTTTTATTAGTCAGGTTAATGGTTAATAGGTTAGCTGTTAATTTTCAAATGCGTCTCTCGCACCATAGGCATTTCAGGTGAAAAATAGTGTGCATTTTTAAATGAGCACGTGTGCTTTTACCTGTAAAAATAGATTTGCATCTTATATGTTAAAATCGTTTTTGACTGAATAGCCTGTCTTTCCTTGTTAATCTGGTAACCCATATAGCAATGCACTGCACCCTTGTGGTGGTGCTGCGAAAAAATTGCTACCTGTGTAGTAGTGCTGTACTCTGTGCTGTTTTCTACCTGTATAGTAGTGCTGTACTCTGTGCTGTTTGCTACCTGTGTAGTAGTGCTGTACTCTGTGCTGTTTGCTACCTGTGTAGTAGTGTTGTACTCTGTGCTGTAACACGCTAAATATCCTTACAGGAATGAGACCAGGAGAAAGATTACAAGTCAAACAAAGGTTGTTTATCGGGTAAATCATGCATGCAGAGAACTCTGCATCCCAAGAGTGCTCTGTCAAGCCATACAGTGATAAAATGTCCACATTCATTGGTGGGACCCTTATGGTCCAGTATGTTGAAGTATACGATACCAGACTCCAATTGGTTGCTGTAACTTGGGTTGTCTTTGGGCACGTGGGTCAGCTGGGCTGATCTCCACGGAGTGAAGGTCAGGCTTGGTCCACAAGATGCAATTGTTCTAACTAATCCAAACTACACAGTGATCATTGCCATGCTAAGAGTAATGTACAACATAAAACTTATATCAGAATGCAGAGTCGCCTGTAAATCACAGGCAAATATACACATTCTTACCCCAGGCCTCTGTAGGGGGCAGAGGTGCGGTGGTCCCTGCTCCCAGGTGGCTCATCTTGGGGTGGTGGTCTTAGGGTGGTTTTTACTCGTGCCTTCTGGTTCAAACGAGTGAATTGATAGGTGTTGGTTCACGGGATATATATCATCATGCTGGATTACTTATAAGGGGGAATTTAGGGTGGTCTGTGTGGAAGGGACCCACCAATTGCTATAGGTTTGTGGAGACGGATGGGGACACAAGTCAAACTTTGCCCCGGTCACACACAGGGCAATGAGCTCAGAGGAAGAGGAAAAATACTGTTTCTGTTTTCAACAATTCGTACTTGGGCTTCCGTGAGAACAAGGCTGCAGCAGCGTAGACAGGGGAGGAGATGGTGAGGGGTGTCTGGGCTGGCTGTGCACGGTGCTGGATGAGGGGAGAGAGGCTTTACAAAGATCAGCATGTGGCTTAGTAAAACGAAGATGGAGTCTGATGTGGCAAAACATGGCCTCTTAGTGTATCGCCCCATGGCTTCCTACCACTCTTGTGAGGGAAGGACAAGGAGGACGTCTCCCCACAATGAGAAGAGCAAATAGACTAATTTCATGCAGAATGTACAGGGGGGGGGGTCAAAAAGAGCTCTCCTCCCTTACAATAATCATGGATTGCATGCTGATTTTGTTCCCAGGACCCATACAATGCCACAAAACATTGCAAAAGAGCCTTGTCCTTCAAATTCCGAACTTGTCAGAACGTGAATGTCTAGATTCAAATGATTTACATTTGGAGATGTTTTCAATGCATTATCATAAATGCCATATCATTACATTTGAACTCAAAAGAAACTGTAATTGAATATTATACCCCAAGGTCAAACTCCCCTATAATAAATGTGCTATCTCACATCTGAATTATTGGTTTATACTGTGCCTAGTGTCTGAGTTTCACCAGATCATACAAATATATTGTGCAGTACATTCCAGTATGTGATTTATTACATAATAATTAAAAAAAAACAAGAGTTTTGTCACTACAGAGTGAATTTTGGTGCCTTTGGAAAGGCATAGACAGAAATAGTACTCTAGACACAGTGAGCATCTCGGTGAAGGTGAAATCATTGGAGGCACACCGCTCCAGGATAGGAGACAGTCAGAGACATTCAATGTTGGCTGTGTTATCCTTTCCTACCCAGGTATTATCACCTTCTGAAAACTGATCTGATGCCAAGGGCACACCCTACTCGAATAGTGGGAACCAATTTTTCATTGCTCATGCCCTTTCACCAGCGACTGCACTTTTTACAAACCAGTTGAGACACTGGTTTATTTTCTGCTTATCCTATGTACTGCACTTCCCCTCCCCTTTTCCCCTTGCACTTTGCCCCCCCTGCACTTGAGCGATCTCAATGTCACCTGACCTAGTAAGATCGCTGTCTGTTATCCCTCTGTTCCCCCCCCCTTGCCTCGTTGCTCCTTGAAACACTTGTGTATTGGCGCGTTATAAATGCCATGGAATGGGTGGATGGAATAGATGGAAAGGATTGATGCATGTGGAATGAATGAAAGGTATTTATATGGAATGGATTGAATGGATGAAATAGATAGAATGGATGAAATGGATAGATGGAATGGATGGATCGAATGGATGGATAGAATGAATTGATGGAATGGATGGATGGAATAGATGGAAAGGATGGATGGAATCGATGGATGGAATAGATGGCAAAGATGGAATGAATAGAAATGATGGATGCATGTGGAACGCATGGATGGCATGGATGCATGTGGAATTAATGGAGGGTATGTATATGGAATTGATGGATGGAATGGATGGAATGTATGTATGTGGAATTGACAGAAGGAGTGGATGGAGTGGACGGAATGGATGGAATGGATAGATGAAACAGATGAATGAAATGGATGAAATGGATGGATGGAATGGATGGAATGTATGGAATGGATAAAATGGATGGATGGAATGAATGGATGGAATATATGTATATGGAACTGATGGATTGATGGAACGGATGGAGTGGACGGAATGGATGGATGGAATGGATAAAATGATGGATGGAATGGATAAATTAAATGGATGGATGGATGAAATGGATGGAATGGATAAATGGATGGAGGGGATGAATTGGAAAAAATGGATAAAAGGGTTGCAATGGATAGAATGGATGAAATAAATAAAATGGATGTAATAAATGAGAGGGAATGGACGGAGGGGATGGATTGGATAGATGGATGGATTGAATGAATGAATGGACGGAATGGATGGATGGAATGGACGGAAACAATTAAATGAATGGAATGGATGAATGCACGTGGAATGAATGGATGGAATGGATGTATACAGAATGAATGGAATGTATGTATATGGAATTGATGGATTGAATGGATTGAATGGATGTATATAGAATTGATGGATGGAATGGACGGAATGGATGGAGTGGATGTGCTAGATCGATGGAATGAATAGACGGAAAGGATAGCATGAAAGTGATGGAAGGCATTGGATTGATGGAACGAACGGATGGAATGAATGGGTGAAGACATGAAAGAAATGAATTGATACATCGATGGAATGGATGGTGGATGGAATGAATGAATGAGGAAATAGAAGAAATGGATGGATGTCATGATGGAATGGATGGATGGATGGATGGATGGATTGAATGGACGGAATGGATGAAATTGATGGAATTACACTGCCCTCTAGTTCCACTGTGTACCCACCGTGCACGTCTCTCTGTGTATCCTGCTTTCTTGTTCCCTATGCTGTTGTTGAATAAACCTATGTCCCATCGTATTGCTATGCACCGAGCGCCCTGTCACTGTGTGTCTGTGTGTCGCTGTGCTCCCTGCCATCCTGTTACCGTGATGTCACTATGTATCCCAATGTATTAACCAACCCTCTTGGCACTATGTGTGCCCACCGTGCCCGTGTCTCAATATGTACTCTGCTCTCTTGTCCCCCATGCTGTTGCTACATATTCGTATGCCCCCTCCTGTCACCATAAGACCAGCTCACTGTCTCTGTGTGTCCGTGTGTCAATGTGTTCCCTGCCATCCTGTTCACCTGCCTGGTCTCGGGCACTTTATAGATGAACAATCATATCATATCACTTCACTGCGCCTACTCTCTACTATACACCATCACACAACTAGAACACAGCTATACCCCTGATAAATTCAGCCTAGCCGTTCACATATGAACACTACCCAATGAACACCTCATCATCCTAATAAAACGCAGCTATCCCATGACATTCCGGCCTAGCTGCTCACATAAGCGTCCTTCAGGCCTAATGCAGCCGAACCCAGTCTAGATTTCCACCCACCAGACTGCCTGCAAACATCCAAATAATATCTTCAATGTCACACCTAACGCTAGGATGCAGCTACCATCCGACAATTACATCAGCTGCACACATAAATGATGCACCCATGCACCCTATGACACCATCTCTCTCTACTGACCTGATCTGCAGTTCCTGAGGGCGTTCAACCGACCAGCGCTTTGAGGTCATACCAATGGGATATAGAGCACTATATAAATGCAATATAACATAACATGTTATATCATATCATATGTCACCTGTCTCGCATGATGGTTACAGAGAGGGCTGACCCCGGTGCCTTTTGGTAGGCCACAGTGCCAGTAATGACATCACACACAGTGTCTGAACACGCGCCCTTGATTGGTAAGACAGTGTACATAACAGTATTACATAGGTGAAAGAAGTGTAGGATTGTTTAGCGTGTTTTGGGAGCACAGAGTACAGCACCACTGCACAGGATCAATGTATAGCATGTTTTTTTTAAGTGCAGCGCCACTGCATGGATTTGGTGCATTGATATAATGTGGTACAGCAAGACATGTGTTATTGAGCATTTTTATGCAGCGCCACTGCATGGGTTTGGTGCATTGCTATGATGCAGTTGTTTCAAGCTATGTGTTGCCAGTGTAACATGGACATATAACTAAGGGCAGGTTATTCAGTCAAAAACGATTTTTACATATAAAATGCAAATACATTTTTCACAGTTAAAAGCACACATCTGTACCTTCAAAATGCACACCATTTCTCACCTGAAATGCCTATGTTGCAAGAGACACATTTGGTAATTAACAAACTAATCTCACTAACAAGACTAATAATTATAACTCATAATAAAATAATGTGTCTTCACTGCAAAATGAGGCCTACTCTGAAAATCAGTTTTAAACACACAAAAAAAGCCATTGTGTAGTGAGGGAGGAGAGGACATGATAGAAACTTATTGGACAAGCATTCGGTAACCAAGTTTTCCTGTAGAATCTTGAAAAGGAGGAGAAGGCAGACGATTCTGGACACAGCTCGAAGAAGGACGGGGTTGACAGCTGGGGATGCCTGATTCCTAAAGCAGATTCAACTTGGTTGCAGAGACTGGCTTTTCCAGTCAACAAGTCCCAGTTTGAGTGACAGCAGATGCTTGTCCTTGCTGGGTGAATCCCTCCAGAAGGCGACCAGCCAAAGAAGTTACATATTGAATAAGCCTGGTAATTATCTCGCTGATGTGTGGGGGCTGAGTGTGTACGAAAATATTCAGTCAGTGTAGGAAAGGAGATTCCTGTGCTTTACCCACGTGTTTAATGTTACAAATTGAATTCTTCTCTCCGCCACTCTCTTTTCAGCGTATCACAAATAATGCTGTTACTGTGCTATTTCATTTATTTCTGTAAAGAGAGAGATGATGTTTAAATGCAACTTTTATAATACACAAAAATATCTGAAAACAGACGGGTGGTGTGTTTTATAATTACCAATACAGTGCTGATGATGTGGGGAGATGTTTAGACAGTGCAATTGTCATTTTCAAGGTAGCTAAAAATAAGATTTGGCTGCAGCCATTCAGTATGAGCAAATGTCATTCAGTATGAGCAATTATAAATAACTGTGTGTGTTATAGCCTTTTTGCTGAAGGTACATGAGTCAGCAAAAATAGAGACCCGGGACATAGTTCACTACCATATATAAGTTAGTGAAAAATACCACATGATAGCTCGCTGCCGTAGATAAGACAGCGAGAAATTGCCCATGGTGGCACACTAAAAATGAAAATGTGGTGTTCCTGAAATGCAAGCCTGAGGTCTCTATGGTGATTACATGAAAAATCTAAACAAAAATAAGGGGTTCTGGATATTGGGGCCACAAATAAAACAAGGGAATTATGCTCATCAAAATACCACCAACCACGCATACCAACCACGCATACCAATCACGCATACCAACCACGCATGTCTGTGTACTGAAATAATGCATATCCACTGTATTATTATTATACATAACCCAATCTGAATACAAGGAGTGATTGTTGCTAAATTATTTTTGGCGGTAAGAAAATACCGCCAGGCCCCAAATCTACACAAAATACCCAACAGAAGGTTACAATTGGTTTTTTGCTCATCCGTCTATAGAATATAGCGTGTGTATGCTGTGATCACCCCTCCATGTAACAAAGGAGACTGTCTATGTAACTCTCCAAAGATACAAAGTCCTATTGTTGACTACTACATAAACAGGGAATGTGCTTGGTGGCACAAAATAGTTCTGGAGGAGTGTGAGGTTGGATTTATGTGGAATTTCCTTTGAGGGCTGATATACACACGTGCGTTGCAGCAACAGACACAATTTGTGAATGTTCACACTTTAACATGGCGTACCATATCATTACATAGATGTTTCAAGCAGGCATTCCTGTTCTAAAACACTGTACCACATCATTGCCGTTTTCAATTATTTTGTCCCCACATTATTTTTGTAATCGAAAGCTAAACGTCTCTGCCTTGGACCAGGACAACTGTCTTATTGTAATTTGGCCTTGGACACTAGGCAGCAATTGCTCGAAGGACATACAATGTAGGGAATAGAAATAAAAAAGATAACTTTGAATATATTGTTAGCAGACATAACGCAAATTAGTGTGAACGTGTGTGATACATCGTTCAGTTGTTGCTCATCGACAGAAACTCACTATTGAATTTACGGAAATTATGTAAATTCAAATTGACCTACAATTATTATTGGGATTAAAAACGAGTAGGGTGATGTATGCAAAATAACTAATTAAATAAACACTACCCGTATGCAGGGTGGTGATATCTAAACCGCTTAGTCCTGTGGAATATACTGTTGTATCGTTGAGCTTCATAAAGTCAGTGCAGCAGGCGGTGGGGCAAACATTGTCAGTGTGCACTGTGATCGCTTTCTCCATCAGTAATCTTGCCAGCTTCGTTATAATGACATCTGTCCGTGGTTCAACATAAATGTTTGCTATGTTTGTTCTTTGTTTTCTCCATGTGGTTCTCCGCCCCATTGGGAGCTATACCTACTTCAGAGCGCTCAACTTGTACACAACTCGTGGTCTCAAGTAGTACACCATGTTTTCATTCGTGTGTTCAATATTGGTTGTGGTT